>NW_012267306.1:8421730-8555676 GCF_000151885.1 Dipodomys ordii
GGAGCCCCTCGCACGCCGCGATCCCGGCGGGCATGCAGGCGGACCTGAGCCAGCTGAGCGAGGAGGAGCGGAGGCAGATCGCCGCTGTCATGTCAAGGGCGCAGGGGCTGCCCAGGGGAGGCGGCCCCCCGGCCGCTGCGGAGTCGCCTTCCATGCCCAGGCACGCACCGCATGATGTCTCTGTCCAGGCATATATGTGCAGCTCCGCTGCCGCGCACATGTGTGCCCGAACGGCGGCACACATATGTCGCCCTCCCCGGTCGATTGTATTCTCGCTGATAGGGTGGCCGGAACGGTCGGGAGCCTTGAATGGGTAGAATTTCTTTTAAAAAAAAAGAAAAGAAAAGAAAGGAAGAAATCAGAGAGACCCGGTGCAGTGTAGATCTGCTGGTGGATAGTCAGAGGGGTGGCGTTCCTGCAACTGTGATTTTTATTTTTTATTTTTTTTTTCAGGTGGTGATTTTTTTCTTTTTTTCTTTTTGGCCTTTTGGAACCTTTTCCTCTCAAGGATGGTGTGGAGAGACGCCCCCCAGTGTTTTACTAATCTGGAAACCTTCCATTAATACAACCCAGACGTGTTGGGAAATGGATGGAGCTGGGTTTGGGTGTTTACCTGTTTCTGCTTAAATCTCCTTTATAGCAGTGCTGGGTCTTTTCCTCTGTTGATGATGTCTAAATATTCCGGTTACAATGCCTTTAATCCACCTGGAAGTGAGTTGTGCCCTTTCTCACCACCTCATCCCCAAAGGAGAACAGTAAGCTGTTTAGGTAAAAGACATTGAAGGAATCCACCTTAGTTAGAGACCTTAAAATATGTTGTGACATTAAACAGATGGTTTGGTCACAGCAGAGCAGGTGCTGTGCTTGTATTTCTGAATTAGCATATGCTATTTAAAAAAACATTGCTCTTTTTTATGCAAAAGTGACTTTCAGTAGATGGGAGAACTTGTGAGTTTGTATTACCTTAATATTTGCTTTCAGTACAGAATTTTAAAAGAAAAACGGATGACAACGTGCAACGGCAATTATAAAAGCTAATCTGCATATTAACACATTAATTTCCTCTCTAACTTTTCATTTTCCTACATCCCAATAAATCATTTGTTTTCCAGTTAGAGCCCTAAGAGCGTATAATCATTTTGCTTTCTTTGCCTTTTATTACTGTAAACAAGTTACCCTTTATCCCCTTCAGCAGAGCAAATTCTCTTTCCATGGTCCTGAAACCTCTTCGGTTTGACTACTGGAAGGAAATCTACAGTTTTTATTTGATATATTAATAATGTGAAAAACCTGCACATATAAGGACAAAGTTCTCTATTTGCTGAAATAAAGATATTTTAAATTTAGATGCAAATGGGCAAGTACATATCTTGTCAGATACTGTAATATTGAAATATATGTAATATGTAATATATTACATTTTTACGGATACCGAATATGTTTACATGATATTTTACATGTTAAAAATCTGTCAGGTAAAAACCTTATTTATTTCGAAAGAAAAAAAGACCACACGTTGTAAAAGTTTAATCCCTTTATATTAGCTATATTATCCACTGTTTTAAAGCTTATATTGGGTCTATTTCCTGATGTTAAAGCCTATATCGTCCATTGCTGTATAAATAGTATAGTTTATAACATGCCATTTTTTCCCACTTGATAAAAACTTGACATAGGAAACAACTTCTTTTAGTAGAATATTTTAGAGTAGTAGCAAGGTACAGTGTTTATTAGGATTTAAAAATATGAATGCCAGACTTCCTATAATTTTTTCAAAGAGGAACATGCAACAGGTCTAAAATAGTTGTTACAGATATCAAGAAATGTGTGATCTTTGTTTTAGGTTCTTAATTTTTTTCTATTCAGAGGGCGATGAAAGCTATTTCAGCCTGTTATACTGTTGGCTTTATGTAGAATTTGTATAAGATAATATACCTTCAAAGCTCTCCATTCATAATTTGTTATGGTGAAGGTTTATTGGTAATTTATTTATAGCCTAAACCAGGCTCTTTCCAAATAGTCAAAACAAAGCTTCTGATTTTTAACACATTTGTGTTTTACTGAAATATTTCTGCTAAAGGAACATAACTTAAAAAAGTTATCCCAATATATGATAACAAAGAAACATTTATTACATAGACTTTTCAGATGTTAGTTCATGTATATTCACATATGTATATATCAAGCTAATTTAATATATGTACATATACTTAAGAAGTATTTGGTGTTTAAAGTGTTTAAGAGATGTAACTTGGACTTGGTAGGTTTTATATTTTACTTTAAAGAGATAAGGATTGGCAGTTCAAAGAAATAGATTCTTAATGATTTTAGCTGATTTATGGTAAATTAATATGATTCTAAACCAATATGTGCTTTTTTTCCCTTGTTGGTAAGGCAAGTAATAACTGTTTTACTTGTCTTAGAGTCATTATAAAGATCAATTAAAAATCGAAGGTGATACTTTAATATTTAATTTAAAGTAATCTTATCAATACAAATATCTGTATCAACCATAGATAACTGTTAGTAATAAATATGGAAAGTTATGTGTTGAATTATCAGTAATATGTGATATATGTGCATATATACATTTATTTATTTGTGGCTAAATTAGTGTGATGGATTGGAACACTCCCAGTTCTATTCCACGCCTGAATACCTGATTGGGAGTTAGAATGGCATAATTCTCAGGGTAACTATTTTCATGACTTTGAATTAATCACCTGACTCTTCATGTCTCTATCTTCTTTAGTATAAAAATGAGTAGCTATTGCTAGTTAATTATATTTCTAAAATGTAGGATTTTATGACTCAGCACTGTCAAATTAAGTATCAGTGACTATGATGTTACATTTAAAATATTTTATCTTTGCAGCTGCTTTTGCATTTCTAAATCTGCATATCTAATTGTTTCATTTTATCTCAGAGATTTTTTCCTACAGCTTTATGAAGGAAAAATCTAATCTGGGATTAGCAATAGTAAAATGAAAAAGGTGATTGTATTAAATATGCAAGCTAGAAGTAGGAGACAAGGTACAAAACTCCTAGATTGTTAGTTTATTGTAGATCCAGCAAAGTGTAATTGTGTTTCTTCTGTTAAATCTACTGACAGCCTTAGATGTAACATATGGAAATGGTTAAAGGATAACCTTTCTGATAGGATACTTTATAGAACATGTTGTAAGAATTCTGCTGAGTTAATTATTCCTTTCAGTATTCCTTTGGGTCTTGCCTACTTAATAACCATCCACAAAGACCCACTGCTAAAATCTATATGGTAGTATCTTTTTTTTGGGGGGTGGGTCCGGTCATGGGGCCTGAACTCTGGTCCTGGGCACTGTCCCTCAGTTCTTCAGCTCAAGGCTAGCGCTCTACCACTTGAGCCACAGCACCACTTCCGGCTTTTTTCTTTTTTGCTTGTGTGGTGCTCAGGAATTGAACCCAGGGCTTTGAGCATGCAAGGCAAGCGCTTTACCACTGAGCCACCTTCCCAGCCCTATGGTAGTATCTTAGAAGACCTGTAGAAGAACTTGAAGCAAGAAGAATTAGGAAACATTAATCTAGTGTGTATAGCAAAAACCTGATAGGTTCATTCATTGTTCAATGTGAAGCACCCATTTTTTAAATTAATTCATCAAATATATCCTACTTGCCAAGTTTAATTGTAGGGATGAAAGTAGGCAAGAGTTCAAAGATTAGTGTATGAGACATAGGTTGGTAAGAAAATAGGAGTTCAAGACCAGTGAATTTAAAACATAGATTGCAGTTTAGTGATTTTTCTTTGTAACGTAATCACTGTTATGCAAAATAAAACTCAGAAGACCACAGTTAATTAAGGCACCTTGACACTTCCTTAGTCTTAAAGCTGATCTATTCACTAAATGCTTTTCTTTCTAATTCTCACCCTTAGATCTCTTGTGTTTTAATTTTATTTACATAATTTTAGCAGTTAAGTTTAAATTGTGTGGACATCTTTTGTGGTACCAGAAGTCTTTTCTAACAAGGAGGTTCTCTAATATAATAAAACATTATTTTTGGAAAATACATGCTATTATAATGTGCAGTGCAAACTGATTGCTTTTGATTATGATGTTTACTATTGACAAGAATATTTGTCATTTATAAAGTTTATTTTTTTGTTTTGCACATATGTTGGATTAAGTAAAACTATTTTACAGACTGGTTAATATAAATATTTTCATGAAAGGCAAATTTAATAAAACTAAGAATAGATTTGTTTGATTTTCCATTTAAAGATAAGTTTTAAAGATACTGCAGAGGGAACAAATTCAGTAAATTGCCTAAGTAATTATATGGAAGTTAGTCTCATAGCTCTAATAATTTTTCAAGGGAAAAATTATATTAACATATTAACAATTATATTAACAATATATTAACAATGTAGAATATTCTTGGAATAGTGTCAGCATGAGAATTATGAACCTGTTTGAATATAACCTACTTTTATTGTGGCTCTACTACTTTGCTATGGAATATACTACATAGCGAGTCCACAAAAATAATTCGGAATTATTTTTTCCCAGAGGGAAATATGTGCTATGTATTTTAAAATCAGAAGTGTTAGAATTAACTAGAGAAATCATTTTACTTCCCTGTCTCTCTGACACCTCAGAGATATAGTTAAATATTTACACTTCGTAACCCTTTTCCAAGAGGAAACTCAAACTCAGAATTCTGTATTCTGTTTTTTTTTTTTTTTTAGTTGTTTTGTTTTGGTGGTGTTGAGGCTTGAATAGACTAAGCCAATGCTTTACCAGTGAGCTTGAGCCCTTTATCTCTTTATTTATTTTTCAAAAATCAGAATATTATTTCATTCACACAGTATCAGTTATATATTAGTTTCTTTCCTAGTCTTCGCTAATTATAAATAATGCTTCTCTTCTAATTTTTATTATGTTTTAGGCTGTGATCTGTGCTCAATTTTCTTCATCATTTGAGTAGCTCTGAGAACATTGATTCATAGTATAGAGTGTCAGAAACTTTAAAAAAAAAGAAAAAAGAAAAGCTGGGCACTAGTGGCTCATGCCTGCAACCCTAGCTATTCAGGAAGCTGAGATCTGATGATCCTAGTTCAAAGCTAACCCAGTCAGGAAAGTCCATGAGACTCATTTCCAATTAACCACCAGAAAACTGGAAGTAGAGCCATGGCTGAAAGTGATAAAGTGCTAGCCTTGAGCTGAAAAGCTTACGGGTAATGCCCAGGCCCTGAGTTCAAGCCCCACAACTGACAGGAGAAAAAAAAAGAAATAAAATCTGTTGTCAGACCCTTTAATATGTAAATACTGAATTAATACATTAGAACTATATTGTGGTAATCTCATATGTGCTACTGAGCCATTATTTACTTATCTTTATTTTAAGAGGAAACATCCTTTTTCCAAAATTATGATATAATATGAATCAACAGAATACTTACTTGATTTCTTCCATGGTGATAATAAAAAATACCTAGTATATTTGTCTGAATTAAGAGAAATGCTTCATATTTGTTGCCTGTCACATATTTATGTTAGTATCAGTAACAATATGATTGCTGATAATATATTAATGGCATTAAGAAATGATGTAGAACTACTTGAATTAGACCTTTGGATATTCTTCATCTAAGGACAGTAGTGGTACTTTTCAAAGATGGGGTCACACTGACTGTTTAGATATCAGGCTATAACTCTAGGTGAATCTGTTCTTACTTTGCATAGAGATACCAGATTTTGAGTTAGCTTTTATAAATAATATTGGCCTTAAATAAGAAAGATTCATTTTATTTCTCAAGAATGTTTTAAGTTGAGAAAGTAGAAACCTTTATTCTGCAAAGTCCACTTAGGATAGTATTTGATGGATATTGCTTTTCTAAGAGAATAGAGGATAACTGAGCATTACCAATTTCCCTAACATCCCTAGAAAGGTATCATGTAACCTCTATTACTGAAAGCTTCTTTCATGTCACATTGTGTACTTTAGGTAACTAATATAAATTCTCAAAATTAAGTAAAAAGGAATTTCAGCAGTCTGAATAATTTATTTCTTGCTGCTACTGGTATTTAGGAGATTTTCTTTGAACATAACTTTTAATTAAAATAAATATACTGGCAATCACATATGTACTGCAATGTTATTATGTTGACTCATTAAGGCTTTAACCTTAATTTGTATTCAGTTGAGTTTTAAGTATTTTATTTAGTATATTTACATTACTTTTATTGCATTTTAACTATTTTAATTTTCATTACTTCCTTCTTGAAAATTTTTACTTATAAAAGTAACAAAAGCATTAAAAATTTTATTATTCACAGGATGCCACAAAATTCTTTCTGCATACTCTTGTGCATTCATACTTTTGAGGATGTAAGAAAGCAGTAGTTTGTAATATACTAGATCTGAAGTCACTTACACCATTTTCACTTTTCCTTTTCTCTTCCAGGAAACAAGAGTTGGATAGCAGTCGCTCTCCAAAGCAACCAGGAAAACCACCAGATCCTGGGCGTCCAGCTCAGCCTGGTCTCAGTAAAAGTAGAACTACAGACACTTTCAGGTCAGACCAGAAATTGCCTGGAAGGAGTCCTTCCACTATTAGCCTGAGAGAATCAAAGTCCAGAACTGATCTGAAGGAAGAGCACAAGTCTAGTATGATGCCTGGTTTCTTCTCAGAGGTTAACCCTTTAAGTGCTGTCTCCTCTGTTGTAAATAAATTCAACCCTTTTGATTTGATATCAGACTCTGAGGCATCCCAGGAAGAAACCAAGAAGCCAAAAGTAGCTCAGAAGGAGCAAGGAAAACCTGAAGGGGTCACAAAACCTCCAACACAACAATCACCCAAGCCACATCCTAAGCAGCAAGGTCCTGTTAGGGACCCGGTTCCGCAGGATGCCTCTCCCAAATCAGTATCTTCTCAACCACCAGAAAAAATTAAATCACAACCTGCTGCTACAGGAAAACCTATCCAGGGGCCTCCCCAGCTTTCTCAGTCAGACCAGGCAAAATTTCCACTTCAACAGGATTCAACCATGCCTCAGACTAAACAGTCAGATACTCTAAGAGGAGAATCAGGTAAACCCTCACAGCAAAGCCCAGCCAAACCGTCCACTCAGCAAGCCACCCTTGGAAAACCTACTGCTGGATCTGATAAACCACAGCCTGCACCTGCAAAGCCAGGGCTAGCGAAGCCCCCAGTTCAACAGGCAGTGAAACCTCCAGCCCAGCCACAGGGGACCATAAAGCCAACTCAGCAGGCTGAGTCATCTCAGCAACCTGGACCCAAATCTATAGTTCATACTCCAGGGCTTGGAAAGACTCCAGTTCAGCAGCCAGGGCCAGCAAAGTCCCCAGCCCAGCAACTGGCGACACCAAAAATGCCAGCTCAGCAGTCTCCAGCTAAGTTGTCTGGGCCCACAAAGACTCCTCCTCAGCAACCTGCACCAATGAAGTCTTCAGCTCCACAGCCAGGCCCAGGAAAACCCCAAGTTCAACAGTCTGGCCCAGTAAAACCTACTCAACATCCAGGTCCAGCAAAGCCTTCTACTCAGCAGCCAGGCCCAGCAAAGCCTTCTACTCAACAGGGTAGCCCAGCAAAGCCTCTACCACAACAGCCTGGTCCAGCAAAGCTCCCACCTCAACAGCCTACACCGGCAAAGCTCCCACCTCAACAACCTGAACTGGCAAAGCCCATTGATCAACCACCTGGTTCAGCCAAGCCCTCTGCTCAACAATCGACAAAACCAGCAAGCCAAATGGTAACTGGGAAACCTCCACAACTACCAACGACTTCTCCATCTGTGGCACAGACTCCAGTACAAAGCCTCTCTAAAACCATCTGTCCTCTTTGCAACACCACCGAACTTCTGTTGCATGTTCCAGAAAAGGCCAATTTTAACACATGCACTGAGTGTCAAACCACTGTCTGTAGCTTCTGTGGCTTTAACCCCAATCCTCATTTAACTGAGGTGAGTGCATTAATTTACTTAGTCCATGTTCCTAAAGCACATCATCACCTTCTGTACATGGTGCTTAAGTTATCACAGGATAATCCTTTTTTAGTTCCTTCTTTCCTCCATTAACCCTCCTCTTTGTCTTCCCTTCTTTCCTTTCTTCCTTCTTTCCTTCTCTGCATCCTTCCTTTTTTGTATCAGTTGTAAATGTTTTTATATTTTCTTCAGTAATAAGTCCCAAATACTGTCAGTTTCTGAAAATTTTGCATAAAACAAGCCTGAATTGGTTAAAAGTTACTCAATTCCTGCTCATTTCATTCTTTTTGTTAGCTCAGCGTTACTTGTTACTTGCTGTAACATGATGTGGCTTTAATTTTTAAATTGACCAAATTTTGATCCTCTTAACCCAGATCATATTTGTGTTGAGAAAGAAAGTGGACAATATTTTAACATTCTAAATGTAGTTTTAATATAAAATTGAGTATAAATCCTTGATTTGTGCATCCCTCTTTTCTGCTGCTGATTCTGATAAACCCAATGAGAGTATGCTTCCCCATTAGTTAATAGTTATTAATCACAGCATAAATCAGTCCACAGAAAGAAGTCATCAGAGCAGATTGAGCCTTAATATGTATCTTCTAGGAGATCACAAATATCTAGGTAAGCTACTTATCTATCAGATCATAAAATGACTTATATTGACACAGAGGAGCACAGTTATTTAAAACTAAAGATCAGAAATAGTTCTCAGATAACGTGAACTCAGCACTTACAGGCTTGCGATAAAGTAATATTTGGGGATATTCTAGAGGAAAGAGCCAAAAGAAAACAAAACTAATAGTAACAATAACAAGTAAGTTTCCGCAAAACAATAGAAAAACTAGGACATTCTCTGGAGTTAAGAGATTTTTACATAGTGAACATGGAATAATTATAAATATAACAAGCATAAAGATATTTAGGATGTAAAAGTTTATAAGAGGGTACTACTTTTTTTGTTCTTTTAAAGACATCTGTTGGCTCACAGTTGATAAGAAGTCATGTTTAGCTCACTGAGAGGACAGCAGGTAATGGGCCGTCTGTGTATTATATCTGCAAAAATCTAGGAAGTAACTGACACAGGCAGTGAAGGCTATATGATCTAAATATCCCTGAGAGATGAGGTTTATGTATTCTTTTTATAAATGAAATCCATGTTATCATAATGACTGATTAATGTTGTTTTAACTTTTATGTTAATTTGGGTATTATAATGACATGTGTAAAATATACAGAATTAAAACTCAAAACTAAAATATCTTGGTTTTCTAATAGTAAGTCACACTGTCTATTTTATATACTTAAACAAGCCATTCTATAATTGAAAATGTACAGTTGATAAGAAGATGCTGCATTAGAATTATGGAGATCAGATTATAAAGCATTTTTAGAAGTATACAAGTAACTTTTTAAATTTTGGTAAGAGTATGTTTCTGCCCATAATAAACTATATTTATAGGAATATAATGAGTTCCAATGATAGAAGATAACATCATCAAATATTTGGCTTTGTCATATTTGGATGGCAATTCATAAGGCAAAACTATGGAGCTAGTAATTTCAGCCATATATATTATTTGTACCCACTATTTAAAGTATTATGTCCATGCTTTTGTATGGAAGAACTTCTACTACTTGTTTAATAGACCTGAAATACAACTATAACATGACTGCTGATATTAGCATTCATCAAGCATACTCAACTAGACAATACATGCACCGATAATTTGTTTTCAGATAATAAAAGCAGTGAGAGATATGAAAAATATTATGGAATTGAGAATAGGAAGTTCTCATCTCCAGTGGATAAGATTATGGTAATTTTTGTAGAGACAGTGACATTTGAGATGGAATATATAAGGGTGAGTGCTATTCCAACAGATAAAAGACATGACAAATGGTAATGTTTGAGCCAAGATTTCAAGACAAAAAGGCACAGTGTATTTAGGATACATTTAGGGATAAATCTAAGTTAGCTGGAACAATGAGAAAGAAATAGGCAATGAGGTTTGGAGAGGTGAAATCATATTTTTACCTTTCACTTTTAGTAAGTACAGATGAAAATTCTATTTTATGAAATGTAATTTGATTAGTATAGTCATAGGTTGATCGTTTTTGGAATTTTTATCATTCTGGTTGTGAAGGTTGTGAAGTACCACTGAGCGCTGTGAATGTATCAAATATTTGTGAAATACAGAGCCATCCCTATCCTGTACATAAGAAAGGCTATGTGTGAGTATGTATATGCATGTATATGCATATATATGTATGTTTATGCCTATATATTAGTCTTATATAAGGATTTACATGTCATATCATCCATTTCTTATTATTTTATCAAAGTTAGGCTTTCAAATGGTAATATGGCATATATTCAATTTTCTCTATTATACTAATTAGGAAATTAGTGTTTAAATGGTTGCTATGGTTACTTTAGTTCTTGGGCTCACACAGATAGTAAATTAGCAAGCAGAACCCAAACTAAATCTTCTGATTCCAAATGTGTTTACTTATATGGGAAGAAGAAAAAGAAAAAAACACTGTGGTCAAAGGAAGAAGCCATCACTATGAGAGATGGGATTTGATTTGTCTTCTAGACAGCACACTGCTTTTCTAGAAGGTGAAGGCTTATAAAGAGCCACCCTCTTTTTTTTTTTTTTAAACCGGTAATGGGGCTTGAACTCTGGGCTTGGACACTGTCCCAGAGCTCTTCAGCTCAAGGCTAGTGCTCTAGGTTAGTGTTCTGCCACTTGAGCCACAACACCACTTGTGGTTTTCTGAGTGGTTTATTGGAGATAACAGTCTCAGGAACTTTCCTGCCGGGGCTGGCTTTGAACCGTGGTCCTGATCTCAGCCTCCTGAGTAGGTAGGTTTACAGGCCTGGGCCACTGGCGCCGGCAAGGATCCACCATCTTGAGTATATGACTTTGGACAAGTTTCTTACACACTGTGGCACTATGGGAAAATAGTAACATACTGCATATATTGGGTTGTTTGAAAAGTGATTAACATTTTGTATGAGGAAGTATTTTAAACATAAAGTATCTTTCATCACTGATGTACTTCATATTGTAAATAGGTTAAGCTTTTAAGTTTACTTGCACATTGTTTCCTGCGTAGATACAAAACTAAAAAATTGTTGAAGTCTGAGGCAGCAATCTAAAGGCATTTAGGCAATCATATTAACCATAATATTTTACTTTTTTAAAATTTATTTTGCAAAATAAAAGCACATTTTAATCTGATCTCCAGAAAAGCATCTTTCCTATTATTTTTCATGACATGGCTAATTTCTCAAATTCCTGAACCATGTGAAGTCAGAGTTTGGAATTTCGACCTGGATGAGCTAGAAAACTTTGTTCCAGATATACATGAAGTGACCACAATTTCCAGATGAAAGCTATCAATGAAAATACAAACCTCTCCTCATCTTCTAAATTGACCTTAAGTATCAAGATTGCATAAATGAACCATTTTTCCATGTAAGATTAGAACCTGTACGTTCTTTGATCATTAGATTTACGTGAATTTATTATTTTCCCATTGGATGTTTATTTATTATAACTATATTATGAGTGTGTGTGTGTGTGTGTGTGTGTGTGTGTGTGTGTGTGTGTATTGGCCATGGGACTTGAATTCAGTGCCAGAGCACTGTCTCTGAGCTTTTTTTGCTCAAGGCTAGTACTTTTCCACTTGAGCCACAGTTGCATTTCTAGCTTTTTGGTGGTTGGAGATAAGTAGGATTTCATGGACTTTCTTGCCCAAGGTAGCTTTCTAATCTCAATCCTCAGATTTCAGCCTCTTGAGCAGTTATAATTACGTGAGCCACTGGTGTTCAACTATTATTGTTACGTTTGTAGTCTGTGGGTAAAGTAAAATAATATTCTGTTATTGACAAGCCTAGAAATTGTTGTCAATTTTTTTTGCCCAAGGAATAAGAATTAAGATATTTTACTTGTGTTTATCTTGACTCTTAGATAACTACAAGTTCTGGAAGGATTAGAGAGGTAGCTCCATTCAGCCAGAAGCTTTTGGAGTATATTTATTCTTTTCACTATGAATTTGCCAACCTTTCTACTACTTGGCCATACACAAACATCTTAGACAATAGAGTCATATATGTGGAGAGAGTGGCCTTTAATTAACTGTTCTCTTGAGGCTGTTGAGATATGAACTGATCCAAATAAACCTTAAGAATCTGTTGGCTCCAAGCCTGGACTTTCAGTACCAAGAGGAAGTCACCCTGTAGAATTTCTTGTTGGTCCATTACTAGAATTAATTGCTATAATATAGGTCCTCATTTAGGTTTACTTTTAAAACAAAATGAGTATTTGTCATTATAATCACAAAATTAATGAATGACAAAGTCAATTTTATTGTTTTTGTTGTTTTACTTTATTTTTTTTAGTGTATTGCCAAAGGTCAGGTACGTTTACAGACAGATTTAAAGTTTGAACTTGTTTGATAATTCTGCCAGCTCTTCTGAAACTTTAAGAGATAAAATGATTTGTCACTTTCAAAATGTTGATAATGAGTGAGATGTTTGTAATAGAAATGGATTTAGGTTGGTTTGTTTTCATGTCTTTCTACTCATAATACAGGGATCATTCTTTTGTCAGAAAATGGATATCTTATTAAATAAAATTATCATCCAGGAATACAATGGCTGAATCTTTTAGGTGGATATACCTCTGCTGCTTCTAATTCTAGGAAAAGAAGCAATCTCTGTGTGTGTGTGTGTGTGTGTGTGTGTGTGTGTGTGTGTACATATATATGCATGCAAGAGGGAGTTGTTAAGAAGAGACAATAAGAAAAGAGATCCATGCCAAATATCAAGAGGTTAGAATCTCTGGAGAAAGTTAGCCCATAAGACATTGTTCATGGTGGAGTAATTGAACTGTTAGAAAGGAGGGTATTCTTTTTTTTTTTTTTTCAGTTGCTTGTTGTTAGTACAGAGTAGTTGTTGTTTTTTTTGTCATTTCAAATTCTAAGATCTTCCTAAAAAGGAGTACTATCCTCTCTCAAAAGATCCTACTGTAATTTTTTTTTAAAAATGAAGGTATCCTTGGTCCAAAATTACTTTAGAGCATAAGCAACCTAAGTTGGTATGCTTAAGAATTCTTGGAAGATGAGAAGAAAATAGAAAGTAGTTAACATTGGGTTAGGAAAGCAACTGTATAATTGACTTCCCAGGAGAATCTCAGTCACTAAATGTATAATCAACAAATATGTAACAGTCTAGCGGATTCACTCAAGAAAATACATAACGTAAAAATTCTTAAAATTCCTGTAAAAATTTTGAGAGATTATAACATTTAATACTTGTCATACTCAAATTTGGAGTACAAAGGATTCACTTAAGGAAAACAAATGTTCAGAGTATTCCCTGATTAGGGAACTATATTAAAACAACAGCAGAATTATTTGACTACTTAGTATCTGCTGTGGTTCAGGAATGTTCTAGACTTTGGAATGTAGGAATGAACAACATGGACTAAAGTGTTTCTCTTACAGAGTATATACTCCAGCAAGGATCATAGTTAAGTAAACATATGGTGTGGCAGATGGTACTAAGTTTTCTGGAGAAAAATGAAATGTAGGAACGTTAGCATATACCAGGAGAGGCATAGAGATTATTGGTGGTGATCCCTTACTATCTTAGATTTGGAGAATACAATCTTAAGGATTAATAGATGATTTTTCAATTCCAGAGCTTTGAATGGTGAGTAAAAGTGATTAGTAAGCACAGTCCAACCTTCTGTAGGTAAAAGGGTGATGGTATATGTAAGAAAAATGTAGTTAATACACTTGGTGCATAATTCTTCAATCACCTCTTCAACTTCTATCCGGTAGGGTGAGGGTGTAAAGATGGGGAAGAGTCATTGCATTGCATTGAAGTCCCCACCATAGTAAGATATTTCTGCTTCTAAAAATAGGTGGGAAGAAACATGGTAGATGAAAACCATGTGCCTCATGGTTGGGATGCCAAAAAATAAAAAAAAAGGCAGAAGAAAGAGGCCAGGGTCTCATGATCTTATTCAAGGACATATCTCCAGTGACCAGAGACTTCAAGTAGGCTTCAGCTCTTAAAGATTTGTAGACCAAGCCTTTAACACATGGTCCTTTAGGGGATAATCTAGATCCAAATTATAGCAACATTCTGCTTAGTGAGATTTGAAGAGTTTTTGGCCCAAAATAACATTGAGAATTTGAAATACCATATGCTGGGGATGCTATTTAGCCAGTTTTTTTTTTACTTATTCTTTGCTGTCAAAGCTGTCTGTGCATTAATTTGTACCATATTTAGATGAATCCAATAAAGAGAAGTAAAACTCCTCAATTCTAAGCATAAGGCTTCTGGAAGACATAGGATATTGGTTTTGTTGCAATGCTCTGGCAAGTGTCTTCCAACTTCATGTTGCTCTAAATAAAATTGTTTCACCAAGTTGTTGTGTGTGTTATCACAGCACTGAGGAGTGCAAGTGACTATTTTTGAACCAATATAAATTATACATTAGTGTGTATGTCTGAGGATGCTAACCATGTCGACCAATCCATAGTCAAAGTACTGCTTTAGGAGTGCTTTCCTCTGTGGGGGACATCATGTGGTTTGAGTAATCCTTGAGGAATAGAAAGTACAATCCATTTTGAAATCTTACCATGAATTTCTTTTTATTCTTTTATTATTATTCTTATATTATTTTTATTCTTTTATTTTCAGCACTGGACTTTGAACTCAAAGTTTTCTGCTTGTTAGGCTAATACTCTACCACGAACAAAACTTCAAACTCTATTCATTTATTGATGGTTATTGTTGAGATAGGGTCTTTGGATATTTTCTACCCTGGCTGGCATCAAACCATGATCCTTCACTTTAACCCTCCCAAATAGTTGGGATTCAAGTATGAGCCACTGATGCCCAGCTTATATTGATTTCTTAGAACTTTTTACTTATTATATCTTTTCATAACATTCAAAACAATATATCCCTCAATATTTTTTTTGGGGTCCAGTCATGGGGCCTGAACTCTGGGCCTGGGTGCTGTCCCTCAGCTCTTCAGCTCAAAGCTAGTGCTCTACCACTTGAGCCACAGCACCACTTCTGTCTTTTTTTCTTTTTGCTTATGTGGTGCTGAGGAATCGAACCCAGGGCCTCATGCATGCAAGGCAAGTGCTCTACTACTGATCCACCTTCCCAGCCCCCTTAATAAAAATTTTAAATAATGATACAAAATAGGAAAAAAATCTCTTTGGTAGAATTCATCTTTAACTAATACGCCAAAGTTTCTTGCTGTCTAATATAGAAACAAGAGTAAAACTGAGAGGTAGTCAGTCCTTTTTAATGTCTAAAGATAAGATGAAATAATTGGAAAACATTTTAACCCCCTATAGGTTTGAATCTAAATGTTTTTTAAGACATGACAGGTCTTGGGTAATGTTGAAACAGTAAGTGTAAAGGGGAAATTCAATGTGGATTGCAATGAATGGGCTAAAAGGGCCACATTTAGATAAAGTAGGACTCCACAGCTTACTAAAACTCAGGGCTTAGGTAAGAGAAGGTGAGAATAATGTCTTGATGTTAGAGTTGGCAGAAAAGTAGTTGTGATGAGTCAGCAACAAGAACCCAACAGGTTTTATTATAATAGGATTAGAGAACATTTTTTATTTTATTATAATATGGTTAGAGAACATTTTTTCAACAGCTAATATGCATACTAGAGAGTATAAATTCCTAACTTTGTAATCTTGGTGTTACATTATTTCAAGTATAACTGTCATGCAATCGAGAAGAGTTGCCATTATAAATCTTACGAAGGGTTTCTGTTTGTTGGGAAAAGAAATATTTTTTTATTCTTGTTTTGAGAGACTTTTATTCTGTTTTGAATCTATACAAATTAAGGATAATCCTGAATGGAAGATGCTTTCATTTTGGGTTCCCATAATTGATTATTGAATATACATTCTTAACAATCACAATATAATTTGGGGTCATCATTAGTATTGTTATGTTCTTTGAAAGAGACACTGGTAATTAAAATTCTGTATATGGTGTACACATTTAAATGTCAAGGGGTTATTCTTGATATATGTAAAGACAATTATTATTATCCAACCTTATATGGTGAAATTACATTAGTATATTTTCCTGCTTTGATACACAGTAAAGGCTGATTAAAAAAAAGGAAAAACTTGATGGTTGTATTGATCATGGAGGTGTGTTAGAATGATTACTTGCGGATTTACATTGGCATGTATGGTGATGTGAAAGTGAACAGAAATCCTTTCTCTTACTCCTATTTATGTAAAAAAAACAATGTTTCCTTTCTTTGGTCTTTTCTTGTATCTTCTTGACTTAGAGTAGCTTATTAAGCAATTATGTTTACCTCTATTAAATTCTATTTATAGACAATCTGTAATAAGGAAATAGTTGTGGAAAGGAAAAGAGTGATGCAGCTATTTCCCATGTTTATCCAGAATTCAAGAATAGTTGAGGCTTGAAATACCTGTGTAGTAAAGTTAGATTCTTTCCTTTTAATGCCTGGAAAGGAGCTCATCATTCTTGGACTCACTGATAAAAATGTAGGCTCTCCTGGTACATTTATTCCATTTTACTTAACATTGATCAGATACATGTGAATGGTTTTACTGTAGTATCAGGTACGAGTGCAACTTGTGATGCTGGACCTGGGAAGTTGTTTATGAACTTTCTTTGAAAGCAGAAGGGCATGAGAAGTACTAAAGATTCTTTCTGTGACAGAATGATGCCTCAGTCATGCAGAATCAGGGGAGCAACAGACATGGCTACCATATGTAACTGGCAGCAACTTTCTGAGGAAATGATGCTAGAATATCAGATATACATCTGCGCAGAATGAAACATTGTAGTCATTGTCTCTCAGTGAGGAAAATATTTCTGGTTGACAGATATTGTAATTATGGGTGACTTTTTTCTTTCAATTTGATTCCAAATGAAACTAGATTGTATGAGGCCAAAGGTAAAGGGCTGGATTCTGAGCAGAGTGGCATGCATCCGGAAAAGGGAAGACAGGAGCATGCTGTACAGACTGGGTAAACAGTAGGGATTGACAGAGTAAACACAGAAATACTGTAGCCTGAAGGGCACAGCTCAGCATCTGCCATTAATTTGTGTAATTCAAACCAGCTAAAAAAATATTGAGAACATCTGTGATGCCTACAGGGTCAGGTAGACTTCCGGGATCAATAAAATGTACTAGAAGGAAGTGATTCAAATTTATTGCTTTGATTCTTTAGGGGGTTATATAGAACTGGAAAGAGCAGAAATAAATACTTTGAATTTCTCATACACATTGACTTTATTTCATAGGTCATAGGGGATCTTAAGTCAACCACTTCTGTTGGTTATTTTAAATGGGTTACTTTTGGTGACAGTATAAAATGTTTGAGAATCATAGGGCTAAGTGAGGAAGAGTGGCCTTAGAAATGTGTGAGAATGAATGGGGACTTGCCTGCCCATCACAGGCACAGCACCCTTTCTTAGAGAGTAATTGGGAATGTGGTAAAAATTTCTTATTTGAATAACAGATGACAGTGGAGCTATTACTGTCATATTCTTCCTATGTTCATTGTGAGAGGCCTGGCTAAGAGCAAAGTGGAAGGCAGGTCATAATGAAGTTGTACAACCAGTGCTGGAACTGGTCGTGGACCTTCTTCATGTTTTCAATGTATAGTTTGACTACTAAAGGTCTTCTTTTGAGGAGTTATATAGGGCATTGGGGATGGTGCTGTTTATAGTATTAGGTTGTTAAGTACTGAGATTAAAAAAATAATTTCTGTGTTTAACTGATCCAGCCAGTGGAATTAAATGAAAAGGAAGCTCTTTCTAAAAAAATCCTAAGAGGATTAAAAAGCTTTTTATATTGTGATAGCTATAGACAATGATTTCAACCTGTGTTCTACCAGTAAGGGAGAACATAAAGGAATGAAGTCTCTCTTATGTGAACTCTGTTCATAACAAGAGTGTGTTCAGAGTGTATTCTCTCTGTAGAGGGGCAGTAATTCATGATTGTTGCCTCCATTGACTTAGCTCAGCTTTCTCTGTGAGGTGGAGATATATTTATGTACCTTTCTGAGCTACAACCAGTCAATTTATTTTGTTATAAGGTCAGTATAAAGTGTGTTTCTGGTTGTCAGTGTACATAATATACTAAATGTGTTACCAAAATGCTTCACTTTGGCATTTGGGGGATGAAGTTAGGGTCTAATGACAGATTGTCTGAAGCTCTGACATTCATGGTGCAGGCGGGCTTTTTTACTAATAAAGCCAAATGCATCCATAAAAAAATTTCAGAGATCTAAAAAGCACAGAGAAATTAGCAAAAAAGAAGTATACATCATCATATTATCAGATAAATACACACACATACACACAGCCTGAAATTGCATTATGCATTATCATTCCAATTATGTTTTTATATTTCTTCATTCTTCACTGTAATGTAGCCTCCATAAGGACAGCAATTTTTTTCTTTATTCAGGGGCACTTTAACTTTAAAATTGACACTTTAACTATTTGAATAAAGGAAGTGAATATTGATTAAATTTTGCATCTATTTTGACTATATTGCTTGCTATAAAGAGTAAGAAAATTTCTTGGTATGGAGAGTAACTCTAGAAGCTTGAAATTTAAAGTCATTATTGTGGATATACATTTGATGTAATAGATGCTCTATAGAAAAACATAGTACTTGTAAAGAATTATGTTTTAATTACATTTTCTCCTGTCTCTGGCAGCATAAATATGAGCTGATTGTGTAGGCCTATGAAAAAATAAAAGAAAAAGTAAAAATACTGTTTGGCAACCCACCACTACATAATTTTGAATTATGGGAAATTTTTCTGATGGCAGTGTGTCATATATTTGTTTTCCCCCTATATCACATTCTTCGCAAAGAATTTAGGGACAAAATATTGGGATGGATTGCTGTTGGCAGGGAAAATTAGATATTTTTTTGACATTCTAAGTTATTTTGGTAACATTGAAAATCCTCTGTTGGAAAACATCATTTAGAATAATATATGTAATGATAAATGCTAAAATATTTTTAAATTATCTGTAGTATATGATATCAAATTCAGTATTTTTCACAATAGATACAATATAAAAAGAGCAGTTATTGTGCGTCAACCCACACATTGTGTATTTATAGTTCTATTTCCCTGCTTTCTTCACACACATGTATTCTCAGTCAAACATGTATATTGTTTACTTATGCTATTTTTAAATATATTTATAATATTTGCAAGTACATCATACTTTCTGTATTAAATTGTGCTATTTGGAGGGGATGTTTGTTTTATTTATTCCCTTTGCAGAAAATGTTCTCTTTCTAACCCAGCATAGTTAATGATTTTTGTTTTTCACACATTTCAGTATGTTGACTTAGAGGGTGAAGTAATGACTTGCTAAATTTAAGAAATTAGTAATGTTTTCAAAACTGTCTTGTATATCTAAAATCTGTGAGGAACCGTGAATAAAGAAAAATATATATATATAAAATAAGTGACTAATAAAATCTAGTAAGTTTAAACTCTTGTTCTACAAGTTTTCTGAGAGCAATCAGATTGAGCAAATAAGAGTCAAAGAATAACAACTTAACATTGGAAAAAACTTGAAACTGTATTTCAGTTGGTACATTTTACTTGCCTTAATGTACATTGCTTTTGTTTTTGTGAGTTTCATTAGTTATATTTTTATACAATTAAATTTTATCTGTTTTATTCTAAGTTAAATTAATGTGGTGTGCATTTTATGCTTTGAATGTGGAGAGACATAGCTTGAACCAATGTCAGCAAGTATATTTTGGAGTTATTTTTATTTATAATGTTATCTCAGTGACCGGTGGCTTTATGTTCTTTCTAGATAAAAGAATGGCTCTGTTTAAACTGTCAGATGCAAAGAGCTCTGGGAGGTGAATTGACTCCAGTTCCATCATCACCTCAACCTAAACCGAAGACTGCAGCAGCAACCAGCAAATCATCTGGGCAGCCACATCAGGCTTCCCCAAAGAAGGATCCTGCACCCAAGCAGGATATTGCAAAGGCACCTGAGTCTAAAAAGCCACCACCATTAGTGAAACAACCAACTCTTCATGGTCCTGCACCAGCTACCACCAAGCAGCCTCCTGTAGCAGAGGCCTTGTCCAAGCCAACCCTTCCCAAAGACACTTCGGTCCCTTCATCTGAGCAGGCCAAGGCCCCTATTGTGGATGATAAACCAAAGCAGCCCCAGATGGTAAGACCACCTGCAGATGACACTGAATCTTTGTCATCAGTTGTAACAAAACCTGATATATCCAGCTCCCCAGTGCTGTCTCAGGCTGAAGAGAAAACCCCTCCTGTTAAAACAGAATCCACAAAACCCTCTCAAAGTTTTCCACCAACCGGAGAAAAAGTCACCCCAATTGATTCTAAAGCTATACCTCGACCTGCATCAGATTCAAAAATTATCTCACATCGTGGTCCCAGTTTAGACAGTAAAGATCAAAAACCAGTTGATCCAGTTCCAAAGAAGGAGGAACCCAAGAAAGCACAAACCAAAACGAGTCCTAAACCAGATGTTAAGCCAATGCCGAAAGGGTCACCTGCGCCCTCTGGGCCCCGATCTACCACTGGCCAAACTACTACTGCCTCTCAACAGCCCCCAAAGCCTCCTGAGCAATCCAGACGTTTCAGTCTGAATCTAGGAGGTATCACTGATGCTTCTAAATCACAGCCTACAACTCCTCAAGAAAGTGTGACTGGGAAACTCTTTGGGTTTGGAGCATCCATCTTCAGCCAGGCATCAAACCTAATCTCCACAGCAGGCCAGCCAGGACTTCCTTCACAAGGTGGGCCTGCAGCCCCACCTAAACAAGCCCCTCCCCCCTCACAGCCGCCTTCTTCTCAGGGGCCACCCAAGTCCACAAGTCAGGCCCTACCAGCCCCTGCAAAGGTTATGCCTCCAAAAAAGGAAACGAAAGCTCCTGGAGCTGAAAAGTTAGAGCCCAAAGCTGAACAGGCTTCAATGTTGAAAAGACAAGAAACTGATAAGAAGCCTCTGGCTGTTAAGGATAGCATACCTCCAGCCACAGAGCCTCAAAAGGCTGACCTTCCTGTCAAGCTTGAGAAAACAATTAAACCAAAATCAACCTGTCCTCTGTGCAAAACTGAACTCAATGTGGGTTCTCAGGATCCCCCTAACTTCAATACGTGCACTGAATGCAAGAATCAAGTGTGCAATCTCTGTGGATTTAACCCTACTCCTCATTTGACTGAGGTAAGGAATACATATACTACATATAGTTGTGAATATATCCATTTCTTCTCAGATTCTTGAGGGGGACATGCTGAACAAAAAGAGTTTCTACTGAGGAAAACATTATATTGATATCTTAGATGTTTCTATTATTTACTTCATGCATATTTTCTTACTAAGAGTTTATTTTCCCTGTACTACTTGGGCACATACATCACACACAAACTTCATACACATAAGATTCAGTAAGCTGGTAAATTAAAATAACAATGATTTTAGTCCTGCAGGCATTAAAGACCTGTAGTTCAGAAGGACTGTTCAGTTTTCATTTGGAAACTCTAACTTAGAGTTGTAATATTCTGTTCCCATGTTCTTTAATCCTTCTGGTCTGTAATTCTCTTTTTAAAAAGAACTTAAGGAGGTTGCAGATTTGTCAGCTGAATATAATCTGTTACTTAAAAATGTTCGAAACTTTAAGAAATTAATATTTCTGCCTAGTAAGAGCAGTGGATCATAAATCTTATGTCTAGGCGTTTTATGTTTCTCTGAGATATTATCTAGCAGCAATATATTAGAGCACTTTACTAGAAACTGTGGAAAGGAAGATAGATGGATTTCTATGACTACTGTGAAGATATTTTTATAGAGTGTCAAAAATGACCATAAAGCAGATGGTGACTCTCCAGGTAATACCATAATGATAAATGTATGAATCTGGAATCATCAGTAGCATATTAGAGCTATTATACTATTTGGATGCTGGAAATGCAGACATCAAATGATTAGTGCTGGCTTAGATAAATGTTTTAAATAAAGTATTTTAATAATGTTACAAAAATTTACAATAATTGTGCTCTTATACAAATTTAAAATAGTTAAGAAGGATTTCACTCTTCTAGTCTTCATGTTGGTTAGAATGGGAAAACTGAGTAGATCTTAGCATCGTGTATAAAAATGTTCTACAGTTTGTTTGGCTTTGGTGCTGTGCTGTTTCTGTGCTAAATAATTAGCTTTAAGAACAAGTCATAGAATTTTTTTCCCAAAATTTATTAGGTTGGTTTGACCTAGTTTAACACTATAGGAAAGCATTCTGCTGTTGTAAGCAGTTTTTTGGGCATTTTTCTTGTCAGCAGTGAGGACTTTCAATGGAAGACAAATGGTGATTTTTCTCAGCATTTCATGTGTAAAACAAACTACAATGATCATTTACAGCATTTTGGGTAAAAATAGAAAAATAAACAACTACCTTACAATTTCTTTCATAATTTAAGAAGAGACCTTTTTTGTTACATATTTATAGTCTGGGAATTTTTCCCAATACCACCGTGTTTATTTTAAGTATTCAAAAAGTTATATTCTATAATGGCGATTCTTATGATATCACCATAATGAAGTTTATTGAAAGAGTTCTAAAACCACCACTAAAAATAAAAGTATAATTTTCATATTAAAAGTGGATATCTTTTGAAAGCAGAGGAGAGTAACTTATGATTTATATACATATTTTCAGAATTGTTTTTGGATGTATATAGCTATACATTGGGATCATTATAATTCTTAGGATTTTGTCAGTGTTTGGAAGAATGAAATGAGAGTCCCTTGGATATAGAGACATTCTACATACTGGTAAATTTTACATGGAGATTGTAATTTGCATTAGAGTCAAATTTCTCAAATTAAGTGATTTGCTCATATATATGAGATTGTTTGCGGTCCTATTTTTAAATAAGATCTGTGGGATTTAGGATATCTGCCATTGTTCAGATTATTTTGATCTGCAGGAAGTTCTTTGTTTTTGTTTCAGAGTGGAACACCGAAGTGACTATTATTCCTTGTGATAATCTATATGACGCTTTCAGTTAGTATAAGCCCTGACCACTAGCTTTAGGAATAGTCCCATAGCTAGTTCAGTACCAAGAAATTGATAGTTCCTATTATTATCTTACTCCAAAGAACTTTGAAGGAACAGCATTTTGTCAGGTGAAAAGAATTGTACAATGTATTGACATGTGCCTCTGTGTGTACAACCCCACACACATATAGTCATTTGATCATCAATAAGTGTATATTATATACATATATTCATGTGTACTAGTATATATGTAATTCTAAATATTTTTAAATATTGGTCATAGGCTTAATTCCAGAATTCATAAGGTAAACTCATTCTTTGTTTTAAGACTTAGGAAAGAATTTGCTTCCTATTTCTCTCTTGCTTCCTGTTTTCTTCCTTCTCCTTGATGTATTTTTTTCTGATGACACAGTATTTTATACTGGTCTGACTACTGTATTTTTATATTAGTTTTAGAGAGCACATCATAAAATTACTTGTACTTTTATATCCAAAGTGCAAAGACGACATTAGAAGGGATTCAGTGATTTCTACTTATTTTTTAGTAGAAGATAATATTATTCTCTATTGGAAGCTTCTGTTCCTCTTATACTATTCATTGAGGGAGGCTGTCATTCCTTGTAGGTGCTGCCCTACCTTCTGCCCCTTTTGTGTATTGTTTTTCTAGTGATGAAAAGGAACGCTCATGGTCTGTCATTGTTATTGGCAGTATCCTTCACCTTCGGCGTATTAATGAAACATACCTGTCGCTAAGGTTGCTTCCTGTCCTTAGTGTACAACATCCCTCTCTGACCTGGAGGAGTGCCAAGGGATGCCAGCAGACCCTGGGGTGCAGCCAGACTTCAGCTTGAGCTTTACTGTTTTAACTCTTTGAAGAGCAGTTTGAATAAATGGTGCCATTTATACATTAACTTCTGAGAGCAAGGGGCATTTATTCTTTTAGGCATTAATTTTTGCCTACACAGGGGATGTCTTATCTTGAAAAGAGTTTTAATAGTGACAGTAGGGCTTTCTAGAAGAGCTAGTCTTACAGGTGCTGGAATCATGCTGAGGAAAACTGCCTTAGTTGGCAATGAATATACCTAGTGAGTTTATATCATTCTTATTTAATTCAAGTAGAAAAGGAGCCAAAATTTCTCATAGTGAGCATTTATTGTTTTTACTATTCTTTTGTGAAGTAATTTTTATATGAAAATAAGACTAAAGATGAAATGTTTTCTCATTATGAAGAAAGTGTTAAAATGATAATTTTGCTTCCTTAGCAAGATGATTATGTGTGGCTTAAATGATGTAGAAATGTCTGGCATATATTTGAGATGAGGCAATAAGTGAGACTTTTGTGATGATAAAGACCCAGAAATGTGACTGAGATCCCTTCCGCCCTTCACGCTAGCTGGAGTGGCTCCATATCCTCTGTAAAATACTCACAGGTGGCCTAGTGGGTATGTGTTACATTTCCTAGCTTGACAAACACATGCTTTTCCTGTACTTTAGTAAGCATTTCCAAAGGCTTCCCAGTGTGGAAATGCATTTAAGAACAAAATCAAATGTGCACATACACACATACACATTAAAATGAAAGACTAAAAGAATAATTTGTAGTCAATTAGGATCTAGATATTGCGGGTTCACACCTGTATGTCTAGCTTCTCAGAGGCTGAACTATGAAGAATTGTGGTTCAGAACCAGTCCTCGCAGAAAAGTCTGTGAGAATCCATCTTCATAATAAGAAGCAAAATTCAGGGCTGGAGTTATATGTAACTCAAGTAATAGAGTGTCATCCGAAAAAGAAAATCAACCTTTTGTTATTCCCTTTCACTTCCCCAGATTAGACACATGTATATACAAAATGCAGGGTATCAAAATCCAGTACAGTGACAACAGGGATATGCCATAGGGGAAAGAACACACAAAGGAAACAACAACAACAACAACAAATAAAATCGCATGGTACATTTAAAACAATAACAATAAAGACAGACCTCTTGTGTCCATATCTTGGGGTTCATTTCACTTAGCATCATTTTATATGGTCATTTGTACATGGTTTTTGAGCTTTTTAGCTCATCTGATATTATATATTATATATTTTATACATATGTACACTAATTACTGCAAATAAGGGAAACCATGGGACCTAAATTTCTTTGAGACTGGGTAATTTCACTTAATATGATTTTTTGCAAGACTTTCCATTTCCTCACAAATGGGGCAATGTCGTTCTTTCTGATGGAAGCATAGAATTTCATTGAATATATGTACCACATTTTCTTGAGCCATTCATCTACTGAAGGGCATCTGGGTTGGTTGGTTCCATATCTTAGCTATGGTGACTAATGCTGTGATAAACATAGTTGTACTGGTATCTTTAGTATGGCCTTGTTTGTGATATTTTGAGTAAATGCCCAGAAGTAAGATTTCTGGGTCATAGGGGAGTTATATGTGGAGTCTTTTGAGGAACCTCCATACTGCTTTCCAGAGTGGCTGAACAAGTTTACACTCCCACCAACAATGCAGTAGGGTTCTCTTTAGGCTACATCCCCTCCAGCATCTGTCATTATTAGATTTTTTGATTATAGCCATTCTAACTGGGTTGAGGTGGAGTCTCAATGTTGGTTAGATTTGCATTTCTTTTATGGCCAGAAAAGTTGAGCATTTCTTCATGTGAGTCCTGGACATTCTTATTTACTCTTCAGAAAAGTCTCTCTTTAAGTCTTTAGCCCATGTATTAATGGAGTGTTTGTTTATTTGAGGATTTGCTTTTAGGTGACTTAATTTTTTTGAGTTCTGAGTATATTTTAGATATGTGGCCCTTGTCTGTTGTATGGCTAGTGACGATCTTCTCCCATTCCGTGGGCTTTCTATTCATCTTGCTATCCATGCTCTTTGCCATGCAGAAGCTCTGCAGTTTCATGCAATCGCATTTGTCCATTTGTTGTGTTTCTGGGTCTCCATTAAGAAAATTTCAGCCTGTGCCAACAGGACAATATAATGGAAATGAACTTTACAACTTTGGGTGGCCAGAGGGGAGGGAGTAAGAGTGTGGAAGGTGGGGAAGGGAAGGGATAGTGGGACAACAACAAGGAAGGGAAGGGTTAACGATGATCAACAAGTAATGTACTCATTGCCTTTCTCATGTAACTGAAACCCCTCAGTACAACATCTTAACAATGAAATAAAATAAAATAAAAAGATACGATGGGGCTGAGAATACAAAAAAAAAGAAAGTCAAGTAAGCATGAGGCCCCGAGTTCAAACCCCTGTATACTCCCCCATACCCAAGTCAGATAGGAGATTTTCACTACTAATAATTAATGTCAAGTGACTGACATAGTGGAGATCTATATCTTAGGTGAAAATTTCTGGCATCCAAGGTAAAGAGTTGTACCTGATGACACCTATTGATTGATATAAAAATTGTATAACCTGCTCTGTTGAAAAACATTTATTCCTGTGAGTCAGAAGAAATTTGATGTTACTTTCTTGTTGAATAATTTCTAGTTAAAATATTAAAATATAAATTGAAAAAAGAGAAGTTTGTATTTCAGCAAATTTAAACAAAAAGCAGTTTCCAGTAATTCTTATTTTTATACAATTTTGTCACTAATATTCTTCCCTATATGGTATATATATCATATATATATATATGATATATATATCCCTATATATCAGTCAATGCATATTGTTTGCTCCTATGATTAAACACCTAAAACTATTTAGAATCATTAAGTATGATTCACTATTGTATATATTCTTCTCTTACTGGGGGTTTTGCTTGTTATCATTGTTTTATTATAATATGAACAAGTTGAACTTTCTTCATTGGACCACAGTATTTATTTCTTAACTCTCGAGGACAACTTAACTTGTGCTAGCATGTCTAAATCCAGAATCAAGATGCTGGGGTACCAAATTCATTTTGGAGACTAGATGGCACTTTAAATTTCCACCACTCATTCATGCATGTCTTTCTCACCTCAGACTCTCTGACTTGGATAATGACATTTAAAATACTATTTGTTAATTTGGAAGTCTAAAAATGCTATCATATTGTTTTCTTTATTTGCATTCTTTGCCTCACTGGATTCCTAAAATTTTAAATATGTTTGAATGCAGGGTTCTAATTAAGATCCATTAAAACAAGTCATAGAAAGTGTTTGAAGTGGTAAATTCATAGCAATCATGATCACTTTCTTGAATTTGAATGGGACTGGTTTGTCTAGGGCTGCGTAAGAAGCAGGAAAAGTACCAGGTACAGTTCTTTGAGAACCTTCGTGGGGGTTAATTTTACACGTGTGTAGGAAAAAGAGACTTCTTTGTCAAGCTTAATGGTTTATTTCAGAAACTGAGCCTGTTTCCTGTTTACTATATTCTGTGTTTTTAAAATACAGAAACATGCAGAAACCTGTAGACTTAGTCACTTGAAATAGCTAGGATTTTAATTCTAATAAATTTGCAAATGAGTATATTAAGTACAGATAACATTTGGGACCCATTTACTAATGGCTGCTGTGGTGCCTGGTGGAATGTAGAAGAATTTGGTGACATCAGAAGTTCAGAAATGTAGCATAACATTGGATGTTTTCTTTTCAGATGAGTCTGCCAAGCATCGATAGGTGAAAGCATATGATTCAATGATAAAATAATGTCCCTACCTTCAAATATAATGAGTGAGAAAGTATAAAGTATACTTCTTCATGTTGTGGAGAATATTAGAGTCATGCAAAGCATGCAAGGGCTTTATTCCATGAGAAATGATGGACATCTCCGTGTTCCCTTGGTGGTGGGTGATAGTTCACACTTGGGCTCTGTTAAGAGTGTTTGTGGTCACATAGCTAAATGAACTTCTGGAAGTGCCCACCTTAAAATGTTGCTCCATAATGGATCTATTATATTTCAGCCAGCTTTGCTTATGTGCTTCTGATTTGTTTTAGTGATGTGATATCTGGTTATATAGGGCACTATGGTAGCTAAACATCTATGCATATATTTTACATTCTTTTTCTGTATGTTAGATATATTTCTTGAAACAAATGTTTAAGTTTAAAGAATGAGAAAGGATTTTAAAATTGCATAAAAACCATCCATACTGCTTTATAAAAATAGATAGTGGTCTGGGAAGGTGGCTCAGTGGTAGTGTGCTTGCCTTGTATACATGAGGCCCTGGGTTTGATTTCTCAGCACCACATAAAGCAGAAAAAGCCGGAAGTGGTGCTCTAGTGGCAGAGTGCTAGCCTTGAGCTGAAGAGCTAAGGGACAGTGCCCAGGCCCAGAGTTCAGGCCCCATGACTGGAAAAAAAAAAAGGATAGTAATTATAGTACTGCCAATGGCACATGAATATTCTTTCCTACATTTATTAGCATCCATATTTAGCAATTTCATGCCTCAAGAAATATCTTGCATTATTCCATAAGTTTACATTCCCTTACAGTTTTGAAATTAAATATTGACATAAGTTTTATCAAAAACTACATTTCTTTTTTAATATTGCCTATTTATATTTGTTGCTACGTTATTTCTTTGCTCAAAGAAGTCTGTGTATTGCTTAGATAGCTCAGTTTTTTGTTAATCTATCTTGAGATAAATTTTTATTTATCTATCTCTTGTTAAGAATATTCTTTAGGAAATTTATGTCCATGCATGTGACTTTCTTTTCTATTCAATGAAGTTTTTAAATATTTCTCCATGATTCCCTATTTGACTAAAAAGGTCTTTTTCACATTTATTTGTTAAAAGAAAAAGCTCTGCATGTTTCTTCATAAACATCTGTAATTTTATTATTTACATAGATTGGCTCTTAGTTAATCTTTTTTGAGGTATATATATATATATATATAGTGAAAAGTCTACAATTTTAGATATTCTATGTACCTAGATGCTTGACCTCATAACATGTATCGAGTAATTCATTTTTCTCATTTTGATTTATGTTGATAATTTCAATAATTAAATTTCAATTTTGATAGCAGTTGTATTCTAGTGATAGAGCAATTTAAGAGATTTTCACTTAATGCCTTTACAGGTTTTCAACTTTAGAAAACAATATAATAAAATTATAGTAGTTGAGGAAAATTATAGTTCAGTGATGGTTTTAACATGTTTGTTGTTTGGCGATCAACAAGGGGATACAGTTTTTTAACTAAGATAAGGAGGACATTTCTTTTTGAACAGTGCTACCCCTCCCCACTCCTCTCCTCCCTAAGTTTTAAAGTTCACTTCCAACATAATGTCTAGAGAATATCATTGTTGCATTAGTTCATCCTTTGTCTTGCTGTTTCTCTGTGAATCCCTTTCCCTTCCCCAAATTAGATAAACTTGATATACAAGACAAAAGGTTACAGAAAACTGAAACAAAAAATAATACAAATAACTGCAAACAGACTCAAGTGGTAGAGTGCTAACCTTGAGCAAAAGAAGTTTAGGGACAGTGCCCAGGCCCTGAGTGCAAGCGCCAGGACTGGCAAAAAAAAAAGTGAGGTTAATTTTAAATCCAGGAATTAAATTTATATTCATTTAGCACACAACTTTAATCATGTCAGAGGAGCATTTATTACACATTTCCCATCCATTTTCAGTTTACCATTTTATACCTTCATAGAAAATGATCTTTTTAAGAAATACTATATATTGTCATTTTTCTGATCTTCTAAAAGGACTTTCTAGTAACTTTTCTATTGTACCTGCTAAAAATAGAACTAATTTTTCTGAACCACACTTCCAAAGGAGATATAATTAGAGCATTGAGTAAACAATACATTGAGTAAACTACACTTTTTGTTACTGTCTGGTCTTCTAGGATTTGATACATGTCACACATTTATTGTTCATTTTTGGTTTACTCATTAGTATACTGCCATACATGAGTATCTGAAAAATAACATTCTTCAATAAAACATTCTCACAAAAGTAATTATATAGACACTGTAGACACTAAGACTTAGAAGTGAGTAGTGTCATCTAAGCCATCAAGACAAAAGAATGATCATGTCTTATGACTTTTTTAAATGAAATCTTTTATTTAAGAGTCTTGCTCATTTATCAGGATACTAAGCCACCTACAGTCACTATTCTTATGACATTGCAATGCACATAATGACATTTGCTAACTCATAATAACTAATAACATGGTTACAGGTTGAACAATACAGGAAAGTTCTTTTACCAATTTTTCCCAAAAGTATATTTGGTTAAAGTATATCCCTGAAGATCTTGAATTGAAAACATGTTCTTTTGTCAAGGAAGTTTGTAAATATTAAATGTTTAATTCTACATATTGATTTGAGTTGTGTATGTTAGTATAGTAGAGCTATAAAAAATCTTTTTTTCTTTTTTATTGTCAAGGTGATGTACAGAGTGGTTACAGTTTCATAAGGAAGTTAGTAAGTCATTTCTTATCAAACTTCTTAACCCTTCCCTCATTTTTCTCCAACTTTCCCTCACTCAACTAAGGAATCTTTTTTTTAAATTTAGTTTTATTGTCAAGGTGATGTATACAGGGTTACAGTTACATACATAAGGTAGTGAGTCTATTTCTTGTTGAATTTGTTACCCCCTTCCTCATTTTCCCCCACTTTCCACCCCCTCTCCTCCACCCCCTCCCCCCGCCAAGTTGTACAGTTCATTTCCCACATTTGTCTTGAGAATATCGCTGTTGCCTTGGTTCACATATTGTCTCACCATTTTCTTGTTCCTCTTCCCTTCCCTAATTCAGATAAACACATATACAATACCCAGGGTACCAAAATCAAATACAGTGGCAACAAGGGATAAACCATAGTGAACAAAACACACACACACACACAAATAAATTACATAAGTGAAGTAAGCAAGACCTAAAGAAACATATATCCTATAATTTCCTTCATTTATAATAATCAGTATATATCTAGGATAGTCCTAGCAGATGAGTAGAATAGCTCAATAGCTATGTGCATATGACCATATAAGATGATGCTAAGCAAAATGAATTCCAACTTTGTTGTTGCTGTGTATATTGTACTAGAAGAAATTTTAAATCATAGGTAATTTTTAAGTATAATAATTTTTGTTGTCATTTGCTAGAATTAGATTTCTAGAAGACATTTGTTGGGAAAGCTAAAGTAGAGGTAAGTTTCAAAAAATATTGTCATTATGGAAGAACAGAGAGATTTTCTTAAGATGATGAACAATTAGACCATGTATGTTTTGCAATCAAACCATGTCTGTTTAAAAACAGAATAGGAACAGATGAGAGAATCCTTCCTAATTAGATTAAGTAACACTGTTCAAGATGAATCATATGTGCATATAAACTAATGTGAGAAAAATTATACTTAGATTATGTGTATCACCATAGCTAATTAAGAACAGTGATTCTTTACAAAGGCAGTTGACATACCAGAAGACTCTCTTCCATGGTTGGGGTTGCTCTCGATTGATCTTTTATTATCTTATCGAAATAGTAAGTATTCTGGTATCTAAGACAAGATAGCAGAGGGTCCAGGACTTAGACTCTTGAATTAAATTAAAGTCAAGTTCTAGTCCTCCATTTCTTGGCCACTTATATGATTTGGAGTGAGTCACTTCAGATGCTTTCAATAATCTCATAAAGGCAGAAGGTTTTCTGGTCCTCTTAACTGCTGTATGTTTTCTTGAATAATGCCTGATACATAGAGATCCTCAACAGAGATTTCTGAATGCATGAAAAAAGAAATAGTCATGATTCAGAACCTGGTTGGGAGGGTTAGATAAAATCATCTACTTATCTCAGTAATGTTTCAGATACCATGAACTCAAGAAATATTATTTTAATATTAAATTCTTCATTTTCATATTCTTAGAATTCTTCCCTTTTTCTCCAAAGTAATAATTTATACCATCCATTGAACTTTTCTATTAGAATGTGCCTCAGATACTTTATACCCCACATGCTACCCTCCATGCTTCCTCATGGCCTCCTCATTCATTTGCTATCAGCCTGAAAGGCATTGTAATCCTCAGAAGCATTCTGACCTTCCATCTCCTCATTCATCCTTTAATGGTTCTCAACTCTTGTTACTTCTTCCTAATGAAGATACCTGCCTTAGCTCCAATATAAGAGCCATTCCATCTTTGTTAACCCAACAGATACTTAGTAGTTTATCGGAGGAGACGCAGTTTTTCAAAATTCATCCTCCAAAAAGTTTCTGATTACTTAGGTTCTGAATCTCTTACTTTTTTCATACAGGTGTACAGTCAGTACCACAAGCAATTACATGCATTTTACACACTCCACTTCTCCAATCGAACCCAGGGCCTCAGGCATGCAAGGCAAGTGCTCTACCACTGAGCCACCTTCCCAGCTCGTAAACAAATGCTTTCCATTACACCACATCATTGTCCTTTATTTATTCTTTCAGATGTTTATCTTAAATACTAGTCCTCTTTGTTCCCTACTTCATTTATTACCTTATTTAATGCTTCCTGCTTTCTATGATACATTTTTCTAAACCTGATTTTAATTTTTTCATAACATATCCTTTAGTGTAACACTTAATTTATTAATTGTGATGCTATTAAAATTAATTATTGCTTATGTAGCTAGAATACAAGTTCTATCAAACACTGATTATTACAGCTGATTAGAATATAGTTGTTGCTAACTAAAGCTTTGTAAAATAAAACAGTCCTATATATTTAGCACAGATATAGCTGAAGACCTAAAGCTGAAATAACATTCAGCCTCACACTTAACCACTTCGTATTTATTTCATAGGGTAAAAAGAGAAAGTACGTCTCACATAGCATCTTGTACATCTCATTGTTGCAATGGATCCACATACAATAAAAGAAAAGCTCCTTCCAGAGTAAATCTTCATTATAGAATTGGGTACAACAGCAATAATAGACCTTCTGTAGAGACTGAGGGATGAGGAGAATGCATGGATGATGATTTGTAGAGGGTACAGTACAAATGGCTGTCCAGATGATATCTATGGAGCCTGATTGGCTTCCATATCTGCTCAAAGAGTGCCTTCTTGCCAGCATTAATTCTCTATCCTCTCAGGGTTGGGGTTGTTTTAAGAATTGGAAGCTGAATACATGTAGTGTTATCAAAACAGTTCATGCCATTTGCTGAAAGCAAAATAACCTCTAGTTTGCTTGCTGCAGATGCCAATATAGAGGGTTTATGCTATCATGATACACTTTGTGCTACACAAGATAAAAACTAATTTTTCTCAGAGTGAAGTGTCACTTCTATGAGAGTTTAGCTGCTTACTGAAATGAGTTTCAATGTTAAACAGCAAATGGGAGCTTTTAAGCTTGAAAGGTTATTTCAAATTACATTATATAATATGCTAAATGGTAATGGGCCTTGACTAACTTGGAAATGCAGGCAGTGCTGTGTTCTTTTGTTTGTGATGTTGACACTGCTTCTATTTTTACTTAGTTGATGAGCTTTTCTCCATGACTGTGTCATATTAATATGAATGCTTTTTTACATATGAAAAGAGCAAACTATCAGTGAGATTTTTGAAAAGAGTTTTATTGGGAGAAACTTTATTGTGGAATTGCTTAAAATGAGAATACTCGAAAAGCCTTATAAAATTGCCCTCAAGTGATTATCAATACAGCTATATTGACATGAAAAATGCTGAGCCACTTCCAAATGGCCAAATTCATGTCAAATAGAGGCTGAGATTTAGTTTCCTTTCTCATATTTAAGTGAGTTCTTTCCACATTAGTCTTCAAAAATTTTTAAGAGTAAAAGGTTTTATTATTGCCATGACAATTTATACCTACTAACCAGACCACTTCGATTATTTATCCCTAGTTTTCAGTAGTTAAACATACTGTCACTTTTAAATTACATTTAAATCTCATTTAAATTACACAAAATAAGTAATCATATAAGTTGTATTTTTTAAAAATATATTTTATATATCTTTAAAATGTTATCCTTTATTCATAATCTAAATAAGAATACATTTTGAAAGTTTAAATTTAAGAAATGAGGTAAAAATTGAGTCTTCACCAGTATTGTTTTATGCAAGTTGCCACAAATTTATCAAAAATACCCATTACTAAGGCAGCCCTGTTGTAGATCAAAAGTTTATCATGGCAGGAGAAGTTTCCATAATCAGAATTTAAGACTGAAACCAAAATTGATCTCCAATCTGGAATTTCTCAGTTGGTGACAGAATTTAGAACCTTGTCATTGTAGAAGTGATATCCTTGGTTTTTTTTGTTGTTTGCCATAAGTTAGGAGTCAAAGAATTCTTAAGGGCTGCTGTGCATAATACAGTTAAAAAGAATTTTCCTAGTGATGTCCATCTCATACTTTAAATCTCTGACTTGAGGAAGGGGTCACTGCCCTTCACAAAGCTCACATTTGTTAGACTGAACCTAATTAAACAATATATCTTTGATTAACTTAGATGCCAACTCTTTATTAACTGAAACATGACATGGTACCTCATCATATGTAGTTTCCACCCACACTTGAGGGGAGATAGTTAAGCAAGGTATACATACTAGAAAACAGAAGTTCTCTAAATGGTAGGTCTGCAATTTAGAATTCTGTTAACAAGGACAATTAAGTGATTTGATTTATCAAACATTAAAACTTGTGAGGAAAATATCACCTATTTAATTGATCTTGTCATAGGAACATAAGTCTATTTTCAGTTTCCAATAACAAAATACTTCAGATGGAGTAAACTAAAAAGAATATTTGTTTTGACTCACAGCAAGAGAGATTGTAATTGGGGATGTCCTTCTTACTTATATAGTGAGAGAGGTTGTGTTTGTGTGTGTGTGTGTGTGTGTGTGTGTGTGTTCTCCCTTTCTCTTTTTCTGTAGCCCCAGGTATTCAACATAGGTGATCTATCCTGATAACTTACCTAATCTTGATGGCTTCAAAGGCTGGGACACCTGACAATGGAATTAAAATCCAACACCAGTTTGTTTGTTTGTTTGTTTACTTGTTATTGTAAAGGTGATGTACAGAGTGATTATGGTTACATAAGTCAAGTAATGAATACATTTCTCTTTAAACAGTGTCATCCCTTTCCTTTCTCCCAGTTTTTCCCCTACTGACTCCACCACAAGTTGTATAGATCATTTTCTAGTGAGTATCACTGCTACACTTGTTCCCCCTTTGTCCCACTATTTCCATGTTCCCATCATTTCTGCATTTACACCCTTACCCTCCCCCCCTTAAACAGATAAACTTTCATCTAAGACAAAAGGTACAGAAAGCAAAAACAGGGACAGAGAAGAAAAAAACAAACACAAAATAACATAAAGACCTCTTGTTGGGGCTGGGAAGGTGGCTCAGTGGTAGAGTGCTTGCCTTGCATGCCTAGGCCCTGGGTTCAATTCCTCAGCACCATATAAGTAAAAAGAAAAAGCCAGAAGTGGTGCTGTGGCTCAAGTGGTAGAGCGCTAGCCTTGAGCTGAAGAGCTGAGGGACAGCGCCCAGGCCCAGAGTTCAGGCCCCACAACCGGACCCCGCCCCCAAAAAGAAGACCTCTTGTTTCCATTTCTTGGAGTTCATTTTGATAAATTTCATTTTATATGATCATATGCACATAGTTATTGAGCCTTTCTGCTCCTCTCCTAAGACTAACCTCCTTTGGTCTCACTGTGTGAATATTTAGAGTCCTGTATAATTTATCATGTCAAAGTGCATTTTTTGTCTTTTACATTCAGTGTGTTTATTTGTAGATTTATAGGCACATTCTATTTACTACAGTTGAATGAAACCATGCAACTTATGTTTCTTGGAGTCTGGCTTATCCTGTTTAATATGTTTTTTTCCAAGTCTTTCATTTCCTTACAAATGCTACAATATCTTTCTTTCTAATGGAAGTATAAAATTCCATTGTGTATATATACCATATTTTCTTGATCCACTCATCCATTGAGGGGCATCTGGGTTGATTCTGTATCTTGCCTATGGTAAACATTGTTTATACTGAAAGACCAAAACACCATTTGTTGAGAGTACAGCTGTGTTAAAGTTATACCTTGTGGGAAAATCTAAATACATACTGATAATTTATTGACACAGCTGCAGAATAATTTGTCTCCTGGAAAGGAGGAGGATGACTTAGGGCATTACCTTACATGGTATGCCCTATCTTTTAAGGCTTTCTGTAGAAAATCTGCCATCAATTATCATCTTTATTTGAAAGAGTCACAGGTCGCAATGAATTTATAGCTCAGGTTTGGCCTTAATTAAATTTGTAGTTTTATTGTAGTTTATTAACTGAGTCACTTTAAATTGAAAGTTAGAATGTAAAAATTTTGAAATTTAAATGTATAATTTTCTCTACTAGGAGAGACAAAACTAGAATTTAGCAAAAAACAAACAAACATTGTTTTTATTTTGGCATATTGGTCAATGATTATAAAGTAAGATTGGAGTAATAAGTAAGATGGAGTTACTGTTGAGAGCAAAATTAGGTTGCTCAGATCTAGCTCTCATGAGATATTGCAAAGGTATTTTGTTTTCAATAATATCAGAAATGATATCAAGTCATAAAATTATAATTTGGAAGGAAAGAATGCAGAAAAGCCTAAGAGTCAGTGAGATCAAACTCTGTCAAAACCAGGTACCAAAATGTCACATAAATTGATTAGAGAGGAAAACTAGGTAAGGTCAGTTTTAAAAAGAAATAAACAAGGGAGGGGGTAACAGTACTTGATAGGAAATGTACCCATTACCTTACTTGTGTAATTGTAATCCCTCTGTACAGTATCTTTACAATACAAAGTATTAAAAAAAAGAAAAAGAAAGTTTAAGGAGACAAACAAGTACCTCCAACAATAGAGTGATAAAATTGGTGCCTTAATAGCTGCATTATAAATCATGACAGTATTTTATTTAACAAGAACATCTCTATGTTGGATCTGATTAAATATCATTCTTTTAAAAAATTCTTATTATCTTTAAGTGACTGTACAAAGCTGTGCTATATACAATGAATTCTTGACTGTATTCTCTTCTCCTTCCCACCTTCCATATAGTTGAGATTATAACCTCACAAATGATTCCACAGAACAAAGGCTCACTGCTTATTGCAAGCATTTCCTTTGGTAATACAAAGAGACATAAAAAAACCTACAAAGACCTACATTTCTACTGCTAGACTTGGTTACATAAAGAAAGAAGGGTGTATTATAACTTATATTATCTACTTGCTAATCATTTACTCTGCTTCCAAGCTTCAGCCACTACATGTGCAATACTAGTTATGACTGTATTATTATCCTTGTAGATATCCTGATAAGTGCTAACTTCCCTATTTTATGTACAGTGTCCTAACAGTAATATTTGGAGAAATTATATATATATATATATATATATATAATGTGTTTATATGCTTATAATACAATATTAAACAAAACATTAACCTGTAAGATCTGGGAAGAACCTCAAGGGGCAAATCAATGGGTTAGAACGATGGGTTTGTATATTTTTCCCTTTTTGTGTTAATCTTTTTAATGTATATGAAAATGAGTAGCTGTCAATAGTGTCAGATTGAGAAGTCATCAGCTAGCTAGATGGTGCAGAGAGTCAGGTGAATATCCGTATTATATTCATAGCAGGCTAACTCATCACTGAAATAACCTGTAATATTTTTGTATGTGTGTATGCACACATGTGCCAGTACTGGGTTTGAACTTGGGGCTTGGGCACTATCTTTTCACTTTTTCACTCAAAGCTTGTGGCTCTTCCACTTGAGGCATAGCTCTGTTTCCACCTGATACATTCTATTTGTCCTAGATTCAGGTAGCTGGAAATATTAACTTCATTTAAATATTTCATTGGATCACTGCTTTGGTTAAAGGCTATTATCATTAATGGGGTCAAATTTTACAAAAAACTTAATAAATTTTGTGTCATTGATTCATATTAAATCACCATTGGATCATATCATGTATCAGATTGCATACTTGCATGCCCACATACACATACACAGACACACAGACACATAGACACACACACACACACACACAAAACCATACTTCCTCTCTCATAAAGCAATGGTCATTTCTAGAGTTTATAGATACACATCATTTCTTTTCATATGAAAACCTCTCCTAGGCCCGCCTTTCCAGATTTATAACCCATCTTTGAAGCTCTCTATCTAGGAAGGATTCTCCCACTAAAGAGCAACTACTGAATGATTAAAATAATTTCCCACTTTGCAAAGTTCTTTTCTCTTCCCTTAGCCCCACAGGTTAAAGCCATAAACAAAGAAAGCAAATACCACACTAGTTTAAACTATATTTAAATTTTTTACTATAAGGACTAGAAAATGCATGTAAAGTAAGATCCTAAATTGCCAAGTAACAGTTGAAGAAGAGTACTGATGGAAAAAAGAGTACTGATGGAAGGCAATACTAAAAACTGTAAATAAATCTGTATTAGTCTATTGTTTTCTACTGTAAACAAATATTGAGCTTAGCACTCATAAAAAATGTATTTACTTAGCTCACAGTTTTAGGAGTTGAAACCAGAAAATCGTGGTGCCATCTCCAGCAAGTGTTCCCTTGTCTCCAACACTTTCTGATGAATGGCATCACAATATCAGGAGTCCATGTGAAAGGGAGAAATCACATGGTGGCACAGGACACAACAGTAAGGAGTGGGGACTGTTTGCACTTCTCACTAGGCTTTGCCTCCTAAAAGACTAACATCTCAACCTTAGCGACCAAGCTCCAACACAGAAGTGCTGGAGGGACATATTCAAATCACATTGAAACAGTAGGATTCTGGAAAATAAAATCATTCCATCTTATTGAGTCCCAAATCTTAACTTCTAGCACCAATCAAAAGTCCAAGTCCAACGTCCTAGGAAACTTAAGGCAAACTCATTCAGCTATGAACCTGTAAAAGTCCAAATCTTGATTACATTTCTAACAGACAACTCCCATGGATTCCTAATTTTTCCAGAGCCTTCATCATAAAGGGGTGTTGGAGCTTGTCAAATGCTTTTTCTGCATCTGTGAGATAACCATGTGGTTCTTAACCTTGCTCTTGTTGATGTGATGAATTATATTAATTGATTTGCATATGTTGAACCAGTTTTTCATCCTTGAAATGAATCCTGTTTGATCATGGTGTATGATTTTTTTGGATGAATTGTTGAAGTCAGTTGGCCAAATATAAAATAGTCAGTGTTTTGAATGTCATTAATGTGTATGAGGAATATTTACTAAAAAGGTCTTTATAACACTCACATATTTGCTTCTATAAATGTGCTTAAGACGTTAAGTATGTTACTTGACCCATACTTTTGGAAATATAGACCTAATTAAATTTATTATATTCTATCAAAACTAATCATAAGATATGATATCCTGATATTTCCTTTTTCTATTCAAAGATTTTATTATATCATATAAAGTTTCAATTAAATTTTTAAATGCTCTGGAGAAGTTTTTAAAGAGGCACCAACATTACTTATGCTTTTTTTTTTTTTGGTGTGGGGCCTGAACTCGGTCTGGGCACTGTCTCTCAGCTCTTCAGCTCAAGGTTAGCACTCTACAAACTTTGAGCCACAGTGCCACTTTCGGCTTTTTCTGCTTATGTGGTGCTGAAGAATCAAACCCAGGGCCTCACACATGCAAGGCAATCACTCTACCACTGAGTCACCTTCCCAGCCTGATTTATGCCCATATAAATTCATAATCTAGTTAGTTAAAATAGGAAAAATATAAATGGCTAGTAAAAGTTAAACACTGGTAATACCTATGCAGAAGTATAAAAAATAAATATGTAAAAATATAGAGAAATGAAGAGTTTAGTGAACAAATCAAATTATTTTCTTTACCAGAGTGGAATTTGAACTGCCTTTGGTAGGCCTCTGTGATGGAATTTGCTATGTTCTTATTTTGCAGAATCTGAGGATCCTTTTAATTTTGGATAGTGTCTCCTTCAGTAATTGCAGTGCAGCCCTTCCTCTTATTACAGATGAGGAAGAGCAATGGTCGCTTCTCTGTAGTCCATGCAGGCTCAGGCTTTTTATTAGAAAGGTCCTAAGACCTTGCTCCTCAAATGATGCTCAGTTGTATCAGCTTGAGGTTCCCCTTTGCCTTTGGTTGCAGAGTCCAGCAACCAGTTCAGCAATAAGCAGAACAGTGATGTCTGCAATACCAGCACAACATTCTTTCCTGTCAGCTTCTGCAATTTGATCGTGACTTTCACTGCTATTGCCTGGTCATCTTTGCTTCTGCTCTGTGTTCTTTTTTTTGGGGGGGGGTCCGGTCGTGGGGTCTGAACTCTGGGCCTGGGCGCTGTCCCTCAGCTCTTCAGCTCAAGGCTAGAGCTCTACCACTTGAACTTGCTTATGTGGTGCTGAGGAATTGAACCCAGGGCCTCAGGCATAGCAAGGCAAGTGCTCTACCACTGAGCCACCTTCCCAGCCTCTTCTGCTCTGTTTTCTAATACTGGTTTTCCAGCTTCATGCTGATTTTATTCCAACTGTTTTATTCCAACTCCTAAGTTTTCCTTTTTAGTCCTATTTTTGATTATTAAGTGTTTGCCATTTGCAAGCCAGGATCTAATTCTGATAACTACTTGTAGAAAACTAAAGTTAGACCCTTATATATCACCCTGCACCAGAATCAACTCCAAATGAATCAGACCTTGGAGTCAAAGCAGACACTGTGAAACATTACAGGATGGAATAGGAGAAACCCTAGGTCTCCTTGGCACAGGCCGAAATTTTCTTAATAGAGACCCAGAAACACAACAAATCAAAGAAAGGTTGGACAAATGGGATTGCATGAAATTGCAGAGCTTCTGCATGGCAAAAGACATAGCTAGCAAGTTCAATAGAAAGCCCACAGATTGGGAGAAGATCTTCACTAGCCATACAACGGACAAGGGTCTCATATCTCAAATATACCTGGAACTCAAAAAATTAAATCCTTCAACAACAAATTGTCAAATAAACAACTGCCCAATAAATAAGTGGGCGAAAGACTTAAAGAGAAACTTCTATGAAGAGGAAAGAAGGATGGCCAATAGTCACATGAAGAAATGCTCAACCTCTCTAGCCATAAAAGAAATGTAAATCAAAACAACACTGAGATACCGATTTTAAAGTTGGATGTGCTAGAAATTAAGTATTTATTGGTTTCTACTGTTCAAATTAATAAAAAACAAAAGAGAATAGTCCTGAAAATAGTTCTTCCTTGCCAAGCCAAAGTGGCAAAAGTTTTTCTAGCTCAGTACAGACATTTCTACCCTTTCATGGGTCAGTTATTAACAAAATCATGTATCTAACAGTCAGTTTTGTAAAGTAGCTTGAACAAAATATCAAAATGATAGTAGCGCATGAAGAAGAGTTGGATAGATAGAAGTTACTGTGGTCTGTTGACATTTTAAAATACCCCAAATGACTCTGGCAATTTTTTATTCCATCATAGTGAAACAACACTTAGTATTTTACTTAAAAATATTTTTATTATATTTAATTAGTTGTACAAAGGATTTGCTATTCAACAATGCAGTTTATGAATACAATGGGTCTTGATCAGTGTTACCTCTTTCAACATTCTCACCCATTCTTTCCATCCTACTCCTTCCCTCCCTTTTCTTAACTTTGTAGGGTATTAAATTTTTTATCATTTAATAAAGCAGTTTATCAATACAATGAATCTTGATTCCAGTGTTTATTTTTATAAGAAAAAGTTTTTCTTTTAAAACTTTGGGTTTTCCTGTGGGATATGCAGGTAAAAGACCTGAAATTCATAAGTTATGTGATATAACTGAGGATATATAAGTAGCTAATATGTACTAATTTGAACCCAAATATTTCTTTTCTTTTCTTTTTTTTGGGGGGGGTCTGGTCATGGGGCCCGAACTCTGGGCCTGGGCACTGTCCCTCAGCTCTTCAGCTCAAGGCTAGCGCTCTACCACTTCAGCCACAGTGCCACTTCTGGCTTTTTTCTTTTTGTTTATGTGGTGCTGAGGAATTGAACCCAGGGCCTCAGCATGCAAAGCAAACGCTCTACCACTGAGCCACCTTCCCAGCCCCAAATATTTATTTTCTAAACTATATTGAATAAAACAATTAGACTTTTTCTGATATATGGATATGGATATGAATAATGCAAAGAAATTTGAGTTTATTATGATTTTTAATGTACAAAGATGAGGAGTTTGTACATTCATGATTATTAATCAGATTTTTGTAAGTAATCCATTACATCTACATAGTGCTAGACCATGGATTTGTATAAAATCAATTTTTCATCTATATCATAGCTTATTTTGGTAATCAGTGTATGTTCAAGTTTCTGTTTGTGTTGAAAACTAATATGAAGTTTTATTTTCTATCATGATTTGTGCTACAGTAGGAATAATAAAGATCTTGCTAGTGAAAACTCTGATCTTAAATTCTGCCTTTTGATTCATTCTGCCTTTTGCTTATTCATTTGCTTTTTTATTTGTTCATTCAACGGACAGTTATTTATTGAATAATTCTTAATTTCTTTTTTCTTCCTTTTGTTTTTGAACTCTGAGCCTAGGCACTGCCCCTGATCTTTTGTGCTCAAGGCTAATGTTTTATTACTGAAACCACAGTTCTACTTCTGGAAGCTTAACTGGAGAATCTTAAAGGGTTGGCTTTGAACTGTGATCCTCAGGTCTGTCTCCTGAGGAGCTAAAATTGGCCCAAGCCACTGGAGCCTGGCCTAAACTTTTCTTATTTTTGAGATGGTTGAATGAGATTCCTGGAGTTAACAGCCTTTTTCCAAATCCTTTTAACCCATGCCATTAGGTATATTACTTTTTCCTCAATCATAAAGCAATAGGAAAAATAGAGTTTAATGAAGGATATTGAGTAGTCTAGAAGTCACTGAAACCCCATATCATTTATACTGCAAACTGAAATCTTCAGTTTTGAATTTAGAAAAAAATGAATGCATTTTTAAGATAGTTAAAAATCGTCTCTTTTTGATTGCTCATGGAAAGTTTTAATTTCAACTACTAAGTAGCTACTGTAATGTATTTTTTTTCATTCATAGTGATTTTGTTTGGGTGCCTCATTGATAGTGTTATGACTATGAATGAAAGCTATATTAGGTTAATTTTAGGCAGAATCTACATATTATTGATAGCAGTGAAGATTCTGGGTTAGTTAAAAGAAAAGTGAAATATTGAATATATATTAAAGTTGCTGAAAAATTATTAAAATTACTTCATTCATTTTGTCATAAAGAAGCTATTGTCCTTTAAAATTAGGTATGATGTTAAACTAAATAAACCTTTGGAATACACTTGTATGGCCAAATGCCCACTCAAATTTGCATAGTCATTTCTGTGCCATGACTTTAACTCTTGTAAGATATTTCCAAATAAATTAAAACATCTTTTTTCTAATTCTTTTCTTTTCTGATACTACTATGTTACTTTAGAGTATTTCTTTGTTAGAACAAAGAAATTGAAAGTCAAGGGCTTAATAATGCACTTAATAAACAAAACAATTTGTAAATTTAAACAGTGTTCATCGGGAAAATGTCATATCCTTAGATGAGTTTGGATAATCAACTAATGCGTATGTACATTTATATTCCTGAAATTACATTTTTAAATTTCACTTAGTATAGCCTAAACAACTCATTTGGGGACAAGGAGATTTTATTTTTGGAAGACTCATGAGATACTTGTTGAATATAACAACTGGTTGTAACTGTACAATAAATTATAATGGTGAGTTGGGTAAAGAAGACTTCCTTGCATTTTACATTTTATGATTTATGCTTTTTAGTAGCATGCTTTTGCTGTGATAATTTATTCATCAGAAAAATAGCATTGTAATGAAGTATCTCTTATGGTTTGGCAACATTAGAAGCTAAAATTTGCTAACGTATCTAATTTTGAAAGAAAAGAGATGCATGTTTTCTGTGATAAATCTGAATAGACTAATTCAATTTTCACATGTTTGTATATCTCATAAATGCTTAAATACAATTGTATATTTCATAATTGTATATTTACTTTTGCACTAAAAAAGTGTGATGTTTCAGTACCACAATGGCTGAAATCTGTTGCTTCTGAGAAGAAACCTTCCCAAATTAAATTTTTAAATCACGAGGTAATCCTGCCTCATAGTGCAAGAAAACTCAAATTGCTTATTTCTGAAATATCTTCTTCAGAGCTATTCTCCAAGTCTAAGAGTTCTCAGGAGATGACTAAGTGTCTCACTGATAAAATTTTAAATTGAAATCAATACGATTTTGTATATTTCACAAATGCTCGAATACAAATAAATTATAATATATATATATATATATATATATAAATTTTCCCCTTAAAAATAGAAAAACAAGAAGTCTAGCTACCAGAGAAAGGGAGTAAGAGATGAGAACCTTGAAAGTCTTCCTTGTTCACATTTATTTAATTATTCCTTATATTCTGAGCATTAATCTAAGAGTTTTACACCATCAGTAACTTTTCATTAATACTATAAATCTAATGGAAAATAATACATAAAATAATTAAAGTGGCAAATAAATAAGAATTTGTATCATATTAGTGATTATAGGTAAGTTAGACATGTATTTCAAATATAACTTTTTCAGCCTTCATTGTATCCTAAATATTGTATCAGCATTGACTCTACTTTAGTGAATAAAATTAGCAAGCATCTCTATGTTTCTGGCTGAGGCAGGAAATAAAGTACTTTTTCTCAATACTTGATAAGAAATGTACTCATTATCTTGCTCATGTAATTGTAACTCCTCTATACGGTATTTTCACAATAAAAAAAAGGAATATTTTTAATGCACAAAAAAAGAAATAAAGTTCCATTAATAATCAAAATAAAAGTTAATCAAATATAAAAAGGTAATTTTTCTCTTTGTGTTCAATAAATTCTTCTTGCTTCATTTTATTCTTTTCCTAAGATTTATTATCTCCTTGTTAAAATTAATAATTTTAACAATGGCTGATAATGGTTAGTTAGGAGTGTTGCAAAATCATAGTACCGATAATTTTTCAAAATTATTTCACTAAAAACTTATCTTTGATATTTAACTGTCAGTTTAGGATATCCAGTCAATATTCCTAAAAAGCAGTTTTTAAAAGTATCAGAAAATAAAAGGTCTAAATTGTTTAGATATTAGTGAACATATTACACTTATTTATAAGCACTTAGATTTGCTTATAAGATGAAACATTTTCTGGTATGCAAATTAATAAATGTCTGTGGGGTTTAGAGAGCCTAGATCTTATTCTTTCATCTTCAAGAAACACTGATGCTCCTCAGGAGACGAATGGATCAATAAAATGTGGTATATATACACAATGGAATTCTATGCCTCCATCAGAAAGAATAACATTGTCCCATTTGTTAGGAAATGGAAAGATTTGGAGAAAATTATATTAAGTGAAGTAAGCCAGGTCCAAAGAAACATAGGTCCCATGGTTTCCCTTATTTTCAATAATTAGTATATGTCTGGGACAAGCAGAAAAACTCAGATAAGATGATGTTAAGCAAAATGAACTCTAAGATAGGGACACAAGTGTTTTTTTTTTTTCTTTCTTGCTATGGTTTCTAACCTATTTATAAGGTACCATGTGATTTTTTTGTTGCTTTGTATTTCCTTCCCCCATGGTATAACCCCTGTTTTCACTGTATTTGATGTTGGTATAATTTGGGTAGGGGAAGGGAAAAAACAAAATGTTTAAATAGGGATACAGATTGACCCATTGCAACAATGAGATTTACAAGACGCTATGTCAAAAAACGAACTTTACCAAGTAGGCTTGGTGTGGGGGGTGGTGAGGGGTTCGGAGGGTAGGGGGGTATGGTTGAGGACATGGGAGGGATGGGATGGTAGGGGAAAAACAAAGGAGGAGGCAACAATGCTGGATAAGAAATGTACTCATTACCTTGCTCATAGAACTCTAACCCCTCTGTACAGTATTTTCACAATAAAAAACATTAAAAAAACTGTAGATCACATAAATGGATAATAGAAGCACCTACCCAATGTACAATCAGAAATAATTATTCAACCTAAGTGATTAGAAAAATTATAATGTACTACATCACGGTTGAATTCATAAGGTAATTTTTGAACTTTAGCAACTTTATGCTCCTATTTCTTAATGTGCCAAGAACAGTTGTTTGAATCATTACAGATCTAGTTTGTTTCATTAAAATCACATAGTTCTTTTGATTCTGAGTCCAGAAAAGAAGTAGTGAAATCTCTACACTTAGTTATCTCCTGAGAACTCAGACTTGGAGAGTATCTCTGGGGAAGGTATTTCAGAAATAAGCAATTTGAGTTTTCTTGCACTATGAGGCAGGATCACCTTATGATTGAGAAAGTTAATTTGGGAAAGTTTCTTCTCAGAAGCAACAGATTTCAGCCATTGTGAAACTGAAATGTCACACTTCTCTTGTGCAAAAGTAAAGCATACACCATTTAAATAATCCTTCATTTCCACAATCATTAATGTCCATAATTTTTTGTCAATAGTAGGTTTTCATCTTAATTATAATTATATTTTCAATTGCCAGCTAAATTTTCATACAGAAAAACAACTACCTTATGATCTAAATAGATCTATAGGAACTTTAAGTAGGGAATTTAGTTTACATGACACAAATGGGTAATTCATCCTTTTATGTGAATGGGTAGTATCACTGGAATTTCTCAATGAAGTGAGTAATCATCAAGTAAACAAGACTGTTAGGTTAGGGAAGGATTGGTCAGTGGGTTTAGTACTTACACTGTCCTATAACTGTTAACCAATTGGGAACTAAAAACTAGATTATTTTTAAGTTTAAAAATCCAAAACCAATATTTCAGCTATATATAAAAACAATCAAGTTTGATAAGTAAAAATTAACACATCATTCAATAAAAATATCATCTAAGAAGTGGCGCTGTGGCTCAAGTGGTAGAACACTAGCCTTGAGCTGAACAACTGAGTGACAGTGCCCAGACCCAGGGTTCAAGCCCCACGACTGACCAAAAAAGAAAAAAAAAGAATGAAAATATCCTCTATTATTGTTTGCTTATGCAAATCATTTAGGGTGGCACTATTTAAGTTGTTATTATATAAAGTGAATACTACCCTTTCAATTTGGCAGTTGAAATAGGTGAATGTCAAAGATTTTAAGTAACTTACTTAATATCATAAACTGACAGAGCTTCCAGATTATACTCTCAATTTTTTGTGTTTTTTAAAAAAATTTCCTTTAACCCAATGATCTGTTTGGGCATTTAGAGAAGTGTGAGGGAAAATTATATACAAAATTATATATTTATTCTGAGTCAGACTGGTCATGAATCGGCATTAAGTTGGTACTTAATGAGGTTTGGAAATTAGAATATTTTTATAAAAATTACAATTTTTCAATTAGGTATACAAATGTGTTGGCCTATTTTTTCTTAAAGCCTTGAAGTTAATCCCATGGTTTAAAAATCTGATCCTATCTAAGTATCTGATCCTCACTAAATATCACTATTCCACAATACTGTGAAATAGGTGAAATTTATGTTATCACCTAATACCAAATTTAAAAAAAAAAGAAGAAAAGAAAAAAAAAAGGAAACAGAATTGCAGCCTAGTCAGCCTAGTGAGTTCCATAGCCAAGGAAACTTCTGTGAAATGTGCTCAACGAACTAGTACTCAGGTGTAAAAAAGAATGAAATTAGGTCATTTGCAGGAAAACTGAAAGAACTGGAGATAATCATGTTGAATGAAACAAGCCAGACTGAGCGAGTCAAACATCACTGCTGCTCTCTTGTATGGGGGAGTCCAGTGCTTAAAATGAATGAGAAAAATATTTAAAAACAAGTTCTGTTTTAGGGATGGGCACCAGCAGGATGGGGAAGTTCAAAGGAGTAGGTGTAGGTGTGAATATAGTCAGAAGCACTCTATATACATATATGAAAACAGAACAAGAAAACCAATTTAAATTGTCCCAAGGAAGGGAGGAAAGGAGAAGGATTGAGGAGGAGTAATAGAGAGGATGGGTGTGATGGTGGTATATTGTATGCATATGAAACTTCTTTGTCGGGCTAATATATACTAATAAAAATGAAGAACAACAAAAAAAATCTGATCCTAAGGTTATTTAGAATCTAAGACCATCATACCAATAACTTGATTACCCAATATAAATTACATGAAGCTGGGTGCTGGTGGCTCAGGCCTGTAATTCTAGCTACTCAGGAGGCAGAGGTCTGAGCATCGCAGTTCAAAGCCAGCCCGCCCAGGCAGGAAAAGTTCGTGAGACTCTTATCGCTAATACACTACCAGAAAACTGAAAGTGGTATTGTGGCTCAAGTGGTAGAGCACTTGCCTTGAGCTGAAGAACTGAGGGACAGTGCCCAGGTCCAGATTTCAAGCCCCATGAACGACCAAAAAAAAAAAAAAAACCAAAATTACATGAAATGATATTTGCTAAATTCATTTATTTGTTAATTTCATTTATTATTATGTTTATTTACTTTGGTTTATACTGACATTGCATGAGACTTTTCATACATAGTTATATTCACTGTCTTATTCACATGTCAGGGCTCATGAATTAAGGATAAAGAGTTGCTTTATGATTTTGCAGATTAAATACATGTTTTTGAGACATTAAAACAAGAGAATATCCGTGTGCTAGTTTAATTTAATTACTAAGATTGCCTTGTGTTCTTGTATACATTTCCTATGTAGGTTTTGTATAGTATTATACCAATAATGCATTCCATATTGTTATAGAATAGTAGCCTTAATTTTGTGGGTACAAAACAGAGTTGAGCATTTCTTCAATATATGTTACCTGACAGAAATGTAAAAAAATAAAATTCATTCTTAACTCTGAACAAATTATTATATACTGAGTTATGACTATAAAACTGTCAGACAAATATGTATATTATTTTAGGTAGGAATATGCATTTATTGCCAGATAGTCTGAAAGTCACAATTGTGTTGTGATGACAAAATATTCCCTGTGGTTAATAGTATGGATAAGAGAGATGATATTTAATTCATTTCATGATTTAAATAATTTCATGATTGGCCCATTCATATGTATTGGAGAAACATATTTCTAATTCTGCAAGAGGTGCCTTAAAGAAGCTCAGTTCTTACGTTGACGTCAGCAGACATATTCTCTAATGATGTATACACTCCATGTCAAAATTCTGTCCAGTAGAGAGATGCCATTCAGTTCAGAAGCAGAAAAACAGTGATTTTTTTTCCTGAAAAACAAACAAACACAGATTTTGGTGTCCTAATGTGACTTAGCCTATATCTGATTTTAGACAAAAGTCTGAAACTTTTAATGGAAGAGTAATTTTCTCAGAAATATTAAAACAGGAGGTATTAATTCCATCCAGCAGTAACATGTTCTTAGACATTAGTAATTACACTGAGAAAGTGGCCTGGGATGTATCTCAGTCATCGAGTACTTGTGTAGCTGTGATACTCTGAATATAATGCCTAATACTTTAGTAAGTAAGCCATTAAGCAAAATGAATGAATGAATAGATTAAATAAACAACAAATACTACTATTAGTCAATATACAAATAACTGTAGGAAGCCTCCTTTCCTTTTCTTCCCTTTTCTCTCTTTGGCCATCCACCCAATCCCAATACATAGTCATCAACTAATAGAATCTAAGTTAAGCAATAGTTTAGAAATGAAACTGTACTGCCTAGATATCTTTTTGTTGGAATACAAAGAGACAGGGATTCTTGTTTAACTTTTGGAACTAGCATTGAAATCTAAATATAGTTTTATTCCAGTTTCCTTATTTGCCTCTCAACTGTACCTGACTAGTGATTTTATCTAGTGGATTCTGTTTTTGTGAAGCTTTTACTCCCTACCTTATACTACCTTCTATTCCATCAGTATGGAAATTCTGTGTGGTAAGGATATAAACGTTTATTTCTATTTTAATCCTATCTAAAACAGAGTAGACTTTTAAAAAATGAACAGTTGTTGGCATAACCCCAAATAAAATCTATGTATTTCTCTAAGGCTGGTTCTGTTGCCCATAGCTGTGACCTTGAAGCTGTGGTGTTAACTTGACTGAACACAGAACCCCTGTTTGTTCCTTTACTTTCTAGCATTCACTTGTCCTGCTTTTCTGGGACCTGCTTTACATGAAACGTAAAAAAAAAAACACTTTTTCAATAGGAAATATAAATATGTACAAGATATTCATGTAGGAAAAATGAAAAGGAAGCATTTGAGAGGTTAAGTTTATAGAATAAGAGAACATGTTTAAGTATAATTAGTATGGTTTTAGTTGTATACCCAGTGAACAAAGAAAAAAGTTATCATGTCTTAACCATTTTTAAAACACTTGTGGCTAATTGCTATTTTTTATCAACCCTATAGAGTTAAACCACTTGTCCATTGTTGCCTAGTGAAACCTCAACACGTGTTCTATTTCTTTACAGTGGTAAATCATAATATTCATAAATAACAAAGTTTTTCCCAGTAGTCTGACACTTTTTCTTGCTATCTATCATTGTAGTCTCTATTCCTTTGGGGTAGAAAAAGGTCTGAAGAAGGTGCATTTTGGAAATGAAGTAAAGCGCTACCTCTATTTCAAGATTATATGAATTAAATTTAGGCTGTGACTGTCCTTTAATGATCCTGTGTTCCTTTAATTAGTTGTACTAGTCCTATATGAGTATTTTCTAAATATCCAGATTAGCAAGGAGTTGGTTCTCTGTTTCTTCTTGAAACCTAGAAAGCACTGGAAGTTATTTTATTTTTTTATCTTTGAGGCATTTGGGGAATAATATTAAAGCTTATGCATAATTATTCTAGACAATTATGAAGTGGTAAGCTTTAGTAAAGCTTTAGTAACAAATGAGCTAAAGCTTGAAGCTAGAGTTAGCAAATCAGGTATACATGCCACTGTGTCTAGTTAGGCAGCACACATGGCCTGGTTTTTAAGGCAGGCTGGTAACATGCAATATTTTCACCCTTCAATGCCATCACCACTCTTCCATTTACTTAATATCCCAGTTCTCACAACAGCAAAAAGAAATACAATGCTGTGGTCCATAGGTGAAGTGATCTCTGCCTCAATGTTGCCTATATGCAAACAGCTAACATCATAATGTTGAGTATATACCCAAAGCATGAAGCTGAATATGTTTAGTGGATAATGAGGGGAACCCTTATGATCAGGATATATTATATATATAAGTATAAATTGTCCTATCTATGCACATCCTTTTGTGTAGTTAACATAATTTAATAAAAAGGGACGAAATTTAAACCTGCACTATATCATTTGTTCTAGATACTGCTCTTCCTGTCATTCTCCTTTATTATGCTGCCAGTATGCTGCCAAGCACACTTTGGAAGAAATCTTTAGTACTCTGCTTTGTCTATATAAAATACTGAAATTCTTCAATCTCATGTGAAAATTCTATGCAATTCATGTTTATGTGTTTCAAATTTTGTAAGCTATTTAGCTTAGGAAATTTATCACTCCAGACAGACGGAGAAACTTTTTGGCACTCAAGCATGTCTTATGCTTTTCTACTCCAGGGCATGTGTTCACATTTGTCAGCTTTTAAATCCTGTCTTTGTATGGTTCTATTTATCCTTTAAGACTCAGTTTGATTTTCTTGTCTTTTGTGAACTAATTGGATTATTAGTGTACCTTATGATTACTTTTTTTAAAATTTGATTTTATTGTCAAGGTGTACATCTCATTGTTGCAATGGGTCCACCTGTATACCTATTTAAATGATTTGTTTTTCCCTTCCCCTCCGCAAATTACACCAACATCAAATACAATGAAAACAGGGGTTATACCATGGGGGAGGGACATACAAAGCAACAAAGAAATCACCTTATAAATATGTTAGAAACAATCGCAAGAAAGAAAAAAACATTTGAATCCTTATCATTTCACCTAACATCAACTTATCTGACCATTTCTGTTTGTCTCAGACATATTCTAGTTATTGCAAATAAGGGAAACCATGTTTCTTTGGGCCTGACTTACTTCACTTACTATATTTTTTTCCAGATCTTCCCATTTCCTAACAAATGGGGCAATGTCATTCTTTCTGATGGAGGCATAGAATTCCATTGTGTATATATACATTTTCTTGATCCAATCATCTACTGAGGGGCATCTGGGTTGATTCCATATCTTACCTATAGTAAATAATGCTGCAATAAACATAGTTGTGCTGGTAGCTTTAGTGAGGTCTTGTTTGTGATCATTTGGGTAAATGCCCAAAAGTGTGATTGCTGAGTCATAGGGGAGCTCTATGTGTATTCTTTTGAGGAACCCTCCATACTACTTTCCAAAGTGGTTGAACAAATTTACACTCCCACCAACAATGCAGTAGGGTTCCCTTCTGTCCACATCCCCTCCAGCATCTGTTGTTATTAGAGTTCTTGATTATAGCCATAGTAACTGGGGTGAGGTGGTATCTCAGTTTTTATTTACCAATATAAATGGTAAACATTTGATGAATAATGCTTCCTTAAAGTGAAATTCAATTCACAAATAAATTTTTGGAATAAATAAGTAATCTTTATTCTGACTTTCTATAGTCTTAGTAAATAAGGAAAATCTGTAATCATCAAAACACTCCATACTCATAGTATGTCAGTAACTTACCAGAATTACAATAGTGTTTTTGATATCTATCTGATATACATTGAGCAGTTCCTTAGCTGAATATATAAAAATTAGATTACTGTCAATTCATCTCCTTCATAAAAGTGTGTAAATAACAAGTTAGAAAAATTTTAAAACATTTGCTATATCATTATGTTTTTTGCTATATCATTATGTTTTTAACAAAAAGTATCAACCGAAATTTCATTCACTAGAAATAAAGATATTGAAAGACAGACCCAGACAAATATCCCATGTTTTATTTTGTATATGGAATCTATATTTTTAAAAAACATAATATAAGTAGAGGGTAACTATTTGTTAAGAAGAAAAAAGGAAACTATGCTGAATATTTGAGAAGGGCCAACAAAATATCATATGGAGGAGCCCATACAATCAAAGTACATGGTACAAGATCTGATAAAGGTGAAATATATTTAAATTCCTGCTGTTTTTTCTTTAAATCCAAGTTGTTTAATATATTTTAAAATTCTGAGCACATATTCTATTGTCAAAAAAGCAATTTGTATAATATTGAATGTTTGAATTTTTATTAAGCTTCATTTGTAAATAAACATGAGGCCACATTTTATAATTTTATAAATATTACATCTATTTGAAAAGACTGCATTCTGTCAGACATTGTTTTCCTGTTGTTCATCTATTAAAATTTCTCCATTAGAGTTGTCCAATATGCTGGAGTCATCAGCTAGGTGTGGCCACTGAGCACTTGGAATATGATTAGTGTTATTCTATAAACATACACACTCAACTTTTAAAACATGAAAAATGGATGGTAAAATGTCCCATATATTTATATATTGAGCTAGTGTTTTGGGTATACTGTATTTATATAAAATACATTAAAATTAAAAACGTAAATAAAGAGATTGGGGATAAAATATTTATAAAGCTTTTAGTAGTCAATGTTAGGAGATAAATTATTAGTTGATAGACAAAGCAAGCTTTTTCCATTCATTACAGTATATGACATTATGCCTTGTAAAGATTTTCAACTTTTTGTCTTATGTTGGGTCAGTTTTGGAAAGAAGAGATGTAGTAATGTTTGCTTACAGTTTGTAAAGCACAGTGAAAAGCAGAGGAATAACACTTCAGCTTATCAAGCTAAAAAGACAAGGCATGTCCACTTAGTTTTATTTACATTCACTTATCTTGCAAGTTAACTCTAGATTATAATATTCAAGAAAATTTGGGCCTGTGCCAAGGAGACCTAGGGTTTCTCCTATTCCATCCTGTAATGTTTTCAGAGTGTCTGCTTTGACTCTGAGGTCTTTGATCCATTTGGAGTTGATTCTGGTGCAGGGTGATATATAAGGATCTAGCTTTAGTTTTCTACAAGTAGTTAACAAATTTTGCCAGCACCATTTACTGAAGAAGCTGTCTTTCTTCCATTCTATTTTTTTAGCTCCCTTATAGAAGATTAGGTGGCTGTAGGTCTGTAGGTTCATTTCTGGGTTTTCAATTCTATTCCATTGGTCCTGAGGTCTATTCTTGTGCCAGTATCAAGCTGTTTTGATTACTATGGCTGTATAGTAGAGTTTGAAATTTGGTATTGATATTCCTCCAGCAGTGTTCTTTCTGTTGAGGATCGTTGTTGCTATTTGGGGTCTTTTATTGTTCCATATGAATTTTTGGATTGCCTCTTCTATTTCCTTGAAGAACGAGGTTGGAATTTTGATGGGTATCGCATTGAATTTGTAGATTGCCTTGGGAAGTATTGCCATTTTCGCGATGTTGATCTTTCCAATCCAGGAGCATGGGAGTTTTTGCCATTTTCTAAGTTCTGTTTTGATTTCCTTTTTCAAGTTTAAATTTAAAGTTTTCATCATAGAGGTCCTTCACTTCTTTGGTTAAGTTAATTCCTAGGTATTTTATTTTTTGTGGGGCTATTACGAATGGAATTGCTTTCCTAATTTCAGCCACACTTTTCTCATTGTTGGCATACAGAAAAGCCATTGGTTTTTGAGGGTTGATTTTATACCCTGCTACTTTGCTTTGCTGGCCATTTATATTTCTTCTTTTGAGAAATATCTACTGAGATCATTCACCCATTTTTAAAATAGAATTTTTTATTTTCTGGTGTTAAGATTTTCAGATTATAAATATGTATATAAACTATATACATATGAATAGTTAATATTTATTTTGAATTTGGTAGTATTTAACTATGGTATAATGCTTCCATAACTTTGGTTAAATTATGAAAATATTCTTGTATTTTAATTGCAGCTGAACATTTTAAAAGATACAATATTCTTGATTTGTGGCATGTGTTTTTGTTTTCATTCCCTAGAGAAGAATATTCTGATTTCTTTCCTCCTTTCCTTTTCCCAAATAGTCATCCCTCTTTTTTATGTCTTTTTACAAGATCTGAATTCCACATATAGAAAGCATGGTAGTCATGGATATAGTGGATATAAATATTTGTTATATGTATTTCTTTTACTTTGTAATACTTAGGATTCCCTATTATTATTATTTTTTTTGGCTCCGGTTGTGGGGCCTGAACTGTGGGCCTGGGCGCTTTCCCTCAGTTCTTCAGCTCAAGGCTAGCGCTCTACCACTTGAGCCACACCACCATTTCCGGCTTTTTCTTTTTGCTTTTGTGGTGCTGAGGAATTGAACCCAGTGCCTCATGCATGCAAGGCAAGGGCTCTACCACTCAGCCACCTTCCCAGCCCCTGATTCCCAATTCTTAATTACGATTACTTCTTCATTTATAGAATTATGGTTTGTGGCATCTCCACATTTGAGTTTCTTTGAAATGCAACATACAAGTTATCTTATAAAGGTGATTGTGGTTTGGTTTTGATTCAGACAGTGGATTTAGGATTGAACTTTTTTGGCTCGCTCCAAACTAAGTAGTAAAGATGGTTAAGTTCTCGTTTGATGTTGTCTCACTTCCCTTGATTTGGGTTTCCCCTCTTCTTTATTACCATTGTCTCTTTTTGTTGGTCTCTGTGTGTCTTTATTCTCAAGATTTCTAGTTCTGTGACATATGAACAATCAATAAGAGATTTGGTCTTTCAGGGGATACAAATTTAGTAGAGAATCTAGATTAGAAATATGTCAGGACTAGAATGACACAAGTTCAGATTTTGATTAGGATATTTTATTCAGAAGGTCTCTTGGAGGAGAGTAACAAATGGACAGCTTTACTCCAAGATATCCTGTTAGTTCTAACTTATTGGGGTCCACATGTTGCATCTGAGTTTCCAAAACTGAATGTTAGAGTCCATGTTCTTCTACTTTTAGCCCTATGTAACCCTCAGTAGTCACTGTAAGTTCAAAGATGGAACAGGAACATTTTAATGAATCTGTGAGAATAGAAGTAATTTGAAGTGAAGCTTCCATACTAATTGGTCAAGTGATAACCAGATTAATTTTTAGGTAAAGCATGGGAGAAATTCTGTAAGTAAGTAGGCTTTTTTGTGTGTATTTTTTTTTTTCCTTGAACCAAGTTACCTGTTTTTATGTGGTGAATTATTAAAACCTTTAGGTAAAATGTTTTGGAAGATTTGGTAATATAATTATCTTACTAGTCTGAATAAAAAAGATTGCTTCTTACATGACTGAATTAATGTAGCTTTTCTTTTCAAAATGTAAAGTCAATTGAAAATTTATTACAAGAAAGTATATAAATCTATATCAGTATATGATGAAAAACAGAGGAAATTAGAGCAATTGCTTCTCAAGAGAATTTAGCAGAACTCACACACATTGGAAGCTGATTAGAGGATTTAGTTCTCACAATCACTTCAGTGCTTTCTTAGAAGATTACACCATTCTTATACAACCATCTCTTAATCAGGGTTTTCTTTTGATTAAGATTTCTTAGAAGTGGTAAGGAACAACAGACAAAGTCTATTTCCAACACTTGGCTACAGAAAATATGATTCTATTTGCCATAATTATTTTTATCTAATAAATCTTTTGATGTACTCTGACACCATTGTGTTGTTTAGTTGCCAAATTGTTTTCTAACTTGCAGACATGGGTTGAATTGACAAAGGAAAACAAATTATTCTTTTTTTAAACAACTCTTCATCCCATACTTTATTATTTAGTGGTGAGTACAATATACTAACATGTAGACTTAGGCTCTTTTTCAGTGGTTGGAAGAGAGACAGAGTTATGTATTTTATAAAAATTTATTTTCTAGAGAACTAAAAATAGGATGTTTGGATCAGCATATTTCAGTGCTTCTTTATATCACTTTGGCAAGGATTTTGCATGACATAGATTGTGTCTGAGAATGGTACAAAAAAAGGCCTCTATATATGTTTACCTCTCAGAAACTAACTTTCTGGCTTCATTAATTCTGGCTTCAAATTAAAAGGGAAATCATACTTGACTTGAACTTTCTCTTGTTCCTCTGGAAATGCATTTGCTCCCATTGTACTTGTCACTGGAATTGGTCATGAGTTTTAAATCAGTTTTAAATCACCGTATTAATAAATAATAAGGTGATTGATAGGAAGCTGAGGGATGGGCACAGAGTTTTAATGTCATGTCCAGTTCTTAAGATTCTGCAGGACTCCTCAGTTGAGTCTTACTATATGTGTGTGAAGGCAGAATGTTTATTGTTGATTGAAACTTTGGGTTTAAGTGATCCAGTGGTATGCTAATGGATGAATTACATTAAATGGCTTAAATTATTAGAGTTATAGAATTATCTCTTCATTTTTTTAAGATTCCTTGGATTTTTAGTTATATGTATTGAAATTTTTATGTTTTCAGTACTCATCAACCAATAAAGCCCATTATTTGTAAACAGATATTAAATATGCACCTCACTACTAGGCTTTATGCCGGATCCATATTGTTGACTCCATATTGCTGACTGTTAATTTTGGAAAATCTGTTGTAAATTTACATGAGTACATGCTACTTTGTATTCATGGATAAAGTATTGAATTGAGAATAAAGTCTTACGATAGTTTTGACAGATATAGTATAGGCAAATCAGAGAGCCAGGGTATTTAGGACTATTCTACCATAGATGGAAGAAATAACGTGTTTCCAAAGAAGCCCATATTTTCCTTGAGGAAAACATGAATCAGTATTAATGCTGATGTTGTCAGTACCACCTGTCTATCCATCTGCGCCTGCCAGTGGTCATTGCACTGATATGTAGTGAATCATATCAAATCATTCTCTCAAGTAGGTGGAAAAATATATTAAATATTGAACAGAGATCTTTGGTAAATACTTGGAGCTTCAATGATCAGAGATTGTATGACATTATACAGGAGCATTACCTATAATATAATAGTGTATGTTTTCTGAGGTAAGGTAGCTGAACCATTGAGCAAAGTTTTTAAAAATTAATCATTTTTTTCAGAACAAAAGCAAAAAGACTATTTCAGTCAAGAGAGAAAAGTAGAAAGCTACAAAAGGATGAGAAAGCAAAGTAATTTCTACAACATGAGCATACTAAGGATCATGGAGAAGTATTGACAGAGGGACCAATGGAGAGGGAGGAAGCAGCTGAGCTAGAAAAACTAATCCCAGAGAGACAGTTGAGAAAGCTGAAACACTTCTAAATATGTCTGCTCTGAATGTGTAATTCAAAATACAATTATATTAGCTTTAGCTTAAGGTTAAAATCTAAGCCAATCTGTATATGATGGTTCAACCAATTATCTACTTGGGAGAAGCAGGGGATAAAGGCTTGAGGCTGGTCTAGGCAGAAGAAGTCTGAGAGACTCCACTGGGGAATGCTAAAGGGTTGGCCATAGTAATGCTTTCTGCCCAATAATGGGAAGAAACATAAGTAGAAGGATCTCAGCCCAGGATGGCCTGGGCATAAAGCAAGACTGTACCTGGTAAATAATGAATCCATGAGTTCCTCCTGGAGGCCCAACTCAAGTGACCTGCTTAGCAACCTCCCTTTCCAAAAAATAGAGAAACAAAAGTAAAACAAAGCATTTTCTCATGCTTAGTTTCCCTGTGTGTATTATAATCCTGTTGAAGAGGCTTACAAATCATAATACAGATTTGGGATTATATTCTGAGGAATTTGGAGTCATACTCAGAATTTTTCATGAGGGATTTTTATGATCATTTTTGATTTCTCAAAAGATGATTGTGTCAGCCTCATGGGGAATATCTGAAAGGAGTTGAGCTAAGGTAAGGAGAGGCTGTGTGAGGGAGGGAACATTAATACTGTGTACAAGTGGGTGAGGACATTACCACCCAGGCATTATCAGTGGACTTCTTGTAATTATGACAGATATGATATCGCTAGCAAAATTCTAATCTAATTATATATTAAAATATAAATTATAATATAGACAGTTGAAAATAAAATTTGAAGTATAAGTCTGTTGAAAGAGATAATTGGGTTAAAGTTTTTCTTATTTTCTAATACGTTCATATGGTCTGGCTAATTTTATTTTTGTTCAGATGATTAGGCAACATGTTGGAATGATGCTCTAGCTACTTTGGAATCTACTGGAGAGAGTACTAACCTTACCTATCTTTATATTGTCAAACACACTTCTAAATTCTAAATTTCTATATGGAATACAGCTACACACATTGTCTCTCCACTAATAAAACAAATCAGTATTTGATCAACAGGATTCTTTGATGGTACTGCTTTCTTATCGATCCTGAAAATGTAGTCTAGAGTTGATTTACACTTCTATAGGTAGGTATGTTATTTTAGTTCACATCAAGAATTCAAAATTACAAAATGTTGGACATTTATCAGTTTTCTACCTCTTCTTTCAAGTTATTTAAAATTTGGATGCAGGTATCAATATAATTAGACTAAAAGCAACTTTCTTAGTTAAGATATATTCCAAATGCTACTGGGACATTTGAAAATAAGTTGACTAATATATATTTTAACATTCTTAAGGCTATAACTCTCTATAAATCTAAGATTAATTATGAATTCAATAAGAATGTAGGGCTCATGATATTAGGGTTAAAATTCTAATTACATAAAGATATACACTTGAAAATAGCCAGTATCTGGCAATTTTGAATCATCTGTATATTAATGCATTTGAGGGATAACTAATCATTTCTCATTTAATTATGGAAAAAGTCTCCCAAATTATATAGTTTATTTATCTTGGTTGTATTATATATACAAAAATTGTATACTTTGTACACATAACATATGTACAAAGATGGATTTTAGAGTTAATATCAAAGCACAAGGCTTCCAGAGGCAAGTTAGGCATTTTATATTTAAAAAAGTTCACATTTAGGAAAAGTTTGAAACTGAAAATCAAGAGGAAGTGCTGAAAAGGACTTTTTATTTCTTTTTACTTTTCAATAGTCCTATCAGAGTTATTTCTGCCCTTTGAATAGGAGAAAAGCAAAATGAGAGCTGATTATTCGTCACTACTTCTATTTTTATTTCAGTTGACCCCATTTGGAAATAATAAAATAATTTGTCTTTTTTATAGGCCATTTAGCAGTTTTCATATGGATTCTAAGCTAGCACTGGTTAAGTTTTTAACAATGTTGTTGATGTAGCATTTGTTGATGTTACACATTGAGATGTAAAATCAATTTCAATCTTTTAATTTTAATAATATCTCTGAATGTATATGGTTTTAATAGTAATCTTAAAGTAAAAAAACTAATGAAAAATGATATTCAGCATATAATTTACTTTATATTTGTATATTAACTTTGCCTTTTCTGTTTGGCTTGGATTTACAGAATCATTGATAAGTTGAAAACATGATTTTTTTCCTAAGAATCACCCATATATGCTTTCAACAGTATTCATTTATTTAAGTTGACTATATTCATAAGTTTATGTATTTATTGATCCTGATTTATGTGTTTGAGTTCTGAAAAATAGCACCATATACAGTATTTTTTAGTCATGATTATTTGGTTCAACAGGATCATATTATGTACACTGTAGGGAAAGTATATTCTAATGTATTGTTAAATGTTTTTATTTTGTTTCTTGGAGCATCTTCATAAGTGCTGTTAAAAAATAGGGTATTTAAGGTTGACTTAAACTATTTTGAGATAAAATAAAACTTGGCTTGGATATACCAAGCTAAAATTCTATTTGAAAATATTCCTTAAAAGTAAGGCTTGAGTGCTTTGTGTATCTAGTAAATCCCTTAGATAAATGTCACAAATTTGATGATTTAATAATGTATGTTTCTTGATTATTGGATGGCAATAATAGACCCAGTTTCCATTTATCTGGCTATTTGAGAAATTAATCATTTATTTCTTTGCATAATCATTATTAGAAGTCATCTGAGGGACTCAAGAACTAGTGGGCAGGGCAACATTTTTTCTTTACTCTTGAGTGCTTGCAATTGCTTTTAATGTACTGCTTTCAACTACAATACTTGACCTTGAATTACTCTCACTGACTTTTCTGTCCTGTCCTGCTCTACTGCTTGCCTGAGATAGCTTGGCCCTTTTTCAGTATGTCTCCTGAGGGGTTGTATTTCTAGATTCACCTGTTCTAATGGAAATGATTTTCCTTCATGGATCTCATTATTTTCCTTTCATACATATCCTTCAGATAAGTCTTTTCAGATCTTCATCTAGTTGACTTCCTATGAAAAACAAGAATCTGTTTGTGGAACAGATTGATTCTGATATGATTATATTGCAGGAGAACAATAATCTGCTCACACAATAGAAAGAACTTATCCTAGCACTAGCAAATTAACTATATTTTTCATTTAGTGTGTCCTTATCTAGGCCTGATTACCTTTATTATTAAATGAATGTATCTGTTCCTTATGCATTTTACTGCAGGTAGAGTTATTAGTTGTTTTCTTTGTATACTTAGCATGAAGTCTGGAAGAAGCTGGTTCAGGCCACCATACTCTAATTTTTTTTTATGATGAAATCGCTTTGAAAGCCTCAAAATAACAGTAATAACAAGCAGTCATAGCTGATACCAGGGAAGAAAGTGATAGATTAGAAATGCAAAGCTAGGGAACATTCACAAATTTAGAGTTCCCTCTTGGGAAGTGTATTCTAATCCCACTGACTAAGATTCAGTCTTTCCCCCTTCTTGTCATGACCTGCTTCAGTTATATGATTTATAAAAATGTAAGTATTATCAACAAGGTAGTTGGGACCAGGAAAAATGGACATCAGTTATTAAAAGGAGTACCCTGGTTGGGTGCTGGTGGCTTATACCTGTAATCCTAGCTACTTAGGGGACTTCGATTTGAGGATTACAGTTCAAAGCCAGTGTTGGTAGGAAAGTCCATGTGAATCTTGTCTCCAATTAACCAGAAAACTAGAATTAAAGCTGTGACTCAAAGTGGTAGAGCACTTTGAGCAGAAAAGCTCATGGACAGACCGAGGTGAATTCAAGCTCCACAACTACAAACAAAAAAAAAAGAATACCCTTCTGTTTTATATTCTATATACTAGCTTCTTTAAAATGGCTTACAAAATTCAAATATAATCTTATTTTATTCCAAAAGAAAGAATACTAGGAATTTTTTTTGTTTCCTTCATTTTAATTACTAGAATATGTCTGCATATCTATAAGTTAATCCAATGGATAGTAAAAGACAAATAATTATACTTAAGCATAATTAATGAATCAACACTCTATTTGCTCACTGAGAACAAAGGAGGATATTCTTAGGAAAATATTACAGTGGCTGAATAGCTAGATCATAGATTTTTCTGCATCTACAGTTTCACTTCCTAGAAATATCTAAGTTTGATTGAAGTCTTAGTTTGGCATACTAAAGTTAGCTTCACACTGCAAAGGCAATAGATCTGTTTTGTATGTAGCAGTCTGACTACACGTCTTTTATTTTCTTGTCTTGTCTTTGAAAAACAAAAAGAATACTAGGAATTTTGAAATTTCTTAGCATAAGTATATGTCAGCATTATGTACATAGGTAAATATCAACGTATTTTAATTTAAAAATTAATTGTTTTATACATTTGTAGAGCAGTAATTCTGTTGTAAGTATAGAAATAGTGTTTAAGGAAGTCTTGAGAGTAAGGTACAAAATTAACATCATATACTTCTACTTGAAAGAAGATTATTGGATAGATTCTTAATCATAACAAGGACTCATAGTCTCTCGAGTTAGCATCATTGTTGAACAGAAGATTAGAAAAGTTAGAAGGTTTTGTTCATTTTTTCTTTCTAGTTTGTTTTTGGCCAGAGAGTAGTAATATTGCTCAGAAAACAAATATTAAAACAAATTTTAAGAAAACGAATTTTAAGGCATGAATTTCTCAACTATTTATCTTTATAAGCATTTCTTGATTGAAACAACTATGTAGAAAGAACTGTGTAGAAATCAACTATGTAGAAATTGTAAGAATATAAGCTATGAATACTTCAGTATGAACTGATATAAAAGACTCAAGAAAGGTATGTGTTTTAACATGTAAGAAACTACAATTTAAGAATGTTTTAGAGAGGCATAATGAGATGGGAAGGATCTTACAGAGTCAATTAGAGACCAAATATTATTTGAAATAAGTCTTTAACTCAGTTTTTATGTGTATACTGAGACAATTTTGATGATTTTGATAGATTGTAAATAATCTGAGAGCAAAACATAGTTTTGCTATTCAAAATTAATTGTTTTTCTTACATATGTATTCATTGTCTTTCATTCTGACTTCTTATTTCCTGGTAAATTACAAGCAGATAACAAAGGAAGTCTTATTTTGTATTTCTTTAGAAGACATAAAAGAATTAGACTTTTATATTATTTAAAATTATTAAAAATTTCCAATTAACTCAAAAGCATAAATATATGAAAATACATATGTGAAAAAGGTCTCCACAAATTCGCATAAGAAATGTCTCCACAAATTGCATAAGAAATTATTATGCATTAAAGATTTGATAAAAACACATTTAAAAGCTCACAATTATTTCAAAGTAATAGACTACTTACATTCTATCATTCCTAGTGTCATTTAACTTACTTTGGTTAGAAATTTGTCTTGTTTTTGCACTTAATGGTTTTTACTCATTACTCTTATTTGCAGTTATTTTCTGCCTTCAACAATGTGGATACTCCAGTTTAGAACTCAGTCTTCTTTAGGAGCAGAAGTTTTATACAAAAGGCCAAGTATTTCCATATTTTAAAAGACTCCTTCAGAAGACTTTAATTGAAAGCATGCCTCAGATCTGCAAACATTCTTTATTATTTGATACTTATTCTAGATGCAAAAGTGTCCATCTAGTTTATCTGGCATACAAATACCTCAGAACACATACTTAATTGCATCCTTTTCTGATTATATTTCCATGAAAGGTAGCTGTAGCTCATAAACATTCAGTTGAACAGTTGAACATATATATGTATATTATATATAGATGAATGTAGGATAGTTAAATTTTGTGTATTCAGAGTATCAGTTCTTACAAAACAAATCTAGATTCAAGGTACCATTGATCTCTGTTCTCCTGTTTTCCTTTCTCACTGTCTTGGAGGCTTGAATGAACTTTATAATAAGCTATAAATTTTTAAATGTGTTTTATCAAAACTACAATTTCTTGAAACAAAGGAGGAAAATGCTGCTCTGCTTCACACAGAAGCAGAAAGTATGCAACCTCAGAGGGCTCCTTATTCATTTACAAAGAGGCTATGTGACCTTTTTAAAATGTAATACACCATTTTCCTTTCAATTGCTTCAGAGCACAAAAAAAGGTTCAAATGTGTTCCTGAGAAAGAAAACATAATAAGCATGCACAGCAAAGGTGTAGATCTTTGATAGCTAACACAAAGCAAGGTGATAGCTAAACTAATAGAGACTGTTGGAGCCAGGTCACTTGACATGACAGATGGTGTTCAGCAGGTGGGGAGTGAGGCCCCTGTGTAATGAGTGTTCATGCTGGCTTCAGGGAGCCCTGTAAGAAAAAGCTATGGCTACTGTACCTTTTCTCTATTACAGTAATTATTTCAAAAATTATGTACAGATGAACATAAAAATCACTTACTGAGAATGAAACTATAGTATAGATCTCCATCTGAGAATTATTTTGAGGACAAGTTCAAGCAACCAACTTAACTAATATGAATGCAGAAACATTTCGGAGCCAGTCTCTGGAGTCTGAGTAAAATTAAGAATGAGGATATCCACAAAAGGATAAATCCTCTACATTAGGGAAGCCAGCCACTCATCCAGGCCTTTTCCATACGTAATCCTAATAAGCCTTTGAGCAATTCAGTGAAGAATTTGTATTGCTTTTCCATAGATGATGAAATGGAGACATGTAGTGCATTTTATTTTTTGTGTTATATATGGCCCAGATTATTTCTACTTTTCCTCTGTTCCACTGGATATTTCTCTAATCTATAGTTAGGGGTTATGATGACAAAATCATGTTGTACAGATGAAAATATACATTTGGTTACTTACCAATATTCAGGCTCAAAGATATTATCATCATCAAGCCCAGGAGAAAATAGCTTGATGGAACTGAGGCCTTTTGTTCAACTTCAAGATGTGAATGTGTGTGTGTGCATGTGTATGATAGGGGTGCATATGTACCTATGTGTTTGTAATATTTTCCTCCTTATTTAAATAGTTGAAGTTCTATTAAAGAGTTAGGAGAGCCGGGCGCCAGTGTCTCACACCTGTAATCCTACCTACTCAGGAGGCTGAGATTTTAGGATTGAAGTTCGAAACCAGCTCAGGCAGGGAAGTCCGTGAGACTCTTACCTCCAGTAAATCACTTAGAAGACCGGAAGTGGTGCTGTGTGGCTCACGTGTTAGAGAGCTAGCCTTAGAGCTGAGGGAGAGTGCCCAGGCCCAGAGTTGAAGCCCCACAACTGACAATAAATAAATAAATAAATAAATAGAGTTAGGAGAAAGAAAATAACCACAAAGATGGAGAAACCAGCATGGTACAAATAGCAGACAATCTGAATGGAGAATATAATTTACTACAATCAGTATAATTGAAAAACAGTATAAATATAATAGCTTTTATAATAATGTATACATGTATTAGTAAGGTTTTCCTAGTGACTTTTTTTTTTGTGGGGCCTGAACTCTGGGCCTGGGTGTTGTCCCTGAGCTCTTAGCTCAAGGATAGTGCTCTACCACTTGAACCATAGCAACACTTACAACTTTTTCTGCTTATGTGGTGCTGAGGAATTGAACCCAGAGGCTTATGCATGCAAGGCAAGTGCTCTACCATTGAGCCACCTTTCCAGCCACTCCTAGTGACTTTTAAAGGGTTTCAAAACCTTCAATAATTAATCCTTTGGTCTTTTGTTTTCCCATTTTTAATAAGTTTTTTATTGTGAAAATACTGTACAGAGGGATTACAATCACATGAGCAAGGTAATGAGTACATTTTCTATCAAACATTATTGCCTCCTCCTTTGTTTTTCCCCTACCATTCCTTCCCTCCCATGTCCACAACTACATCCCCTGCTCCCCGCCTAAATTGTAAAGTTTGTTTTTAGACATAGCATCTTACATATCTCATTGTTGCAATGGATCAACCTGTATCCCTATTTAAACAATTTAGAGCTAGAACTTTATGGTTAGTGACACTTTGTAGAAGAGAACCTGTAAGAAGTAGAACATTGTATGTATTTACAAGAACTAAAACTCAGAGATATTCAGAAGATAGTCTAGGTTCTAACATTGTTGCTGTTTTTTGACCTGTCCTATCCCAAACACATGAAGATAGCAGACAGACACCTTAAAGGAAATTGAATCTCCGATCAGTCTGGTGAAGATATTATAAAAAAAAAAAACACTGACAAACAGACTATAAATTTCACCTTGAACTGTTGTCAAAGATAACAGAGAACTGATCAAAACTGCACAGTTGTTTTTAGTGCAGTTCAATTGAAACTCCAATTGTTCTGATTTATGTGTATTTGTTCGTTTATCTGGGACACAGGAAAGACAAAATGAAAGCTTTCTAATTTTCTTTCCTATTTTGCAAAAAATAATCTCACTTGTTACTTATTTCTTGCTAAGCTTACTGATTTTTTCATTGTCTCTTCACATTTATTTACAATATCATGTTTAAAAACAGCATAGTTTAATAAAATGTTTTAAAAGAAAAGATGATAGTATTTTTATAGGACAAAAGAAAATAACCTTCTGGGAATCTTTGCTATGCAGTTTAAAGCCTAAGAAACAGGACAGGTTTTTATGTTCCCCTTCATTTTTAGCTACACTTCAGAAAAGTGTTCTCTTGAGAACCTTCAAACTAAATGGAAACAAGCTTTTGCAATAGCAGAAGAATTGAGAAATTAAAAGATTTAGACTTGTTTTTCAAGCACATGGTAGAGTGTGTGCCTCTGGTAATTGGAAGATCAAGAGATCCACAGGGTTCCTTTCCACTTAGACTGTTTCTTAGAAGCCACACAGTTGTGAAAATAATTAGCCTAGGGTGGTTCACACAGAATGTTCCCAGTGAAGGAAATGGAATATCTGAGATGCTGGAAAGGACAAGGCATTGATATCCTTGTTTGCAACAGAAACCATCTCCTACAATCTGAAGTTTCTCTAGGGTGAAAAGTGATGGTTAAAGATGGACATTTTAGAAATTATATGTTTTATTTTATTTTGCATTTTTCCTGCCATTTTAATATTCCTTAAAGGAACATGAATGTTCTTGGTATATAAGGAAAGAAAGGCGAATTGAGGAAATTCTCACTGTACTCCACAGATAGGGAATTTGAGTAAGTACTACCTACCCTTTCAGAGACACTTGAACTGGAAATATGCCTTGATTTTCTTCCTTTGTCCCCATTCTGCGAAATCATGGAAGGCTTGTTTGTATAAAGCAGAATTTTATACAGATGCAATAAGGATGAACAATGACAAGGTTTCCTTTGGTTAGAATCTGCTTCTTTCCAAGTACCATGTTAAGTGTTTCACAAATAATATGTATTTCATTGAAAAAGAAATGTCATATTGAGAGCACGTGTTCTTTAAAAACAATACAGCATCCTCAGGAGGATCTGAAGTCTAAAGGCTGCCATGCACAGTGGTTGCTACCTGTTTTATTCCACCTATTTTTTTTTTTACTAATTTTATAACTTATCTGGTGCACACTAGGCTTCACTTTTCTGAAGTATTGAACTTAGTCTTTCCTACTCACACATTGGTCTGCTTCTAGTTCCCATATTATCCCTCCAACGGTCCTTCTTTTCTAAATTGTAGTTTCTATTATAGTACATTTAAATATCTCTTTTGCTGTAGTTATTAGATCTTTATCTCATAATTGGGCTAGAAGTTGTTTCACAGCAAGGGAATACTTTCAGGTATCGTGTTTATTTACTTGCATATAGCAGATAATTCTCTTCACCTTACTCATTGCAGATGTTTTCCTGAATATGTTAAAATATGTTTGTATTTTTTATATTTACAAATATTTGATAATAAAAGCTTTTGCTAATATAACGAGGCAAAATCCTATGTTCTTGAAAGATATATGATGGTGCAGGCAAAGTTCATGTCCTTAGAAAAATGTATATTCTCTCAGTAAGGCCAAGTGACACAATTTTTGTTCAGTTTCAGAAGACTCTGCTTTTTTTTTTTAAAATGAACTGACATACAAGCTGCCTTTTATCTAGAGGGATTTGGGCTGTTTCATTTTAGAATGCTTTTATTTTTTCCATGACTTTGCATATTTGTGAAGGGGAACATTTCTTTTTAGCAAGGACATTTATTCTCCATAATTATAAGATGACTTCAGTCTTTTGAAAACTTTAAACAGCTGTACATATGATTGAATTTTATAATGTAACTTTAATCCAAGTATAGAGGCCTAAATATGGGGGTTCTGACATGTCAAGTCTGGCCACTACCCTAATGCAACAATTGAAGAAAATAGTAGTAGTGACAGGCAGAGAAATGAGATGTTAAGTGGGGTCCTTTTGAACACAAGAATTGTGACAGTTATCATTTCTCTTCTGGATTCCTAATTGGAGCTACTGATTTAAATAGAGGTAAAGTTAGGTAGGGGAATAGCAGTCTTGGTGAAAAGTATGGTCTGCTGGATTAGGGGAAGAATTCAGTCAAGAATCCAATGTATATCCTACAAAATTAAGAATGAGGAAAGGGATGGGTAGAGGAAGGATGGGAGAGAGTGTTGAAAGAGGCAACATTGATCGAGATACATTGTGTTCATAAACTGATTTGCTAAATGGCAACTTTTTTGTACAACTCTTTAAAGATAATTAAAATATCAGTCTCTAAGTGTCTATTATTATGTAAGGGTTTCATTAAGGCAATTATCCGCGTGTCTATGTTAAACTCTATGAAACAAAAGCCATATTTGACATATCCAGAGGCAACCTCTTAAAGCTGGCACATTACTTTGCTAATCATTAACCTTATGACAGTTGGCTCTTAGTCGCCAAGTGTCATATGTATTCTCATAGCCTGAATATGGTAGTGGGAATGACTTCTCCCTTCTCTTCCCTGACAAATGTTAAATCTCCACATGTTCAAAATACATGACCCTGATGTCAAAATAGCTTTAGGCTATTTTCAAAAAGTAGGATTGAGATAATTCATTTCTCACATATACAGAGTACCCTAAAAGATAAGATTCACCCACATGGTTATAAAGTGAATCCTGAATATTTAAAGCAAATGGTTTATAACTGTGTCTAGTTAAGGAGTTATGTGGGATAGTACAATCCACAAACTAAATGCAAAGGAAAAAAAAGAATTAAGGTAATACATTTAACCATGTGAACCAGAGTTATCAATTTCTTAAAATGACTGCGTATATTTAAAATTAATTCCCACAATACTATAGGTATTGGTATAACTTTTAAGCATGGCTCAATTCCTTGTTTTCCATGGACCTCACTAAATGTTATAATTTCTATTCGTAGAAATGACTTTTCCAAAATAGTGTCTTTTCTAATTCTTCCTCCTTCTGATTCTCTTTTTTCCTCTTTGCCTCTATGTATCCTCTATCCATTGCTTTCTCTATTCCTTTAATATTCATCAGTGTTTAATGAGCATATTTCATGATCTGGAAAAAATATAGACCGAACTTGATACTAACCCATGGAAAGTTCCTTATCTATCACGTGCAAGCAGAGAGCAAGACAGAACTTTTCAATTGGGTGAGGTTTGCAAGAATAGTCTAGAAGGAAGGCACACACCTTGGAAGAGCTGGTGGGAAGGTAAATTATTTGGTGATATCTAAGGTATTCATAGAAAGAGTGAGGAAAGGAGTGGGTAGGGGAGGGATAGGCAATAGTGTTGACAGGAGTAACATTGATCAAGATACACTGTATTCATAAACTGCTTTGTTAAATGTCAATCCCTTTGTACAAAGACTTAAAGATAACAGTAAAGAAAAATGATATAAAAGCTTTTCTGCCACCCTAAAAACAAAGAAAAGAAAAAAAAAAGAAAAGACAATGTTCACATGAAAAGAAGATGATACCTGACTCAGGAAGAAGGAATGGCCTTCGGGAGTTGAGAACTGAAAATTTCATATGAGTAAAAATGAATACTGAACAGTAAGTAACTAAATCTGTAATATTGACAGATAAGGCTAAGAGGTAAGAAACCCACTCCAAGACTTCTTATTTCCTAGTAGGGGAAGAGATATTTCTCTGGAGGGCAGTGTTAATTTAATTTAAGGATTACGAGGAAGACATTGCCTTAAAATTATTCAAAGAGAGCTGGGAAGGTGGCTCAGTGGTAGAGTGCTTGCCTTGCATACATGAAGCGCTGCGTTCAATTCCTCAGCACCACATAAGCAGAAAAAGCCAGAAGTGGTGCTGTGGCTCAAGTGGTAGAACACTAGCCTTGAGCTGAACTGCTGAGGGACAATGCCCAGGCCCAGAATTCAGGCCCCATGACCAAAAAATAAAAATTATTCAAGGAAAAATAGGAAGTAGAGATAACTGAAGGCAGAGACTTCAGTTTAAAGGATTTTTTTAGTAGATTAGAGGAGATATGATTCATACAGAAAAATAAGAGGGGAGGAAGTTGGATTATAAACCTCTTTTCATGTTGGACAATTATTTATATTGAATAAAGGCAGAAGGAAGAATCAATATTATTTTTGTGTATGAGCAGTACAATTGGGCTAATTAGGCTTTGTAATCTCAGAAAAAATAGAGACATAAAATCAAAGATATAAAAAGATTAATTGAGGGTTAGGTTGAATTTTTTTTAATCCTATGGGATCCCCAGTGAGTAGTTTTGAATGTGAGTTTAGAATAAAACTAAGGAACATTGTGCTACACACTTGCTGGTATTATATCATTCAGGTATCAGTATAATCTGGGAAAGTAAAACCAATTTACCTAGATTCCTTTATGCCAGTATGTTATAGTCTGGAAAATAAGTAAACCCTGAACTTAAAAACCTAGAAATTAATAGAAATAATAGTGGATTCAAGATATTTCTCACTGTTCAGTCTGTATGTTTTGTGTTTGATTTTAATTACTAGATTTTATTTTAACGTTTTTAAATTTTATTTTTTGATTTTTTTTAGATTTATAAAGCAATTGACCATAAAATGCAAAGAACTATGATACTCCTCACCTCAGGTCAATTTATTATAAATATCTTGCACAAATGTGCTCCATTTATTCCAAATTGTTATACCAATATTGACATTTTTGTCCATGTCTCTTTTTTAAATAAGTTTTTTTATTGTGAAAATACTGTATACAGGGGTTACAGTTACATGAGCAAGTTAATGAGTGCATTTCTTATCAAGCATGTCTCTTATTTTGATGATTACATTTAAAAGGTCAACTATAAACTTTTAGATATTTGGTTTGTTTGGAAGTTAGCTTTTTGGAAACTGTAATATCTGAATCTAAATTTGCTTTTATGCATATAGATATCTAGTCGGTCTGGCACCATTTATTGAAAAAACAATTTTTCCCCATTGAATTAGCACTACTCCTTTGTCAAAGGTCAATTGACTATATTTGCGTAAGGCTATTTAGGGGCTCTATATTCTTTCATTGACTGATTCATCTATTTTTTTTTTGCCAAAACCACATGTTTTAATATTGTAATTATCATAGTATTATAGGAAATCTTAAAAGTATCTTGTGGCTGCTTTCCAACTGTCTTCTGCTCTTTCAAAATTCTGGGTCATTTTTTGGATCATATAATCTTTAGAATCAGTTTGGTGATATCTGTAAAATAACATACTGGAATTTTGTTGATTTTTCTGCAAAATCATATCATCAATGAGCAAACATTTATTCTTTCTCAACTTGTTTACTTTTATTGTTTTTTGTTCATAGAGTTTGTAAAACTGTCCTTCAGCATCTATTAATAGGATTATAGTTTATTTTCATTTGTAAGTTGATTAAACAGATGATATTAATTTGTGGATGTTAAAATACCTTACCTAAGTAGAACAAATCTTATTTGATTATAACATACAGGTTTTCTTTTTATATTTTGTTGAGAGTTTTGTGTATTTGTGTTTTTTCATTACCTTTCAGTGGCCTAGGGAGAAATTTCAATTAGAAGTTAACAGTATATATGATAGGCAGTACCAATAAGTAGTAGTAAATTGTGGCATTTGACTTCAAGTAATGCTAGTTCTTACATTAGATATATTACCAAAACTATTACCAATAATAACGATGATGATTTATGTTGTTGAATGTCAGGCAATATTCTACGATTTTTGAAAAGATTTTCTCTTCAAATGGAAAAATGAAATTGCTAATTTTCTGTTATATTTATTGTGATTTTGCACATAACGGACATTCAAAGAACTCACATATTAAATTTTATTTCCCACAACTGGATTTCAAGGTTATGTTTTCAAATATCAAAACAAAAGCCCACAATCACTACATAATATGAATGTGTGAGATCCTCTGGAGTCTGAGAAGATGAGGAAACTGAGGACAAGGCTTTAGGAAAGATCATGTCTTTAGGTTAGGATGGGGAAGACTATATTTGAAATAACAAATTTAGAGAAGAGGTTATGAGAATAATGGTCAGAATTTATCATTTTTTCACAGTAAACTAGGGAGATCTGAATTGAATTTTCATATATTAATAAGGTATAACATTATATTATTGAAATATAAAGATCCCTTATATTTCTCTGTGAGAGCATTGGATTTAATATTCCACGAATTATAACATTCATCGGTCATATCATTACTACAGCAGAATGTCAGAGCAGGTTAGAAGATTCTCTTAATTTTTCTGGTCCTTAAGAGGTGAACTTGGTGACAGATAGGAATTAGCAGCAGGTGACTAAGCTCAGCTTGATTGAAAATTCAGAGCGTACATTGCTGTCCTTTGGGAGGATGCCCAAGTGTGACCCAGCCTCCTGTTCTAATAACTTCCATCCATTCAAAACATGACTTTGCCAGTTGTGTAAAACGCTAAGCACAGTCAGAAAATGAATAAAACATATGTTAACTAATCAAATTAGTAGATTGTATTGGGTTTAGAAAAGCTTCAGCTGTGATTTGAAGGAGCAGAAATAACTAGGTAAGGTTTTATAATGTCATGATTTTTAACCTTCAGTCAGGTGAGAAAAACATATCCGGGCCCTGTTAAAGCTGTCATAAATAAAGAGGAGGGTCAGCATCTCAGGATGTTCCTTTCACAAGCTCATGATTTATGCTTCTAAGCATATTCTACCTCGAGCTACTTAGCTGTCTCTTGTAGGAAATAGACTTTCCTTTCCTTTCCTTTTAAAGAACATCAAGTGATTTTTCAGAATTGCTTTCTGTCTTTAGTGGAAAATGGGAGAAAATAGTGTGGTTGCCTTCTACCTCCAGATATTATTTGGTTTAGGGCTTACTTAAATTGTGAAGGTCGACAACAGTTAACTTAGGATATAGTTGGTTTTGTATCAGTGGAGATGCACTTTAAAAGTGATCTGATTCTACAGTAAAAAGTCTTGATGTAGGAAAGCACCTAAGCTAATATGAATTAGTAGGTACTACTTACATGGTGAATCACAAACTGAAATAAGTGAGTGATTTATTTTTTAAGAAGCAAACTAAGTGTTGTATGTTTTTATAAGAGCTCTGAGCATGTAAAAATATAATACTGTAACAGTGCTTGATACAACAATGTTGAAATCCTGTAGCAACCTAAAGTTTAAACTCAGAATAAACTTAGGAAAGCAATGTTCCTGCAGTAAAGTACAAAAATCCAAGCCAGAGTGCAACTCAGAATATAAATATGTGGTTTAGATGATAAATCCTATCAAAGTTCAGAGACCCAGAGAAGGAAGTATTAACAGATCCTGGACTGTGGAAAACTCCAGGGAGGTAGACTTCAGAATCTAACAAGCTTTGCACCTCAGGCCCAGTCATCACAAAATGTTTCTATTGCCTGAGTTCCTGTTTATTTGGGACCATTTGTTTCTTTTGTAGTGGCTTTGCAGGTATGTATGTTATGGGGGAGTGAATATACAAGAGATAGAATAGAATCATTATTGATTCAAGCTTCATGTCTTGTAGTTACAAATACTAGATTTGTATTCTAGGTCCACCAGGATTTTTCTTTTTAGTTTTATTATCTTTAGGTAGTTATACAAAGGAGTTGCCATTCACCAAAGAAGTTTATGAATACAGCGCATCTTTATCAATGTCACCCCTTTTTGATGTTCTCACCCAGCCCTCCCAACCCACCCTTCCCTTACTTATCTTAATTTTAGGTTATGTATTTATATTTCTTGACATTTAAGAAAGTAATTCATGTGTACAATACATCTTGATCTCTGTCATCACTTCAACATCTTCACCCTCCTTGGACCCACTACTTCCCTTATATTTCTCAATTCTCTGGTGTATGCAATGAATTTTTGCCTACATTCTTTTCCTTTCACCCTTCAATGTTCTACCTTTATCCTCTTGTTCTATCTTTATCCTCTTGGCCCCACCCGTTATTTTTGAATAAATTTTTTGAATTTTTAAAATTTTCTATTTATTATTTTTATATGTATAATTAGTGAAATATTTCTTCAGAAATAGTTCATGAAAAGAATAAAATATGTTGTGGTTCAAATGTAATGACATATTGTGTTCATATACTTAAATACTAAACCCTCAATAAATGGAAGTTATGCTGGTGCTAAAAACTATAAGATTGATTTGGTAATTGGTTGATAGCTAGAGACAGGTAGATGATAGGTAGGTAGGTAGGTAGGTAGATAGATGGATAGATAGATAGACAGATATATGATTGATAGATAGGTAGATAGATTGTATATTCTGTATATCAGTCTTCTTTCCATTTTCATGAATGTAAAAAAAGAAAATGAATTTTGATCATAATATGAACATCAATTGAGTGTAATGATGTAAACTATCACAAGTACCTTCAAAGTAGTAAATATTTACTTCACAAACATAAGGGACAATTCATTTGTACCCTTTTATTTCTTTATAATGAGTTTGTCTTGAGATTAGAATTGTGTATATTATTTTCTTATCCATTACTCATGCATGTTTTCTGATATTGACAAATACCATGCCGTGCCTACAAGAATATATTTCTATACAAACAAAATTATCAAATAGAAGCAAACAACTCAGTTATCACTCTTGAGGTGATTAGGGGTTGTCAGGCCAAAAAAGAGAAACCTGGAAATATTATTTCATTTTTCTTTTTCTTTTTGTTCATAGTAAAGTTGTCGTAACTCCCAAGGTCAGAAACAACACATTGGAGCAATAAGCCTAGTTGATATATTAAAAAAATAACTAACCATTACTTCTTTAATGCTACTTAGAAAAATTTGCAGTCTTGTATTGATTTTTCTAATTATTTTTAAAATAATTATTCCAGGAAAAAAAACACAACTGATTCTTAAATTTTTTGTTATGTGTGAACAAATTAAAGCACAGACTATTAGAAATGGTGAAGTAGGATTATGTTGATGTTTAAAACTTGATTTGTTGGTCATAGAAGGAAATTCCTATGGTATAAAAACACATTTGGGATCTTGAGTAGAGGTTTTTTGTTTTCTTTTGTGAAAGGAATTCTATGAAGCCAGAATGAATATGAAAACAATTTATAAAGTATGTATTATCTCCTTTGTGTGTCAGAGGAGGGAAAAATTAGCATTAAGATGTAAAAACTCATAAAAAACTTAAAATCAGAAATTATACCAAGTAACTTCATGTTTATGAAATGTTTTAAAATTCTTTTTGAAAAACTTGAAGAAGTCGAATTATCATCCCTTGAAAACCTTATTTAAGAATTAGAATTTCTTTAATACACTGATAAAACCTAAATCAACATGGTAAATACATATGGTATAAAAGAAACATAAAATGTAACAGAAGTTATATACACTCACATATATTTTTCTAGCAACATTCCATATTTATGGACTAATATTAAGAAGGAAAATGGTTTAATTTGAAATTACAAATTCAAATAGGTAATATTACAGGCTTAAATAATAATTTGTACCAAAACCTATTTTCTTAAAACGTTACCCTATTTGGAGATAGAGGTGATTACGTTAGGCTCTTTAGAGTGATTTAGTTTCTTTTTCTTCTCAACACTTTAGATATGTTCTAGGTTTTTCTTTTTTATTTTTTAAGATATTATATTAAATAGTTTAATAACTAGATAGAATCTCTTTTTTAAATTTTTATTTATTTTTTACTGTGAAAATACTGTACAGAGGGGTTACAATTACATGGGCAAGATAATGAGTACATTTCTTATCAAGCATTGTAGCCTCCTCCTTTGTTTCCCCTTCCCATCCCTTCCTATCCTCCCCCTGTCCCCCCAACCAATCCTCCCCGCCCCCCCCCACCAAAGTTGTAAAGTTCGTTTCCGACATAACGACTTGTACATCTCATTGTTGCAATGGGTCCACCTGTATCCCTATTTGTTTTTCCCCTTCCCCTCCACAAATTATACCGACATCAAATACAGTGAAAGCAGGGGTTATACTGTGGAGAGGGACATACAAAGAAACAAAGAAATAATCTTATAAATGTGTTAGAAACAATCGCATGAAAGAAAAAATCATTTGAATACATATCTTAGGGTTCATTTCCCTAACATCACCTTTCCTTTAACTGTATTTTTTTTTGTCTTTTCTTTTTTGGTACTGGGGATCGAACCCAGGACGTTGCGCTTGCTAGGCAAGCGCTTTGCCACTGAGCTACATCCCAGCCCACATCACCTTTTCTTAAGTCATTGAGCGTGTTCTTGCTCACAAAGTTGCAAAACCTAACAAAGGTCTGGCTCTTTTGGAATGCTGAACAGCTTATTTCCATGAAAAATTCAAAGTCTGTGACTTCCAGAACACCATCGTTTTTGTAGACTTCTAAGATACTCATTTCCTGTGGATGAAGGAGAAGACAATTGCTAATAGTTAACTGGATATTTCTACATCAAGCAAGATAAAGGTACAAAATATGACACTGATAACTTATAGTAGAGCTTATATAGTAGCAAGCCAGAGAAGTTCTAAACCCAGAAACTTAAAACTATCATAAATTCATCAGAATCATTGAGTGACAGGAGCATAGAATGGTTTAACAAATATTTTTGCCATACACTAGATTAGAAAGATAGATGGTATTCCACTTTGTTGCTTTTAGCCAGAGTCATGATAAATAGCAAAAGAACACAACTTCTGGAACTTAGACTTTCAGTTAACAGTGAATGTCCTCCTCGTCCACCTTTCTCCACCATTTGTATGCAGGAAACTATCATTCACATAATTTCATGATAATTCATACTTTTGGTAATGATTCAGTATACATTAGGCAACTTCTCTTTCTCTCATATAGATAACAATTGTGCAGCTTAGTATTCTAAAATATTTTAGACAGTTATAGCAGTTGAATGTTCTTCGTATAAAAACAAAACCAAACTGATTTGCAGATGATTGCAAAATTGATTGTAAGCATGTAATTTTGTTTATCAATTCTTACTATTTTTTTGCCATTCAATCAACTAATATTTTACTGATCCTGAACTATCTAGGAACATGCTAGACCATAATAACACACTTTTTACTTTATAGTTTCTAAAATCCCTTCAAATTTAAATAATTTTGTTATTGTGCCTCTAAATTTAGAATACTTAATCATTTTAGAGATTCTCAAGATTCAAAATTTGAAGATTCAAAAATTAAAATGTTTGGCTTAGTCCTGACTTTTGTGCTTCATGTGGAAAAAAGAAACAAGGTTCTGATTTATTTTCTAGAATTACAAAGATATCCAACAAACAAGGTATTTGCATATAGCTTAGCTTATAGTAGGCTTCTTCTATCCTCCCAGTCTTAGACTGAATCTTTCAGTTATTGTCAAAAGCTTTGGAGCTGTCTAGATTCAGGAAGTCTGGTGTGTGGGATGGAAGTGAAAGTTGAGGACAATTCAAATGGTGTTTGAGAAAGAAAACTAACACCCCTTCAGGTCTCTGCTATCTTGCCACTTCCTCACTTATGTAAGAAGTTTTCATCTGAGTTAAAAATGTACTCTTGGCTACTTTTATGCCATATTGGTTATCAAGAGAGTGATCTAATCAAATATCCATCATATTTTTCCTTTCTGGAAATTGCAGTTTTTGAAAGAATAACCAGCTTGCAAATTTTGACCCATATCAATGCCCTATCACTTTGAAGAAATAGAACAATCAAAGGATCCTTGTAACCCAGGAGATTTTATGTGGCAAAAGGTCAAAGGTCAAGAGAAGAGGAGAGAACAAGTATCAAATTCACTTTGTTTTTTTCTGTTGTCTGAGACTCATCACATAGCCTAGGATAACCTTGAACTAGCAATTCATCTGTCTTCCTCCTTGAAGGCTGAACATAAAAATGAATGTCAATACACCTAACTTCAGATTTATTTTCTTGTTCTCCATTGCTATTGAATGATTTCCTTCAAAACTTCCAACTTCATTTTGTTTTCTAAGTTTTAATATGTTATTGGTGTTGTGGAGGTTATGTATGGAAGGGTTATAGTAGAAGGGTTACAGTTACATGAATCAGGAAATGAATACAATTCCTTTTTTTGAACAAGTTTCCCCTTCCCTCACTCTCTCAGTCTCCCGCCTCCCCATTCCCACCAACAATATGTAGAGTTAATTTTCCACCAATTGTCTATGAGTGCCCCTGTTGTACTCCTTCACCCTGTGTTTCCCCTTTTCTGTGCCCCCCTTATTGTCCCAAAGGCAAACATACTAACAAGAGAAAAGGCGAAGACAACAAAATAGCCACACAACAACTATCTTTTGTTTCCTTTTCATAAGTTCATTTCATAAGATATTATTTTATATGATATGTATTTTATATGTACATAGTTATAGAGCCTTTGTGATCTGCTCCTATGTACATATTCCTTTGGTCTTATTATGCGAATGTCTGAAGAACTGTATAATTTATTATGTCCCAATGTATTTTGTTAAATCATTTAGTGTATATACTTGTATATACACTAGTGTATATTCTTGTACATTTATAGACACATTCTAGTTACTACAAATGAGGGAAACTATGCTTAGATATGGCTTACTTTTCACATATATATATACATATATATATATATATATATATATATCACATTTTCTTTATCCATTCCTCTGCTGAGGGGCATATGTGTTGATTTCATGTCTTGGTTGTGGTGAACAATGCTGAAATGAACATTGTCATTTTAGTGTGGTGTTTTTGTTTTCTATGGATAAATGCCCAGGAGTGGGATTGCTGGGTCATGGACAAGCTATTTAGTCCTTTGAGGAACCTCCAGACTTCTTTCCAAAGTAAGTCCAGATACCATAAAAATATTACAGGAAGGGGTAGGGGAAACACTACAGCTTCTAGGCAAACGTAGAAACTTCTTAAGTAAAGATCCAGAATCACAACAAATCAAAAAAAGATGGGATAAATGGGATTGCACCTGAAGAGCTTCTGTGTGGCAAAGGACAGAGCTAAGAAGATAAGTAGCCTACAGAATGGGAGAAGACTTTTACCAGCTGTAAATCAGACAAGGACATCATATCTAAAATACACTAGAGCTCAAAACATTAACCACCCCCCAAAATAAACCCTAAAGACACAACCCAATTATTAAATGAAGCAAAGACTTAAAGAGAGACTTCTCAGAGGAAGAAGGAAGAATGGCTAGTAGACACATGAAGAAATATTCAACATCTCTGGCCATAAAAGAAATGCAAACCAAAACAACATTGAGATTACACCTCACCCCAGTTAGAATGGCCATTATCCAGAAAAGTAACAATTACAAATGCTGGCAGGGATGCAACCAATAGGAAACTCTGCTATGCTGTTGGTGGGAATATAAGCTTCATTAACTTTAAATCAGTTGTTGCTACTTGGAGGAGATTTTGCCCTCCAGAAAATATTTGGTATTTTGTTTTAGATAAAGGCTCTCCAATAGTCTATACATTAAAAGCTTGGTATCAAGACCATGGAACTATTGAAAAATGATAGAATACCTCCTAAAAAGGAAGAAGTTAGCTCCGAGAGTATGCCTAGAAGGAACTATGATAACCTTGACCCCTCTTCTTCCTTTCTCTTGTTTCTTGGATGTCATGAACTAAGCAGCTTTCTCTGCCATGTTCTCCCTCCATGGTGGACTGCCTCCCTCCTTACAGATTCAAATGTATAGGGCCAATGAGTCATAGACTAGAACCTTCAAAACAGTGAGACAAAACAAATCCCAGTTTTTAAACTATATTCTCTCAGGCATTTTGGTATAGTCATGCAAATCTAACTATCACAATTGTCAATATCTGGAAGCATTTTTATAACCAAAATTTAGGATAATATACTACTGTCATTTATTGACTAGGGGGCCAGAATACTGCTGAGAATCCTTTCCTGAACAGGATAAGTACTTATAACAAATCATTTAAGGCAAAATGAAAACTAATGCTGACAATTTAAGATGAGGATGGGATAACCAAAATACAAGAGATGAAATAACTGGAAACAAAACCATCTCTGTGTCATGCTTGCCACTCAAGTTACTTGCTTCTTCAGAGCAGGATTTTGAAATTCGGCATTATTTTTCATTTTGCCTTGAATGATTTGAAAATGATTTTCACCTTAAAAAGTGAAACGGGGTTCCAGTGAATTTTATTGCTTCTTTTAGTCTTCTCTTGTTATTAGAATCCATTCTGAGGCTCATACATAAACTTCAGGAATATTTCCTGATTCCAGTTAGTAATATGTAATGATTAGGTGCAGGCCAAGCCCTCTAATAATACTTTTATTTCCTTAGAAAATTTACTGTGGAATTCAATTTAAAACTTGTCAGAGGTGGAGTTTATTATTGGCATAGTATCTTGAGTATTAGTATCGACACTTGATTAAATGCTATACTGAAACTTTATACCCCTGTCAGCTCCATATGTGTGTTCTATGCTTCGCTTAAAGTTTTACCTAAGATTCTTTTAGGGGAAAGAAATTCAAAATAAAAATGATGCTAATGCTATTTAAACATGTTTTTGAAGTGTAGAAGCTTGTCATTTATGTCTATGAAATGTCATTTGATCATGTGTTACCAATTTTTTCTCTTCCTGTTAGAACAAATCATTGCAAGTTAAACAATTAACTTTCATTAAAAAGGGAAAGTTTTAAGAAACAACTAAGAAATAGGCTTTTCTGTTATGAAATTGTTAAATCTATCTTAAAATATAGAACTTCACAGACTTTTCAGTCGGTGAAAGAGGTGAACATCAGGAGGTTCACAGTTACTTTGAAGCCAGTAACTACAGGGTCATTGCATATACACACTTACCATTTGATATTTCTGAATCCTCATTTCCCTGTGGCCTAAAGTTAGTTTTTGGTCTCATAACCACTTAGGACATTTCAGGCCATTGAAGTGTCAACTTTTTGATGTGTGTCTGTATGTGTGTGTGTGTATGTTTGTGTGTGTGTATGTGTGTGGTGTCTATGTGTGTGTATTCTGGGATTCATTGTACACCAGCATAGTATTTATAGTATTCCTATACTTCTGTATTAACACTGATAAAAAAACCACAATTAGAAATTTTAGGGGAAAAGCAATAGCAAAATAATTATGTTATTATTATTGATGACATTGAAATATTTGATGTATCATTTAAGTTATAATTTCTGATTGAATTATATTTTCACTATAGAGAATATAATTATCCATTTAAAATTGCAGTTTTATCCGTTTAAAATTACAGTTTTTTTTTAATTAACCAAAAATAATGGGATGGGAAAGGAGTCTGTGTTCAAAGGGCAAATGTTTCAGTTGGATAAAAGGAACATGTTAAAGATTAGGAATCTAATCTCCAAATTAGAATTGGAATAAGTAGAAATAACTTGTAAAGCGTGGGGACTGTAGTGAATACAATGTTATATACTTCAAAATTGCTAAAAGAGTAGATTTTACATAATTTTTCCATGATTTTCTTTAAAGAAGAATCTGTTAAGAGGTCAGTATGTGCTGGAGAAATGAGAAATATTGATAAGAAAAAAATCACATCCTATTTACTATGTGATTAGTACAGCATTTAGAAATACATTTTCTAGAAACATAGAGCTCATAATAAATTATTGGCTGCCCAAATAGAAATTAAATTCTCAACATACTTTAAAGTTTAGAGGTAAATTTAATGACTACCTCTAAAAGAATAATACTTTATTATAAATAATTTACCAAGTCAATAAATTACAGAATTGGCTGATAGTTAACTATTATCTGTTTTTATATACCACTTTACCTATTCTTTGTTGGAGTTAATAAGATATAGCTTACTTGTTTGCTAGATGTTTGCTAATGTTATAAATAGAAACTAAAAGTGTTAGTGTGGTTCATTTCACATTACCTAATTTTTGATATACTATAAATCTTTTCATATATTTAATGGCTGAAAGTTTTAGATTCTAATCTATTTCAAATATATAAAACATCTCTGAACCTACATATTGTTAAATATTACTAGTGTTCTATGTTATACTAACTTTTTTCTGATGGCCTCATATGTAGATAAAACTACTCTCACAATATACTTATTTTCTATCTTATAATGTAACTCCGTACAGTTCTGGTAGTTGTTGATATATATATATATATATATATATATACATATACATATATATTATTGTTATTGGTTCACGCCTGTAATCTTAGCTACTGAGAAGGCTGAGATATGAGGATTGCTGTTCAAAGCCAGCCCAGGCAGGAAAGTCCATGAAATTTTTACCCCCAATAAACCACCAGAAAACCAGAAGTGACGCTGTGGCTCAAGTGGTAGAGCATTAGCCTTAAGCTGAAGAGCTGAGGAACAGCACCCAGGTTGAGTTCAAGCCCGATGATGACCAAAAAAAACCCAAAAAAACAAAAAACAAAAAAACAAAAACCAAACAAACAAAAAAACTCAAACATCTAATTGAGAAACCTTACAGTGTGGTTACAGTTACATGAGTAAGGTAATGAGTACATTTCCTATAGAGCATTGTTACCCTCTCCAGGTGTTGATTTTTATAAGAAGTCAGATAGATTCTTCAATTGATAAAAAATAAAAAGTGCTGTTTTGGTTTGCTAAAAAAAAAATCTCCACAGTTTTGGAGTTCCAGTTTTGGCATAACACCATCACTGACTCCAGGAGTCTACAAGCTAGAGAAACCGGTGAAAATAAAACCATTGTTTGGAAAACACATAACCATTTAAAGTCTCTGGAAATAGCAAGTGAATAAACATTTTTTTTTTTTTAATTTAATTTTATTTTATTTGTGAACATACTGTACAGAGGGGTTACAATTGCATGGGCAGGATAATACGTACATTTCTTACCAAGCATTGCAGCCTCCTCCTTTGTTTACCCTTCCCATCCCTTCCCAGCCTCCCCCCTCCCCCCATCCCAATCCTTCTCCTTCCCCCCTCCCTCCCACCCCCTTCCCCCCCCAACCCCCCTCCCCCCGCACTGACGTTGTAAAGCTCTTTTGGACATGACAACTTGTACTTCTCATTGTTGCATCAGATCCACCTGTATCCTTAAGCAACTGGTTTTTCCCCATCTCCTCCACAAGTTATACTGACATCAAATATAGTGAAAGCAGGGGTTATACTGTGGGGGAGGGACATACAAAGCAACAAAGAGATAATCTTATAAATGCGTTAGAAACACATGTATGAAAGAAAAAACATTAAAATACATATCTAAGGGTTCATTTTCCTAACATCACATTATCTGACCTTTTCCGCTTGACTCGTACATATACTAGATATTGCAAATAAGGGAAACCATGGGACCTATGTTTCTTTGGGCCTGGCTTACTTCACTTAATATAATTTTTTCCAAGTTTTTCCATTTCCTAACAAATGGGGCAATGTCATTCTTTCTGATGGAGGCATAGAATTCCATTGTGTATATATACCACATTTTCTTGATCCATTCATCTACTGAGGGGCATCTGGGTTGGTTCCATATCTTAGCTATGGTAAATAATGCTGCAATAAACATAGTTGTGGTGGTAGCTTTAGTGTGGTCTTGTTTGTAAGCATTTGGGTAAATGCCCAAAAGTGGGATTGCTGGGTCATAACATTTTTTTTTTAATTTGCTAAATCACTGTAAGAACTGAGTCAGCAGCATTTGATCCACCATCACCCCCTGTTCCCTTTCTCTACTCTAACACTAGTACAGCAGCCACCACATGCTCCTCAGTACCAGGCTCCCAGTTAGAGGGCTCTTCATTCTGGAAGGGGCAGGATTTCTCATCCTTCATTTTTCATCGTGCACCCATTGACCTATTATTGACAATTGTCGTCTAGCTATTGTTGACTATTGTGGCCAAATGATGGCAATTCTTTTTGTAGATCACTCATTCATGGGGTGTATTTTCTACCTTCACAAAGCCCCACTGGGAATACAAAGCCAGGCATCCTCATCCCACCATTACCATGGGCTTGGGACAAATGTCCTGGCACTGGAAGTTCCAATTGACCATGCGCAGTCACTTCTACAATTCAGAAAAGGTTGCAATGAAGGAAATGATAGGAATATTCATAAATGTGACCACACTGAAAAGAACAGGAAGAAAATATCCCCAAATAGAGGATCTGCCTGGACAGGGCTATTGATATAGAAAATGGGAACAAAAAGATAGTATGTCAGCTGTATAGCTTAAGTGTGTGTGTGAGTGTGTGTGTGTGTGTGTGTGTGTGTGTGTGTGTGTGTGTGTTAGTTTTAATGTTACCATTACCAAATAGCTGATAGGAACAATTTAAGGAAGGAAGGATTTATTATGCTGATAGTTTCAGATGTTTCAGACCATCATGGTGAAGATTATGTCAGACAGCACAATATATCATGTCTTGATGGAAATGGAGCAGATAAGAGTAGAAATTGGAAGAGAGCAAGATGTAGTCCCCAAGGATATCTTTCCTCCATCTAGGCCCTGCTTTTCATATTCCTGCCACCTCTCACAGCTCTGTCACCTCTCAATAGTCTGAAAAATTTTCAGTCTATCAGTGGATTAAAACATTTGTTAGGAAACAGTTTTTATGATATAATTATCTCTAAAAGTACTCCCACAAGCAGAAACAGAAAGTTTAAGCATCAGAGGGCAATTGTATAGCTAGCAAAACAGATGATCTCCACTAGGCTTTAAGCAGGTTGAATGCTATCTCAGTCATACTGGTCTTAAAAGAGATAAGCAACTTGCTGTTTCCTTGATGGAATGAAATGGGAGAGAGTGGTTTTGGTGACTCTTTTCAGGAGATGTGTATTCATCAAACTAGTTATGCCTGGAATCCAAGATCACTGTAAGGGAGAACTCCATAGAATTCAGAAGGAAAAAAAATATTCAGGCAAGATAGATGGATAGATTTATTTCTTTGACGGGGTCCTCCATATAGAAAGGGGCAAGCCAAGAAGAACTGAGGCATTTCCACTTATACACAACCAATTTTTAACTGCAAAAGGGTGTGAGATATTAGAAAGATTCCATTGTTCCTTGGCTCAGTACCAAGCAATGGTTTAGAGACTTGATCTGAGGGGAGAAGTTGGCCTTATAATGAAGACCTCCAAATCCTTTCACCAAAGAACTGACATCAGCACATTGTGGATCAGTTCTAGATTCAGAGAAGTTAAAATACAACACACAAAATGGTAGAAAATATTTGCAATCCTATATCTGATGAGATTTTTTTGTCTACACTGTAAAAAATAACTTAAAATCAGTAATAGGTTACACAAAAATGGGGAAAGGATATAAGCAAGCATTTCTCTAAATATAATATACAAAAAATTGGAAATGGTGCTGTAGCTCAAGTGGTAGAGTGCTAGCCTTGAGCTGAAGAGCTGAGGAACAGTGCTCAGGCCCAGAGTTCAAGCCCCTTGACTGACTAAAAAAAAAAAAGTATATATATACATATATATATATACATATATATGTATATATACATATATATGTATACAAATCATCAATATCCTTATGCTACATGTCTTTACTCATCATGAAAATATAACTTAAAAATTACAGGAAAAACTTCTTTCAATTGAATAGCTAGAATCAAATATTCAGAAAAGAATAAGTATTCATAAAGCTATAGAGAATAGAATCATTTTCTAACATTTTCTGGTATGGATTGAAAATGGTATAGCTACTTTGGAAAATAGTTGGACAGTTCTTCAAATGATCCCTTAAGTTGTGACCCAGAAATTTAAAATATCCATATATTCATACATATATATGTACATATATATATACATATATTAAGTATGCACACATATAAAATATATGTATATGCACATGAAAAATACAATAATGTATCCATACAAATACTTTTAAATAATAATATAAATAAATAATAATACTCTGATACTCCAAACATTTGGAGAGACATTCAGAAACCACCCAAATGACTACTTATGGATGAATGTAAACAAAATGATCTAACTATACAGTGGAATATTATTCAGCCAGAAAAATGAACAAACTTCCTTGTACATGTTTAAATATTACTGAACTTCAAAACCATATATTACATGAATGAAGCTAGTAATAAATCATATATACATGTTGTGTGATTTCAGTTATCTGAACTCTCCCAGCATACTCAAATCTATAGACACAGAAAGTAGATTAGTGTTTGCTCAGAAATGGGGTGGGGTAAGAAAATACACATAAAAGGGATGATGACTAAATGTATGGGGTTTCTTTATGAGGAGATGAGACATTCTGAGATTGACAGTGGTTGTGGTTGCTCATAATTGTGAGTATAATAAAAATCACTAAAGTGTATATTTTCAGTGTATAAATTTATAGCATGTAAATCCTATCTCAGAGTTGTTCTATTAAATAGCAATTGTAAGACCTTCTTTACCCTTTCGCATTTCAATTAACAGGACATTTATTGTTGAGATTTATTCACACGTTAGAAAATTGTAGAGTGAGTAGGCCCTTTATGCCTCAGTGTCCCTATTAAGAAATCATTACCATTTAAAATATTCAATAGTTACTTTGAATAAAAAAAAAGAAATCACTACCACATAGTAGTTCATAGATTACTGCACTCAGAAGATGAATTATAAACTAGATAATTTTTAAGTAGGAATAAATATTATGACATCATTTCAGTAATTGCTACTTTATTTTGATGTTTTGAGCAGTGAGAGAAACTGGAAGAAACTGGAGCCCCAGGATATACTTGTTCTATTCTCTTTCTATGAAACAACTCAGTTAGAGGTCACGCTGTTTATGTAATGTATGAGTATGGGGTATCATTTAAAAAGTAACTGTTTTCTTCTCTTGGTTCCATTCTTGCCAAAAGCTCAATGCTAATTTTTGTCTAGCTCACTAGCAGAGACAAGAAGAGTGCTCTTGAAAGCATATTTAACTCACAAGATTTTATAAAAAACAGTATTACAAAATTTACCAAATCTTTCAAACCAACTGCTACTCCAAGCATATCACTCATGACATCATGCACTTTGGTTTTATGGTGTGGTAATAAGCTGGGTGGGTAGCCATTGGTAAAGCTACTCAGAAAATGCTATGGAAGAAAGTGACTAACAGCCCATTTACAACAGGTAGCCATCAGTATCAGTGCATTAGGCTCTGTGTGGCCTAGCAACCCCTGAATAGTTTGATCACTAACAGATTTGTGTAGCTGCCAAAATAGGCTTTTTGTTCTGCCAAAAAACAACACACAGCATTTATAAACCTTTTATAGTTCTACTTACTTTGCAGAGCTAATATTTATTTATTTATTTATCTTTTTACCTGACTTTGACACGGTGTATCTCTATCAGAATTGGATGTCAGGTCTTGTTATTTCTTCATTGCTTCTCACTGCTTAGAGATTAGATTATTTCACTGATTCCATAAGTCTTCTGTGCTAGACTAGGAAGTAACTTTGCCAAAGGACATCATATCTATAAAGCTATCTGACTAGACAAGCAGAAAAGGTCAGATAAGTTGATGTTAGGTGAAATGAACCCTAAGATAAGTATTCAAATGTTTTTTTCATTCTTGCAATTATTTTTAACATATTTATAAGATGATTTCTTTGTTACTTTGTATGTCCCTCCCCCAGGGTATAACCTCTGCTTTCATTGTATTTGATGTTGGTATAATTTGTGGAGGGGGATAAATAGGGATACAGGTGGACCCATTGCAGCAATGAAATGTGCAAGTCTTTATGTTAAAAAACTGAACTATACAACTTTGGCCCCGGGGCAGGGGTGGGGTTGGGGGGTGGGGATGTGGGATGTGGGAGGATGGGAAGGGATGGGAAGGGGAAACAAAGGAGTAGGCAACAATGCTTGATAAGAAATGTACTCATTACCTTGCCCATGTAATTGTAACCCCTCTGTATGGTATTTTCACAATTAAAAAAAGAAAGAAAGAAAAAGATATCTGACTGTGAAAAAAGCAGCTTTGCATAAGGAAGCAGTGGGTATGGGTTGGAAACAATAACACCCATGACATTAGGAGCAACATAGTAGCTGTGTCAAGGATAAAATTCTATAGACATTGTAACCATGGAGATTTGATGTCCCGGAAACCTCTTGTCCCACATATAGGATCCTGAATTTAGGTTAAAAGAAGTGAAAGAAATGAGACTGTGCACTGCAGCACTTGGGAGCATCCATTCTGTGTTGTTGCCACACTTCTCCCAGTAGACTGGAGGATATCTCCATCTATTGTTCTAACAACCTGTGTGAGGACAAGTGTTCCTATGGTAACAAAAGGAGACAGAGGAGACATTAAATCTCATTCAGAGACAACAAGTGAATAAATGAAATATCCAGATCTTGATCTACATTAGTTGGCCTTCAACCTCCAAGAGTTTCAGCAGTATAGACTAATTTAGTAGGTCCAAACTATTGTCCCTTGATGAATGCTAGCATCACTTGTCACTTTATAGAATGTTTTTTTTGGTGCATTTCCACAACCTCTGAATCAGAAAGCTGGTGGGTAGAGCTAACATCCTGTTTCTGAAGTCTAGAACACAGTAAAGTTTGGAAAATACAATACTAAGAAGATATTTTGTAAAATTTGGTGGTCAACTCACAGATTGGTCACTGCTTAAGGAGCAGCAGGTGTTCAACAAGTAGCAGTGAATCTTGGAAAGTGAGGAGCCAAAGTCAAGGCAGGATTTCAGTCCCCTAGGAAGTGGCACATTGTATTGAAAGGTGAAGATTTGGAACCATAAAGTCATGTTGTAGGCATCATGAAGGTGTAACTGAAGAAGAATTGTAGTTGTAAATACAGTAGTATGAACAATGCAAGCTACATGAGGCCTGAATTTTCATCTTTCTTTATTAATGTATTAAAAATAGAAATCATGGGGCTGAGAAGGTGGCTCAGTGGTAGAGCACTTGCCTTGCATGCCTGAGGCCCTGGGTGCGATTCCTCAGCACCACATAAGCAAAAAGAAAAAAGCCGGAAGTGGTGCTGTGGCTCAAGTGGTAGAGCGCTAGCCTTGAGCTGAAGAGCTGAGGGACAGCGCCCAGGCCCAGAGTTCAGGCCCCATGACCGGACCCTCCCCCCAAAAAAAAATAGAAATCGTTTTGTAGAATTACTGTGGCAATTGAATAAATTCAAGAGAATGATCAGAATAAGGCATATACATAAAAAAGTGAGAATAAACATTAGCTTAGATGTTAAATAAGATTCTTACACTTAAATTATTGTAATTTACATACAAGGTTTGGTATTTCCAAATTATAATTTTCAGAAGGCTAAATACATGACGTACATGATTAAAATTTCTTTGTCAGTAAGATTATTAGTAATATATCAGGAAGATTTAAAAGAGGTTTGAGACACAGAAAAATTTATTCTGCTCAGAATGTTCAAATAAGCCTGGAGTAGAACTAAGCTGGTTGATATAATGGAGAATAAAATATTATAAAGTTTGGAGTTATCAGACCAAAATAGACCCAATAATGTTCTCTACTAGTAAACATCTATTTACATTGTTGTAAGTAGTATGATTTGCTTTACTGTCAGAGAAAGATACTTTGAATTGGTATAAATTTTCTACACCATAACCTCTACACAAAATAAGAAAAAAATGACTTGGTTAATAGAAAGTCAATTGAAGCTGTAAATTAGCACTGCTCTGAAAGAATATGAAGTAATTAATTTTGCCTGTTTACAATTTCAGAATATTTTTTGCTGATTGATGTTTTATAAGAAATAGTGCAAAAGCCATGTTCTTGTAACTTATTTATTGGAACAAAGCAGGACAAGGAGCAAAGGTGATCTGTTTACTGCTTCGAACCCCTGGAGAATTATTAGAATGGCAGAAAAAGAACTGTAAGAATTTTCCACTTACTTCCAGAGCACACACATAAACACTTTAGTTTCTAATGGGGCATATATTGCAAAAGAAAAAAATACAAACTTAATTTGGAAAACATTTTCAGTATAGTTGGTCCACAAAAACCAGTTGGAACATAATCTTGAGCAGTGTGAGATTTTTACTTCTTTGAAGTAATCTGTTACTGAAAGTACAAGATAGCCAAGCAATTTATTTTAAACCTAGATATGTAACAAGTATATTGAGCATGGTGTTGGAATTGCTTGTGATATGCTATTCAGTACTTTTTAAATACTGCACATGGAATCAGCAACTTTGGGATGAGTGTCTCAGTAAGAGAAGCTTTCCATGTTAATTACATAACAACAGGACTATAAAACAGAAGTTTAGATTTTTGAATCATTAGCCACATGTAAAATGTATGCAGTTAGAGCATCAATATGACCAATATTGCACAGTGGATACCATACAAAGAATTAAATTAATGAGTCCTATGTCAGAGATTTAGCTATGAAAAAGTACTTGATTGATGAGATGAGTGATAATTTCCTTATTTTAAAAATCCCAATCCAGGCACCAGTGGCTCGTGCCTGTAATCCTAGCTACTCAGGAAGCTGAGATCTGAGGTTCAAAGCCAACTTGTGCAAGGAAAGTCCATCAGACTCTTCTCTCCAATTAACCACTAGAGAACCAGAATGGCTCTGTGGCTCAAGTGGTAGAGTGCTAGCCTTTGAGCTGAAGAGCTCAGGGACAGCACCCAGGACTAGAATTCAAGCCCCACAACTGACCAGAAACAAACAAAAAATTCCAAATGATTGTGGGAAAGTTATACCATTGTGTGTGTGTGTGTGTGTGTGTGTGTGTGTGTGTGTGTGTAATTGAAGACAACTATTAGTTCACAGACCACTTCTGCTGTTTGCCCTTAACCCTGCCTTTGCTCATGCCAGTATGTATGTCTGATATAGCTGTGTTCTTCTCCTCATTTTGATGAAATAGTAGCAGTTTTTCAAGTCCTAGATCAAAGGTATATTTTCTGTAGAGTTTTACTATTCAGCTGTGATTGATTATTTGCAGCACTCCGCTACATACACAGCACCCTGTACAGATCTCAACTGTTGGCCTTATGCAATTGTATTAGTGTTGTAAATGTCTTATCTCATCAACTGTGGGCCCCTTGAGGCTGAGCTGAGCCTTTGCTTATCTGGGTAGCATTAGCGCCTGACATGGTGATGGGCCAAAAGCCAATGGGCAGTAAATGACTAAGTGACAGAATGGTTGACATGATCCATCTCTTAGGAATTGTTCAATGGCAGCATTTCTTTGTGTTTATACTGATATGCATTAAAAAATATATAGTTTCTAAGAACAGCTTTTGGAATTGCAGGATTTATGGAGAAACCATAAGATTTCATAGGCACCATTGTCTCTTCTGTTAGTGACATTGATAAGTTTCTCCCCTGCTGTGACTTCAAATCATCTTCAAATGAAGACTAATCATCCTGGCATAGTTAAGCCTGTATGTAAGGCATTTGATAACCCTTGACTTTACCCTTTGTGCAGTCTAAAGGGAATGTTTGTTCATAGCTTTTGGAAACCTCTCAAAGTGAGTGCCTACCCTCCATTCTTCCTCTTTCAATCTATTCTCTATATTATAACATTTTAAAAAATATTTAACTTTCTCTATGTCACTCACTATACTTTTCTAGACCAAATACTTCACTGGATTTCTCTCCTGTTCAGTAACTTCCACATTAAGGAGTCTGACATTGAAGACCATCCGTAATAGACTTTTTCTTCAGAAATCACATCTGCCCTACCCTACCTTTTGTTTAAAGTAATAATCTCCTTTTGAAAATAGGTGTCAGAAAACACCTAAATGGCTCAGTCTTCTATATTTACTTCTTCACATAATCTAAATAAACATGAGAAAGCTATTATCGGATAGTAATTCAGACCTATTGATAAACGCCCTCCTTTATGTGGGAACTTAAGTCTAACAATAATGGAAAACATATTCCTAAGCTTTCTTTCCTTTACCTTGACTCTAATTTTATGTTCCCATTTTCAAATGTATTTTTCACATTTTTCCAACCTATGTGTTTTATTTTGACATTTCCAGATCTTGGCATCAGTATTAATTCTTAGTCAGTCCATCTGTTGTTGGGCCTCTAATTTTGGGTGTCCAGCCTTGTGCCATGACATTCTTATATGAGGAACTCTGAGGGAGTGGGAATAACATCACCTGTCTTCTGATGTTTGCTTTTCTACCAAGGCTGTGAACTTTCATGAAAACAAATGAGGAGCTGGTGCCCGAGGGCTGCCAAATTTCTGCACTTTATTTTTTTTTGCCTTTTTTTCTTCAAGAAATAGACTGAAGCATGTGTGACATTTCAAAATTAAAAAGTCTTTCAAAACTATTTTTTAAGAAAAGATTTTTTTAATCTTTGGCTTTTGAGTAGGAAATAAAGCATATGTTCTTAGGGAAAAAAGAGACAGTTAAGATTATGAACCTTTACTAAAATCCTTTATTGCTATAGAGAAAAATTAATTTTAAAAAGGAATGTCATTTAGTAGAAAATAATGAAATATTTTACATCTAAGGAAAGTGAAAGATGACTTTGTATCATTTATCTACTGAAATTGACATATTTATAAATGGTATATGTTAGTTGTCCTAGTTTTCAAAATAAAACATTCTAATGACAATTTGTAATAGATTATTGTCTGTCCCATCTGTTTATATAAGGAAGAAATGTCTTATTTATGTCATTCACTGTCATTTTTATTACCAAAATATGAATTTATTTAAAACAAACGTCTTGTTTCAGCAACACACAGTACTGTGTCTTATCTATAGACTTTAAAATAGATGAGCATATATGGATATGGAAGTAAAGTTTTGCTTTAAAAATCTGAGCAAGGAAATTAAAAAAAAACCAGATGTCTAGGTCAGATACCACCTGCAGGAGGATGATGGACCAACAGAAATGTGACTTTTAAAAAATTCAGACCTTGCATTGAAAGCACAGAAATTTGACTTTACAAACTCTGAACTGGTAAGGGATTCAGAGAAAATGGCCTATGCTCACAAAATTCACAGAAAAATTTTAAATAATCTATAATCTTGATATGATATTATGAGAAAGAGTGAACTGGCCTATTAAAAAATCTCAGCCATATATATATATATATATATATATATATATATATATATATATATATATATATATGTCTTACGAAACTTACTAAACAGTCACATTATCTCTGTGTATTTCATTGTGCTCATCTACAAAATGGAAATACTGTATATACCTCATAAGGTCATGTTGATGGTTATAACTGATAATTCAGATGTAAACAGTTTAAAGCACAATAATTTTTGTTATTGTGAGATACATGACTGAAAAGAGGCAGTCTACTTACATCCTTTTTCATTTATTATTTTCATCTTACCTTTGAGAAGCTAGTAGGTACTAACTTTCTCCTTGAAGCAGGAAGTAGGACAAAGGTTTTATACAATTCTACTGTCTAATCCTGTTTCAGAATAAGTGGTCTAATAGATATACCTTCACAGTGTAATCTTGCCTAAAAAACCAATTCGTCAGTGTCTGGATCAAGACTGCTTTGGTTGGTATGTGGAGCTGCACTGCTAATTTTGTCACTTAGCAATCACTTTTTTCCTGTCTTCCAATGGTGAACAGATGTCCCTCTTCACTTGCTTATGAACCTCACATTCTTTTTATAGTTATGTTACATTCAGGAAATCCTGCTTTAGACTAAAAATTTCACAGAAGTACATTTTTTGACCCATTATCTATTGATCTTATAGTCAAACCTCTGCAGAGAGCCTTACTTACTTCTAAGTTCTTTGGGAAAGTGTGTGTGTGTGTGTGTGTGTGTGTTTGCCTGTGTGTGTGTGTGTGTGTGTGTTTGTGTGTGTGTGTGTGTTTGCCAGTTCTGGAGCTTGAGCAAGCTCTAGGCCTGGGCACTATCCCTGAAATTTTTGCTTGAGTCTACTGGTCTATCACTTGACCTACTTCTCTACTTCTGACTTTTTGGTGGTTAATTGAAGGTAAGAGTTTCATGGGCTTTCTGACTGAATTGGCTAGCTAGATTACAGGCATGTGCCACCTGGTGGGGAAATACACCTTTATCTGCCTATTAACTCTGTAATTCATCATAGTCATTCCTAGCTTCTGGCAAATAATATTTTTTCTGCTGGTTTGTCAGTCGAAGAGTGCTTCTCAAAAATCTCAAAAAGTATGGTTTGATCTCTTTATATTACTCACTGATATTTTTTCATTCGTGTTGGAACTCAGTTTCCTTTATGCCTATGTTAAAAGATACCTCTTGGTTTTCAAAGGAAGTTGTAAGTTTGTTTTTTTTTTTGTTTTGTTTTGAGGCGAGGGGCTTTTTTTTTTTTTTTTTTTTGGTCATGGAGCTTGAACTCTGGGCCTGGGTGCTGTCCGTGCACTCTTCAGCTCAAGGCTAGCACTCTACCTCTTGAGCCACAGGGCTACTTCTGGTTTTCTAGTGGTTTATTGGAGATAAGAGTCTCATGGACTTTCCTGCCAGGGCTAGCTTTGAACTGTGATCCTCAGATCTCAGCCTCCTGAGTAGCTAGGATTATAGGCATGAGCCATCAGCACCTGGCTGGCAAGGCACTTTTTAATACTGTATGTGCCTTTCTGAAAGTGCCAGCTATAAATTTACTCAAAATCAATGTTCTGTATTTAATTACTCTACATGTGAAACTATTGTTTGCTTCCTTCATTTCTTTTGCTTTGCAGGTAATATAAGATGGTATGCTAATAGTTTAATAAGAATTTCTATACTGCTATAGATGCAACAAAACAAAAAAAACTCCTGATATTCAATTTTGTGTATTTAATTAAATATAATAGTTCCCTGAGCTCTTCAGCTCAAGGGTAGGGCCCTACCACTTGAGCCACTGCGCCACCTCCGGTTTTCTGGTGGTTAATTGGAGATAAGAGTCTCAGGGACTTTCTTACCTGGGCTGGCTTTGAACTCTGGTTGGCTTTGAACTGTATTCCTCATATCTCAGCTTCCTGAGTAACTAGGTATAGGGATGAGCCACTGGCGCCCAGCTCTTTTTATTTTGAACTTGTCAACTTTTACCAAGTCAAATAAAAATAGAAAGTTATAAATTAAAATTTCTGGAGTTGTCATTTTTTTGAGATGATAACACGTTTATGGTAATATTAGACATTGAATCATCTGGCTCATAATTGGACTAATTCTGAAATACCCAATACTCTTCATTATCATAAACAGAAACCTGGAAAGACTTGGAAATTTGAGTATCCACTTAATCACCTACGTCAAAATAATCTGTAACTTTGCTTGACTTTGAATAGGCTATTTTACAACTTTTAGAGATAGAAGTGACAATGTAGAATATTGATAGAATTGCTTATTGTGGACTACAGTAGAATATCAAATAGTAAGTAATAATTGCTAAACTTGCATCTATTTGTAAATTCATCCCAATTTTTGTTTTGGTCTATAAATATATGGTACGATGAGTTCTCTTTTGAACAAGTTTGAATGTCTGTTATTTTCTTCATTAAAATTTCAGACTTATGTTCATTTTGCATCTGTATGGATATTGTTTTGAAATATGTTAAATATGTTTCTATTGTTTTTGCTTTTACTTTTAAGTTCTCATGTAGCTGTCTAATAATGTGCTAATTTTTATCATAGAATGTAAGAAGAGATGTGTCAATGATTCCTTAGATACATTATCTAATGATCTAATAATAGATGCATCAAGTCATTGTTTTGCTCGACTTTATGTAAAATTTCATATCTTTTCTCAGTTTATGGACATTTGAAAGTTGTTAAGCAATGCTTAACTGTTCTGAATAATGCAGGAAAGCTTAAATATTTCTGATGTTCCTTTTGCTGTTATACTTAGAGTTGAGTTCAATATCCTATGCAAATATTTTTTGTGTTTTGTACATTGTCTCTTTCAATAATCATGTCCTTTGATATAAAATATATGTTATTTATAGCTTGACAAATATTATGTTAATTAACCTGTCAAGTTTGCATAGAAATTCTAAAGGGATTTTATTTAATTTCAGGTCATAGGATAAATAGTGCTCTTTTAAAACAGACTATTAGCGCTATCTCATTATACTTAAACCATTTATCTGAAATTGGTTGAGATAAAAGTTAAATAGAAATTGAACATCTTTGTCACAGAGGGAGTAAAAAATAACCTACTCACAAGTCACACACATAGAAACACATGCACCCTCACATTGACTTCCAGCTGCCATGCGTTAAAAGTGCTAATTTTTCAATAAGAAAGTATTTTTCAGAGTTTTTTTCTGTTTTCTATAAATCACTGTGCCACACCACGGCAGTTTACATGCCAGTCAGCAAACTGAGCATGCAGGTAACAAGGGACTAGTATATATATGTATATATACATATACATATATACATATATTCAGATGTTCATTGTATATATACATATGTATATATTGCATATGCAATAAACATCTGAAATGTCTTTCCAAAGTATCTACTAAAAAATAACTTGAAACAAAATGAGATGAAGTTAATTTTTATGTGGGATATTTATGAGCATAGAAATTGTAGTTTTCATCTTTTCCTTAATTTACTAGATATAAAATATATTTAAAAATTAAAGAAATTAACATGTAAGCTGTGATAATTATGATATATAGGAAACTTTTTGCATACTCAATTAAGTCACATATATTTCATTTATTTACATCCAGTAACAAGTCCTAAGGAAAATGTTTCACATTTAATCTAATCAGTTAGCTTGAACACATTTTGCCATTTTGACTCTTTTTAAATAGTGCCCTTTTCTTCTCTCCCTCCCTTTTTTTCTGCCTGACTACTTTTTTTTTCCCTCCCTCCCTTTCCTTGGCACATAGTAAAGTTCAGAAATTCTCTTTGGAAAGAAATAGCACCAAAAATTAAGCAGATGTAGCATTTGGTTATATTTCAGATATGAATGTGATTCATATCTGAATCATATATAGGATTAAGTTATATATGCATATGTATATATATATATATATATATATAAAGCAACTTACACAGCAATGAATCTGTGTCCTTTATTGTTACACTGTATATAATCCTATTTGTAAAAATAAGTTTCACAACTGTTGATTTTACATTTCTTTCAGTATGAATGAATTTAAATTCCTATATTTTTTAAAGGATTTTTATTTTGTTATTTCTCTGATTCCCTTTCCCTTCCACATATTACATTGTCTATTATGCAAAACAAAAGCTAAGAAAATGAAGAAAGAAAAAACATTAGAGAAAAAAGAATGCACTTATTGTCTTCCCTACATAACTGTAACCACCCCAACATATCACCTTTTCAATTAAAAAATAAAAATTTAAAAATATTTTTATGTGATAGACAGAGGGGCTACTGTTACATAAGTCAGATATGGAGCATATATAACATCGTTACCCTCTCCCTCATTTTCTCCTAGTTTTTTCCCTCCTGACCAACCTCCTCCCAAGTCATATCATTCATTTCCAACATAGTGTCTAGTGAGTATCACTGCTGAATTAGTTCACCCTTTGTCCCTAAGAAAAAAATTTGAAGTTTACAAGTAAAAGACAAAATTACTTATAACATACTGATAAATATGTATTGAAGTCCTGCTGTTTTACAGAGAGGAAGGATATGAGATATCTCTATACAAAGCAAAACAAAAATTCCAAGTACTGATGAAGTTTCCAGTCTAGTGGCAGTAGAAAGACGGTTATAAATTAATATAATTTTATAAAACATCATGTTTTAATGTAGTCAATGATAAGAGGAAAAAGCAGACCATTATAACAGGGACAGTGAGGAGTGAGGAATTACAATTTTATTTTATTTTATTTTTTTCTTCTGGTTGTGGGGCTTGAACTCAGGGCCTGGGGGCTATCCCTGAGCTTTTGCTGCTCAAGGCTTTACCACTTTCAGCCACAACACCACTTCCAAGGAATTAAAGTTTTAAAGGCATGGTTATCATTAAAGAGCAGATAACTGAACAAAGACTTGCAAAAATTTTATGTAGGAAAAGCCAGAGCAGAAGGTAAGAGGGCACTGTGGCCTAGTAAATGCATGATTTTGACTTGTATAAATATTGAATTAGAAATTTATTCATCTAGTTTTTCTTTCTATACTCTATTAAGAAATGATATTATTTTGTAGGGTACCTGCTTAAAAATAAAGAGAATAGTATGTTTAGGAATTTAAGAGGATACAGTAGGGTTTTTTTTGTTTATCTTCTATTTTTTCCCCCAAGGGACAATAAGAATATTAAGTTTGCTTGTATTATGAAGCATTTCTTTTGAAAAATTTTAGAGCATCTGTCTTAATTTATTGTTCCATTACTGTTCTGCCACTGAATATGTCTGTAATTCTCAAAACCCTGAAATATATTTTAATTTGGAAATTAAGCATTAAGATATCTATTAATTTTACCCAGTCATATAAAATATATCCTATTACAGCTATTTTTGTATATGTTATATCTTTATAATTACATTATTTTTCCATGCACAAACATGATTTTCAACAAAAGGAAATCATAATTACATGACAGTTTTATTATATTTGTTCTTATTTCCTTAACATAGTACACAGCATTTTGTTGACATTACAGGTATTTTTCTAAAATAATCTTCAGTGTTTTATGATAAAGGTGATAACATGTTCATTTAAATTAGAATCAATTCTTCAACAAATTTGAAAAGAATGATTGATAAAATCTCCTGTGAAATTGAATGATAAATATGTATTTCACTTAATTTTGTCCCTTGGATTTTTTCAGTAGACTTACCAAAAGATACTAAAGATGTTTACATGTTGAACAAAATGTTAATGCATATGAAGTTTTTACTATATCCCAGATATAAACTAAGTATTTTGCATTTGTAAATTTTTTACCTTAAAGATAATAAGATTAATTGATATTGCCATTATTAAGATGGAAAAATTAAAGAGCACAAGCATAATACATACCTGATCAAAAACTGAACTAGAAGGAGGCCACATGGTTCCATCTTTGCAAACTTTTGGAAAGTACATTATAGTCCCTCTTCCTTCGTTTTATATCCACTGCAAGCAATTCCTCTGTACTCCCTAACAGCCAAACTTCACAGAAGAGCTATTTATATTTTATATTTTACTTCTTCACAAACCACCAACCACTTCGTGACACACTCTAGTCCAACACTTTCTGAAACCAGTTTGCCAAAACTGTTGGCTCTTGATAAATTCTCTAATGTATTTCAATCCGGTAGACATGGTGAGTATTCAGTTTATTTGCAATGTCAGCCCACTTAGGTGAAGAAAGGATGATTCCTTCATGCTGTTTATGTTTCCCATGGTACAGTTCCCTTTCTGTGGCCCACCTTTGCCTTGCTCACTGTTCTCACTTTAATGTTAGGCTGTTATCTTCAGCCTAGCTTCAGGGTTTGGCCATACCCATTCATGTCTTCTCACTCTTCGTTCCCAAGGAGTCTGTTATCATTTGGATCAAAAGTGCTCCTCAAAAACTCAGTGTTAAAAAGAACATTCTGGATTGTGGGTCCTAGTAGAAAGAGATTAGGGCATTAAGGACATTCTTTTGAAGATGATGTGGGCACATGACCCCCTATACCACCTTTCCCCTTTTCTGGCCACCACAAGGTGACCAGCCTTGCTCCACCATACACCAGAAAGGGACCTGCCACAAAATTCTTCTTTACCACAAGTGCAAACCACAGAACTATACTAGCATTAACTGAAACTGTGAGTAAATAAATCTTTTAAGTTGTTTATCGGGTATTTGTGTCACATGTAAAGAAAGCTAACTATAAGAGTCTATCAATTCCAATAATCTAAAATTATAGTCTTAATAGTCCTAAAATTGCATCTCTAACTCACCTCTCTTATTTGAGCAATAATATCTAATTACCTAAATTTAATCATCTTAAGGGTTGCCTTTACAATGTTGTCTTTAAAATACTTTTCCCAGGTTTGGTTCCTCAGTACCTCATAAACAAAAACAAAAATTCAGAAACAAAAAAACAAAAATAAATTGCCTTTTTCTGTTTTATTAAATGACCCAGAACTCCACCCAGAAATGAGTTTGTACTTAGGAAATACCTTTATACTTTCTTCTTTTTCATTATAGCCAAACTTAAGTTTCTACTGGAAGTACTTTCTATCTCAGTTTTTTTTGGTCAGTCATGGGGCTTGAACTCTGGGCCTGGGCGCTGTCCCTCAGTGCTTCAGCTCAAGGCCAGCGCTCTACCACTTGAGCCACAGCGCCACTTTTGGTTTTCTGGTGGTTTATTGGAGATACGAGTCATACGGACTTTCCTGCCCTGGCTGTCTTTGAACCTCGATCCTCAGATCTCAGCCTCCTGAGTAGCTAAGACTTTGGTTTGAGCCACCGACATCCAGCTTTTCAGTCCATTCTTATCTATTTTCCACATAAATTGATACTTTTAAAATAAATATCTGATCAATATATTCGTTGACTAAACATTCTTTGGTAGTGTTTTAAATGCTTTTGACATTACATTTAAAACTCATGTGGTTTCCAAAACCCAATGTGCAGGGCCTCAATCCCTTACATGTATCATTTATATCCACAAGTCCTAGTCTTACTGGTTAGCCTTCTCCCTCTATTACTTGGTTCTTTGCTTAGATGTCTTAGCCTTAGGGAAAACTTTCCCTTCTGGAAAATGTAAGTTAAATATTATTTCTCAAAACACAGAGAAATTCCTCTTCCTACTACTATGTACAATTTTAATTATGAATCCTGTCATTATTTGTGTACTGTTTACCTCTTTTGTCATATTATTAGCCACCAAAGTGTGGAAACTGTCCATTCATTCACTGTTATATCCCTTAGAAAGTTAATCAGGCAATACTATTGGATGATTTAAATTGGCTCAAAAATAATTTGCTATACTTTGAAACTTTTATATTTATATTATGTCTGATTTAGAGTGCAAGGTTATTTTTGTAACTTACTTTATTCAGTTAGACAAAATACCTCTCATTCCAAATTGCAGTATTTAAACTTTTTTCAATATTTGAGATTTTTCTCACTTTCATATCTATTTCCCAAGCTAGTTATTTATTGCATCAGTTAATTTCATCTTAATTATTTATGTTTTTCCTACTTGATATTTTTATTGCAACAAAATATTATTTGCTGTTGTTGGTTTTCTTTTGCTGTCTGGAGATCAAACCCAAAGCCTTATCATGATAGGCAAGAGCTCTTCCAGTAAACTACCTCTTCTTTTATTATCATCCTTAAGTAGTTTTTGATATTTTATGTTTACTACTTTAGTTAAATATTTTTGCTATTTTCCTTATAACACAAGAGAGTTAAAATTGCTAAGTAATTAAACCCAAATCATCCTTCTAGTAAATGGCAGAACAGGGCTGTGCTAAAGACTCTGAAGCCCTCCTCCCTTGTTAATTTGGTCTTATTATATAACAAAACAAATATCTTAGTTCTTTGTCTTCTCATCACAGTGAAAAAGCCTGTAAATAAGAATATCTATGTACTAAACAAGGAAGGATTTTTTTTGCTTTTATAAACATTCTATAGAAATCTCTTACATTTATTCTATTTTTATGCATAAATTTTGTTTTGAGTATGGTAGACAAAAGTTTTATCCAATGTAATAAATCTGTATAGAAATGTTAAGTCATGTAGATTACATTAGATTATAAAAGTACAGTCTATTGAAGAGAGAAAAATCTACATATCTTTATTTTGCAGTAAAGTTTCCCCTTAGATGGAAAGATAAAATATGGTGATCTGTGACAGTAAATGTATTAGAGTATATTGTAGAGCTAATATTGAGAACATATCTTGATTACTAGAAAATTGTTACCTCTAGATAAATTTAATCATTTAAGTACCCTCTCCAAAACACATTTGATATACAAGCATTGATTTTCAGATGATTCTTATCCTATTTAAGAAAAATTTTGGTATTATTAATACAACCATTCCTTGCTGGCTGTACTTATTTAAAAACATAGCAACAATACAAATGTCAGCCTCTGTCTGAATTCACTAAAAGAAAGGCATTTGTTTCATGTAAATCTTATAAAGCATTTAGTTTTATCAGTCCCTGTGATGACTTCAGCATGTTAGGTAGATAGAATCTTCTATTATTAAAATACACTGTAATTGATTCTTTGAACAACATTGGCTATTAGTTCATTTTGAGCAACGACTTGAGGAAATCAGTGGGGTTGGGAGAGATGAGTAAGAAAGATGAAAGTAATGACATTGATTAAGATGTATTATACTCATAAACTGACATGTTGAATTGAAACTCCTTTGTATAACTACTTAAAGATAATAAAAATGGCCGTTTAATTTGATATTAGTTCTGGAGCTGCAGTAGGAACAGAAGGAAAGACATTTGTCTTCCCCCCTCTGCAAATGCAAGCCGCTATGATCGTGATCCTGGAGTGAAACAAGGGGACTGAGCCATATCGTTCTTAGAATCTATATGTGGAATGAAGGCTACAGACCGCCTATATTGAGTACTGATGGTGTAGTATTAGCTAGTCATTTTACCAGTGTTATTCACTCAGGTAGACTAGTATTCAGAAGGTATAATTATCATTCTGGTTATGAAAAGTAAACAGTACAGTGACTTTTAGATGAAAGAACCAAGGAATCATCCTTCAAATATGCTTTATGATATAAGCAAAATTAGAGGCCCAAGTGCTTTAATCTCTTGGGCCCATTAGTAGGTTTGCACATAAAATAAAGTTTTCCTAAGTGTGCATGATAATGCCATAAATAGCTTAAACTATCTATAAGGATAAGAAACTTGAAGTGATAGCTCTATAAAACTAATTTAATCAAGTGTTTTCACCAAAAATGTTTTATAGATGTGTGTCATTAAAGTCTTCTTCCATAACTGAGAATAACCATGTTATCTTGATTTTTGAGCTTGTCTTGTCTCACTCAATATGATGTCCTCCAGTTCCATCCATTTTACATGAGTGTGTGTGTGTGTGTGTGAGAGAGAGAGAGAGAGACAGAGAGAGAGACAGAGACAGAGAGAGAGAGACAGAGAGAGAGAGAGAGGAGAGAGAGAACTAGGGTAGTTGTTTTCTTTATTTAGTATACCATGAGATTAAAATAATTATATCAGTGCTTAATGATGGTTCTCATAAAATAGAATCATATTTTGATATCTATGGGGAGACAGTATATTTAATTAGTTATAATATTGACAACACAGATATTATAGATAATAGAGTAATACTAAATAAAACATGAATGCACAATAAAGGATAAAGTCTTTATTTCTATTACTTAAGGATTACAACGGGGTAATCTAATGTACAAATGATAAGCTCTATTCAGCTACTTATTTGTCAGTAACAGGATTCAAGTTGTGTTGTGATTCTTTTAAAAATATTATTTTTATTTTCTTTACATAATTACATAGAAGAGTTGCCATTCAACAAAGCTGTTCGTTAATACAATGCATTTGGATTAGTGTCACTCCTTTCATCATTCCTCCTCCCTCAGTTCGATTTTGTAGAATATGCATTAAATTTATGACTGCATTCTTTCCTCATTCTTCTCTTCTGTAATTGAGTGGGTGAATCTAAATATGATTTAACATTATTGTAGAGTTCTTATGTTTTTCCTTCTTCATCCTTTTGAATGTAGTAGTTACAGCTTTATTCCTGAATTACACAAGCATATGAAAAAAAATTGAGACATTGGCTGGATTTTCTGAATGTATTATATTGATAATCATGGCATTTAAAACTACATGAAAATAAGATACTTGACTCAAGATTTGTTTAATACTTTTTTCTTGGAAAGGTAACATCTGAGAATAGAACCCTTTCCTAACTACAGTAGACTTTATTCATAATACAAAATTGCATAAAGTTTATGTGAGATCAGATAGACAATGGTACTGTTATCTCCAATTTTTAAGGGCCTGGCTCCAGGGCAGGGTGATTTTTAAGTAAATGATCTATACTTACAAAGAGACTTTTTTAATAAGTAAAAAATCTCTTGACATTTTCTTTATGTTCTTGACATTTTTTATTTTTCCTATTTGGTCTATAATATTCTCAATACTGAGTAAAATATGCAGCTTTGGAGTCATGATAATTACTGGCCTCATGCATTAACTTTTAATTGAATTTTTACTTAATACACATTATGAATCTGTATCAGACACCTCAGAAAGCAACAGAAAGAAAAACAGTCTTGCCTGTTCAGCATATGCCTTCTTAAACTAATCAGCGTTCACAAGATGATTCCAGTATATCCACCCTCACCTCAGTTTGGCTCAATTTTAAAACATATGGCCTTCCATAACTGGCTTCATGGAAATAACTGCACTCACTCCTGGTGCTTGTCACAGTCTAATTCTGCAGCAGACTGGGGTCAGGTTTTTCTAAAGAATGGCCAAAACTATCATGACAGTTAGCTTGAAAAGTGCTCAGTCCATTCACTCTTTTGATCCTCTTCATTGTTGTCTGGGACTGAAATAGAACATGCAAAAGCCTGAATCTTATCATTTTGCCTGTTCACCTCAATGCCAATGTAATTGCCTTTCATGAAGAAATTTTGGCTCTGAAACACATTTTTGTGCATTGTTCATACTGGCGCCTTTCTCTCAGCCTATTTCTAACCTCATATGACTTAGTCCAGTTTTAGGAGTTATTGGAAATAAAATGAAACTAATAGCTGTAATATTCCTTCAATTTTTTGTCTCACACTAGATTTTGCAAACAACTCTTAGAGTATATGTACTTAGTTGTACATTTAGTAGAAAGGGTAATTCCCAAATCAAAATAAAATTATTTGGCTCATTTAGAGTAACACCTATTTGAATAAAGTCCCCAGCATAACTTCAAAGGGGTGAGAAGCTAGCACAGAATTTAACTAAAGACATGTTTCCCATAGATGATGAAATTAATGGATTATTTTTTACCACATGGAGAAAAATAAACTTTAATATGGCTAAGTGGAAAACAAATCTTGGCAGCATGCTATGAAGAAAAAAAACAATAAAGCAAACAAGTTTAAAATCATAAAATGGGATGGGGCCTGTCTTATGCTGATTGAGGAACTTTTGTTCCTTAAGGCTGTTAAGACTAAGAGCAAGGTATCTGGAGTTAAGCCCATGATCTCTGCACCTAGGCCCTGACCACAAATGAGAACTTTATTTTTTGCTCCTTTCTGAGTATCAGGAAGGCTGTGCTTGAGATAAAAACCTACACTTTGCACATGATAATAGGCAAGGCAAACATTTTCCAACAGAACCACATGCACTTCTTTTTTTTTTTTTTTCATTTTTGAACCCATCCTAGGCTACATATTCATGGCCTAGATTTTACATTTGAGGCTGGCACTCTATCACTTGAGCTATGGCTCCACTTCCAGTTTTTGCTGGGTATTTAAAAATAAAGAGTTTCACGGACTTTCCTGCCCAGGCTGGTTTCAAACCATTCGTTGATCTCAGCCTCCTGAATACCTAGGATTACAGATGTGAGCCATTAAGGCTCTAATGACCTCAGGGTTGAGAAAATCCATGGAAGCATGGGCCCTGTCCTGGGACCAAGAGCAGCCCCAACCAAGTTTATGAAAGTCAGAACCACCCACAGGTAGTGGTTTACATAAGCCCATAGAGGACTGGGGGCTGGGATATTCTTCAGCTGTGGTAAGGACCAGGCAGACAGCATTCTGGAGGCCAGAGATTCAGGATTAGGACTGAGGGTTTTTAAGGAATGAAAATAAACTGGGTTATTGCAGCGCCTGCTCCTCTTCCTTTTGAACTATGTCTTCTTTCCATGACACAATTACACTATATAGTCTATATTTGCCATAAATTAAAGAACACAGAGAATTTTCACATTACTGTCAGAAAATTAAAGTCTACCTTAAAATACATTGAGATACTTTTAGTAAGAGGTTATAGTTAAGTGATTTAAATAGATATGTTTCATCAAATCTTAATGTTTGAGGAAAAACAGCATTAAATTAGGTAATCCTTGTAAACAGAAGGATTTTTGCACATCGCAAAAGCAACCTTTGAAATGGCCTAATGCAGTGTCAGTAGTGAGATTAATTTCTTCACAAAATGAAGTTTTATATATTTATAACGATCCATCATCATGTGTCCTGATTGGAGATATTGAGAGATTATTAAAACAAAACAACTTAACAGGAGATTACCAAGTGAAACTAAATACACCTTAATCTCAAGGTGTCAGACTTTCTGAATCTAATTTATTTTCTTGCTAGCTGCCAAAATTTACTTATGTTTTAAAGTTGGCCTACTCTATCTAAGATGATAACATCTTCAAAGCTTTTTAGAATTGATGTCTTGAGATTATCTCGACTGTTAATGCAGAAACTTAAAGAACACATCCCTCAAGTGCAATCACCCTTCTAAAATAAGCAGTATGTCCTTAGAAGTACTGTTTCCTATATTTTGCTCTTTTGCTCAAGACTTCATCTATACTTTCTAACATGATGGTTTATAAATTTCATAAATTTTAGTTCTGACTTTAACATAAACTTTAGTCATAAACTATATCTATATATAAATATAAATAATCATTTGTGCTCATTATTTTATAGCTAGTTGCACTAAAATATAGTTGTATCTAGACTTGTATTTTATAACAAGTCCATATTGCTATTTTAGCAAATCCTGACATACATGAAATTTATTTTTCCAAATGTATAATTCTTTAAAAATGTAATAGAATGTGAGTTAAGCATTGTAATTAACTAAACTTGACAGAGGAAATGTTGCATGAAATATATATAATATGTGTCAAAAAGGCCAGAAGAAATATATTGACACATCTTTTTTAAGAAACCTTAGTTTCTTAAATATTTTTTCTTCAAATTGATGCATAAAAACACATCAAGGGGAGATGTACATATCCAAAATATACTTAGAGCTCAAAAAATTAAATCTCCCAAAAACAAACCTTCAAAGAAATAACCCAATTTAATAGACTAATGACTTAAAAGAGTTACTTCTCAGAAGAAGTAAAAATGGCTAATAAACACATGAAGAAATGTTCAAACTCTATGGCCATAAAGGAAATGCAAATCAAAACAATACTGAAATTCCACCTCACTCCAATTATAATGGCCAATATGAAGAAAACTAACAATAAAATACTGATGTTGAAGTAGCCAAAAAAAGTCTTTTACACTGTTGGTGGAAATGTATATTTATTTAAGTACTCTGGAAAGCAGTATGGAGGTTCCTCAAACATCTAAACATATTGCTACACAATGACCTGGCAATTTCACTTCTGGACATTTAACCAGTAGAGAACAAACAAGGTGATACTGAAGCTACCAGCACAACTGTGTTCATTGTACCATTATTTACCACAACCAAAATATGAAATCAGCCCAGATGTCCCCCAATGGACACATGGGTCAAGAAAATGTGGTATATATACACAATGGAATTTTACTCATCCATCGGAAAGAATGATATTGTACCATTTGTAAGTAAATGGAAAGATTTGGAAAAATTATTTTAGGTGAAGTAAGCCAGACCCAAACAAACATAGGTTACTTGGCTTTCTTCATTTGGGGTAGCAAGAATATACCTATAATTCTACAAATAAACACACTGGGTAGTAATCAAGAGGTTACAAATGAAGGGCACAAATAGTGTAATTCTTAAAAAAAAAAAATGCTAGGTCAAAGCCCAACAAAATAAGTACCAGGAGTTGGATACTTGCAAGAAGGGAAAGTGGGGCTAAAAGGAGAGGGGTAGAAGAATGAAGGGCAGATTGGGGAGAATGCAGGCAAGAATTCATTGTATATACCACAGTATTGAGAAATATAAGGGAAGGGGTAGGTTGAAGGAGGGTGAATATATTGAAGTGATGGCACATATCAATATGCATTGTTCACATAAACTGCTTTGTTAAATGGCCAAAAAGCAGCACATAAAGAAGAGGTGGATTGGGAGGGGTGGATGAGAATGTTGAATGGGGAAACATTGATCAGGATGAACCGTATTCATAAACTGCTTTGATGAATGGCACTTTCTTTGTACAACTATTTAAAGATAATAAAAATATTTTAAAATATGAGAAAATAACAAAAAAACATTAAGTAAGATTCACCTAATGTATACATTGCATAATGTTTAAATTAGGCTAAATATATCTGCAAAAGAAGCAAAGGTTGATATTGATGCAAGTATTAATTGTTATAAACTTTCCTTTTAAACTCTTTTTGCTGTACTCATATGTTTTTGTATGCTGTTTTGTTAGTCACTTTCTATCATTGGAACAAATACCTGAGATAACCAACTCAGAAAAAGGAACATTTGTTGTTCATTTGCTTAGTGTTGCAGTTTCAGAAATTTCTATTGGCAATCCACTGGCCCTGGTCCATGGCCTAGGGATGCATTGCTGTCCAAGGTTGGGAGATGGGTGGAAGAGACAAGCCCTTGTCTATCAAGATTGTTGCTAAGGAGGCTAATGCTTGAGTCTCAAGGTGACAGGGACCTTCACAGTCTTGGGTGGAGATTGTGCTCCTACATAATTGAAGACTGGCAGTGATTCCATCTGAAACTCAAATCTGTTTCATCAGTGTACAATAGTGCTTGGGACAGGCAAGAGTTTATATTTGCAGAGTTTAGATATTTGTAAAAGGGGCCTTTAGTCTCACCCACCATAGCAGACCCAGCACTGAATTTTTAAGACAAAGTTATGAGATTGTTTTTGTGGCCTAACACTGTGTTTTACTGTACTGAGACTGGTATTGGTTTCAAGTGTAAGTCCTAGACTTAATTCCCTCTACCTGTTCTAAGCATGAGGTATCCCTTTCTATAATATACTGCTTTAAATTGCATATATTACTGGGAATGGCAGTATGAGGGCATGAAGATGAATTGCGGGCCCCAACTATCTAATAGAACAGTTGTTATATACCAGATTAAAATATGAAAATGTTGTTTCATAATTCATCTGTTAGCTATGTGTTAGATAGTATTGTTTATCAATATGTGCCCTGTTGTTAAATAGACAGTCCATTCTAGTAATTATTTAGTATACAATTAAAGCTGAATATCAAATTTGATTTTTGTTTCTTTTTTAAAACTTCATAAATTCCTAAACAAAAGTAGGGAATTTATTATAGGAAATGAAGGCAAATATCTATTCATTGATACTTACACTCTTCTTTTCATGGACATTTTCCCTTTGATGATGATACATTCATTCCTTACCAAACTTTTCCTTCCCTCCAGCATCTCTTCTTTGACTCGCCACCACTAGCTCCAATGGGTCTTGATTTTCACATTTTCTAGAAAGCTTTCCATGACTCTCTGTTTACATTTCTCCTTTGTTGCATCTTCATTATGTTCCTTGACCATTTTTCTGGTAACTCTTGTTACAAAGGCTGTAAGATTCTTTCAGTGTTCTGTTTTCCTGATAAACTTGAAGCCATTGTACCAAACAACTATGACTTTAATCTCAGTTTACATAACCCAGTACATTATTAGAACACAGGGAATGATAAATTAATTGCATAAATTATTCAATGTGATATTTCAGTAACTTCTTTGAGAAGAGATCTTTGTAGTAGTGTCTAGAGATGAAATTAGGTAGATAGATAGTGTATAGCGCATTGTTCATTTTTAGTTGCAACTTAATTATTTTTTGTGTTTTGAAAGCTGAAAAGAAGCAAGATAGTAAAAGTTGGTAAAAGTGCAGAGATTCATTCTACAGGAACCATTCCATTTCCTTAATATTCCCAAGGGGAGAAAATAAATGACAGTCACAAAGAAATTTTGACTTCAAAAATCTAATGATCTTTAAAAGCAGATTTCTATCATGAAACTTGAATTTAATCCAGTATTTCTTGTCATTTGTATATTTAGATCTCAGACTCATGGCATAAATAAAGAATAAATTGATACTTATCATGATTCATTTTTAAGCATAGTTAAACTTTTAATCACATAGTTAAACTTTTTATAATTGTTTATAACCAGTTCTACAGGCTGATTGGGAAAAAATAATTATTGCAGAGATGAAAGAAAGTTCAGAAGGAAAAGTATAATGAGAATACTCAGTTCTCCTGTTACAAAGTCATTTTAATAAATTTTACGAAATGTGTTACTTAAGCAATTGCAATATTTAGTAATGTTGCCTGTTCATGTCCTTGAAATTCTCATCTTCATTCAAGTGTACTAAACACTATTTTTTTACTCACTTTTCCCATGATTCTGCTCAATATGCTTTTCTGGTTTATTATTGTTAAAGGGAGCTCTCCTCCAAGAATCTTCCCTCTCTTCCTGTTTGAACATTGTCTCTGGGAAGTCCCACCTCTACCTTGGGCTTCAGTATGTTCCGTATTTAATCTGAATCTACAGCTATGTTTGGATCTCTGCATACTGCCAGTCTCTAGCTTTGGACACTGAACAGGATATCCTTTTTTAGTTTCTGTGCTTCCATTTTTTCCTCTGTGTAATGAGTATAATTATAGAAACTCCTCTTGGATTGCTGTGAGACTTCTGTAATATAAAGCATACCCAGAGGGGCCTTTCATTCACCATATCCCACCCAGTCTTCTCCCTCCAGGACTTGTTACTCTCTATTTTTAAATATCCATATTCCTTGTAAATTAGGACACTTTTTTTATTTTTGCAGTGATCATCCTGTCATTCAGTTTCTTCTGCTTCTGGCCAACTCATCTATACAATCTTGCAACCTCTACAGAGCAGTGTCCTTCCTTCAGGGGAAACTTGTTCTCATGAAATGGACATAGCGTAGGGAGGATGTTACATCCTAAATGTATTAAAATGGGAACTCTGTTTTATAGTTCTATTTTTTTTTCGCCCAGCCCATTATACCAATTCAAAAGCACAGAAAATGGTGATTATTTTTAGGGAATCTTTATCATCTACCCTCCAAAATGACAAATGTAATTGTACTACTTTCTGACTCAAACAACAAAAAAAATACCTTCATTTGACTTGGCTGGGCATTCCTGGCCATGATGTTCCAGATGTCTTCCTTCATGCAGCAATATGTCTCCTTTTCCAGGAACTTCTGAGCATCATATGCTTCTTGCCACACCTTGAGCTTTTGGGCCACATCTCTCCAGCAGTGGTCCTGTCAGCAGTACAGGCAGGTGTGGAAATGAAACTCCATGGATTTATGACAAGACTCGCCTTTTTCTTTGCTTCTCCAATTCTCCCTTGATTCATTCAGTATCTCCTCTATTCACTTTCCACAAAGCACTGATTAGATCAGTCTCTCATAGTGTTTATTTTAAAGCTATTCTTTATATCCCTCATGTATTTATATATGATATGGATGTTTACTAAAAAAGTCAACAAAGTACCTCATTACCTGTAAAAGCTCATATAATATTTGCTCTCTGTTTCTTATGTGGATAATACATACGTTGATCATCTCTTTCTAGCATGTTAATTTTTTTAAAACTTTAATGATAAAGTAACATTTGCCGATTAAGTACAATGTAATGTTTTGATGCATGTATACATTGTGGAATTATCAAATCATTCTTACAAGCATGCCTATTACCCTCATAACACAAAGTTTTTGCATGAGTGAAATATTTCACCATTGTTAAAAGTAAAAACTTAAATCAGATGGTTGGTTTATGCATTCCATTCAGATAAGAGCAGATCCAGTTTTTATTTAATTGCAGTAGAGTTTCTTTACCACATAACTTAAGATCTCAAGTAGTCTGGTCATTAATACTCATTGTGCTGCATAATAATGTAAAATGTAGTAACCTCTTAAATGAATAAATAGTTGAATTAGCCTGATAGTATTAAGACTTTATCTAAGAAAGATAACTATTGGGAGGTATGCAATTTGCTGAAGGGATTTGACCCTACAAAAAAAGTACAAGTCTAAGTAAGTAATTGCTGAAAGTCTACTGTGATTTGAAGTCTGAAAGATAGACAAAAAAGAGAAGATACATTTAACATAAGGACCAGTAAAGACAAGCTAGAACCCCTGAGACGTTTCATGTTCTCTCTCTTATTGTCTCCAAGCTAAAAGTTGATAATGCTGAAGGAAAGTCCAGAGGAAGGTAGAATAGCTCCATTCCTATCTATCACGCCATACCAGACAATGGAATAAAATCATATATGATCTTACAGCACCTGGTAACTCTGTTTAGACTTTCTGGCTTTGTAGCCAGTGTGATAAGGCTTTGCTTCTCCCTGCAGAGTTCCACACAAAATGCCTATGATGACACTTAAGGAAGCCCATTCCAGGAGATAGTTCAATCTAGATGAGTTCATACCTTGCAAAGTCAACATTCTGCTGCTTCTTTTGGGCTTGGCTGAGTTGTACTACATTTTAGGACCACTTAACACTTAACAACACTCAACCATTCTCTTTAACTACTTTGCTTCATTCTTCAGTTTCTGCTTCTGTGACATGTATTTTCAGTACTCTATACACAGTTATACTTAACATGAAGACAGGATGATTAGTATTTATCCTATAAAATCTTTTGCAAATTTAATCAACTGCAATATGCTTATGATCTATTTTCCAAATGCATATGGGGTTGTGATCGTAAGAAACAAAATTCTTCCGTATTAACTTATCTTAGAATCCTTAAAATAAATAGTGTTTTTAAAATGCATAACTTATTGTTTATAGTGCAGAGTAAGATTTAAGAGATCTTTGGCTTTTATGTAATTATTCATACATGCAAAATCGGTACACAGCTATTAGAATTTGAATAAATCAAAATACAGCTGAGTAAGAGATGATAGATAAGAAGTTAATTTATGTTATATGCTATATATATTATTTATTATATGCATAATATATAATGGATATTATATATATATTCAGACCCATACAGGTATATTTAGACTATATGTATTCTTTTATTTATTTATTTATTGTGAGAATACCGTACAGAGGAGTTACAATTACATGAGCAAAATAACAAGTACATTTCTTATCAAGCATTGTTGCCTCCTCTTTGTTTCCCCTTCCCATCCCTTCTCATACTCCTCCCCTCCCTCCACCTGATCCTCCCCCCACCCCCCACCAAAATTGTAAAGTTCGTTTTTCGACATAAGGACTTGTACATCTCATTGTTGCAATGGGCCCACCTGTATCCCTAGTTAAACGATTTGTTTTTTCCCTTCCCCTCCACAAATTATACCAACATCAAATAAAATGAAAGCATGGGTTATACCCCGGGAAGGTACATACAAAGCAACATAGAAATCATCTTATAAATATGTTAGAAACAATTGCAGGAAAGGAAAAAAACAAAAAAAATTTGAATAGTTCATTTCCCTAACATCAACTTATCTGACTTTTCTGCTTGACTCAGACATATACTACTTATTGCAAATAAGAGAAACCATGGGCCTGGCTTACTTCACTTAATATAATTTTTTTCCAAGTCTTTCCATTTCCTAACAAATGGGGCAGTGTCATTCTTTCTGATGGAGGCATAGAATTCCATTGTGTATATATACCACATTTTCTTGATCCATTCATCTACTGAAGGGCATCTGGGTTGGTTCCATATCTTAGTTATGGTAAATAATGCTGCAATAAACATAGTTGTGCTGGTAGCTTTAGTGTGGTCTGGGGCTGGGAAGGTGGTTCAGTGGTAGAGTGCTTGCCTTGCATGCATGAGACCCTGGGTTCAATTCCTCAGCACCACAAAAGCAGAAAAAGCCGAAGTGGCACTGTGGCTCAAGTGGTAGAGCACTAGCTGAAGAGCTGAGGGACAGTGTCCAGGCCTAGAGTTCAGGCCCCATGACTGACTCCCCCCCCCAAAAAAAAGGAGTCAAGGAAGTGGCGCTGTGGCTCAAGCGGTAGAGTGCTCACCTTGAGCTGAAGAGCTGAGGGACAGCGCCCAAACCCCAAGTTCAAGCCCCACAACCTACAAAAAAAATACTATATGTATTCTGAACTCATGTCTTCATAAATTTCACAAGTTGCAATCCCAAATCCATTGTAACGGGTAATAGCAGTAGGGCTTGGTGGACAGTGTATAGGTTGTTGCGCCGTCCTTTTAATGCAAGTGATGTCCTAGGAGAGACATCCTGAGTGGGCTTGTTGGACTTTTCTAGCACTTGGGAACAATGTATCAGGCACCCGTGACTCTTCAACAGATACTGTACCTTAGATCTTAGACTTGTTTGCTCCTAGGATTATAAGAAATAAATTTTGAATAGGCTACCAGGTTTATTTCAGTTTGTCATGAACCCAGAGTTAACTGAAGAACACATGTATTTTTGGAGAAGCTTAAACCCATAGTTTTCTTCAAGTAGTTGTGTAAAAAAGTCTCAGTGTAATAATTTACAAGTTTTTAAATTAATCAAGCCTATATTTGTTTCATTACATATTGTAATATATATGAGTTTAGTTGACATATGGCTTGTTTGTTAAGGTACATTAGCTAGAAATCTAATCTTTATATATATATATATATAGAGAGAGAGAGAGAGAGAGAGAGAGAGAGAGAGGGAGAGATGGAGACAGAGACAGAGACAGAAGCAGCAACTTCATTTGGGTATATGAGATCCTCGGGGAGGGTCTTACAGAAACATATTTGCACCTGAAAGAAGACTTCAGTAGAGTCTTGACCACTAATCAACCTAGATTTAGAATAACACCAGTAGAATTTTCTAACATTCAGTTAGGTTCATTATCAGACCTATGTAATTCCTCCATAATTTAATGTTAAATGTTACTGTGTGTTTTTTCTTAAATTTATTTACAAACTTATGTTGTAATATAGTTTATACAACTATCCCTTACCATATATTGATTGCATGGGGGCTTCATTGTGACATATCCATATATATTAGATTATATATAGATATGTCACTCTCCCTCATCTCCTCTTCCTCATTCTTAAAAAATAATTTCAAGGGGCTGGGAGGGTGGCTCAGTGGTAGAGTGCTTGCCTTGCATTCATGAGGCCCTGGGTTCGATTCCTCAGCACCACATAATCAGAAAAAAAAAAGCTGGAAGTGGCACTGCGGCTCAGTGGTAGAGTGCTAGCCTTGAGCTGAAGAGCTGAGGGACAGCGCCAAGGCCCAGAGTTCAGGCCCCACAACCGGACCCAAAAAAAAATTTTCAACAAGTTGAAAATATTCACCTTCCTTTATTCTCTCCATTCACTCTTCCCACTCCCTCTAGTACCCATCCCACACACAACCTAGTCTATATTTGTCATTCATTTTTAATGTATATTAATTGTATAAAGGGGTTTCATGATAATTTTTGTATGTGTATATACTATATATTCGTCAGATTAAACAACTCTGTTGTTCTCTCTTCCTATTTCCAAGTTATCCTTCTTTATTCAGCAGCTTTCAGTGAGATTTCTTATATCTTCATACATAGAACAAGGTATTAATATTACTGATTCTCTATCATTCTTTTGATTTCTCCTCCTTCTCCCCATCCACCTAAACAGTCTTAAAGTTTCAGTCATGATCTATCTCATATATATGTATATAAATATGAATATCTTCTAGGATGATATTCTATATATGAGAGGAAAAACATGCATCCTTTGCCTCTCTGAGTATGGTTTGCTTTGTTTAACACAGTGATGTCAACTGTCCATGAATAAAAGATTATTTCTAACCAGATTATTATTGTAATTAGTTTTATGCTTAAATAACATTCTAAGTGATAAATCAAAAGACAAATACTCATTTTTATTGTTGACTTAAAGGCTATATAGTATGCAGGGAGCTCAATTGGTCTAGTTAAAAGTGGTCCCTTGATGACTTGTCTTTCCTTTAAAGACATAGTCTGCTTAAATTTTTCCCAATCAGTCCAGTTGTTCTTTAATGAACCTCCATGTTAAATACTATTGACAAGATTTCCCAGGTACAAATATCAATGTTCATATGTTTTGGGGATATTTTAACTCTAAAGGCAAGCCTTCAACCTGCTGCAGGTCTTATTATCATGCCCAGAAAAGATCCTTAGTGAAGTAAATAGGCAGCCTTGAAGTTCTGAGATTTTGCTAAATAGTATTGTTGCTATAGTTACAGCTGAAATGTTATATAAAGAAAATTGCTTATTGATGGAAAAATGCTGAGTACACAGCAGCAGCCTCTCTTTTGGGTTTTTTTTTGCCTTCATTTTCTACTCTCCTCTTAAAATTAATGGATTTTTTTGAAGTATTGTTTTGTTTTGAGCAAGCTTTGATGACAAAGTTAAAAATAAATGCATTCCATTCACATTCAATCATACTAGCAGATGATTGGGTATGTTTGAATGTGGTGTGATCAACATAGAGGTATTCTTTTACATATGATTCAGTTATCAGAATTTTTTCTACTTGGGGATGAAATTTTATATTGTAGTTGTCAATGTATGAGTGATTATTTGAAATGAGATTGGGCTGCTGAGAATTTTAGTTTAAGCTATCTCATAATAATATAAATTAAGCATAATCTTTATTATAATTTATGCCAGTAGGTGATATATATATATATATAATAGGGTCCTCAAAATAAAATACATTTGGCTTGATTTTATGCCCACAATTTTTAATATATATGATTTTGTATTTTATTTATTTATGTTTTTATTGTAAAAGTGATTACAGAGGCATTACAGTTACATAAGTCAGGTAATGAATACATGTCTAAAAGAAATGTACTCTACCTCTGCCCCCACAAATTGTATAGTCCATTTCCTTTTTTTTTGCCTTGATCAATACTGTATTCCACATACTTCTTTTTTTAAATTTTTATGTTTTTTTTATTGTGAAAATACTGCACAGAGGGGTTACAATTACATGAGCAATATAATGAGTACATTTCTTATCCAGCATTGTAGCCTCCTCCTTTGTTTCCCCTTCCCATCTCATCCTACCCTCATCCCCCACCCAGCACTCCTCCCCGGCCTCCAAAGTTGTAAAGGTTGTTTTCGACATAGCGACTTGTATGTCTCATTGTTGCAATGGGTCCACCTGTATCCCTATTTAAATGATATGTTTTTTCCTTCCCCTCCACAAATTATACCAACATCAAATACAATGAAAGCAGGGGTTATACCGTGGGGGAGGGACATACAAAGGAACAAAGAAATAATCTTATGAATGTGTTAAAAACAATCGCATGAAAGAAAAAAACATTTGAATACATATGTTAGGGTTCATTTCCCTAGCATCAACTTATCTGATCTTTTCTGCTTGACTCAGACATATACTAGTTATTGCAAATAAGGCAAACCATGGGACCTATGTTTCTTTTTTTTAATTTTAATTTTAATTTTTTGTGAACATACTGTACAGAGGGGTTACAATTACATGGACAGAATAATGCGTACATTTCTTATCAAGCATTGCAGCCTCCTCCTTTGTTTACCCGTCACATCCCTTCCCAGCCTCCCCCCCCCCCCCCCCCCTCCCCCCCCCCCTCCCCCCTACCCCCCTCCCCCCCCACCAAAGTTGTAAAGTTCGTTTTTGACATGACAACTTGTACTTCTCATAGTTGCATCGGGTCCACCTGTATCCTTAAACGATTTGTTTTTCCCCATCTCTTCCACAAATTATACCGACATCAAATATAGTCCATTTTCGATAAAATTTCTAGTGTCCATTTGTGTGTGTGTGCATATCACATTTTCTTGAAACATCTGTCCACTGAGAGGCATGTTTAAGATCTACCCTTGCAAAACATCATGCCAGAAATGGCTTGACCTCTCTTCCTGTGTGTTGCAAAACAGGATCTCAATATTTGTGGACTTTTTTTCATACCACTTGTTTACTCATTTTAAGCAGTATTATACTTCTTCTGCTTGAATGTAATTTTCCTGATGGGACAAACTTGGAATGTTCAGTTTCCAAAATACACATATACTGACTAAATATTAACAAATTCTTCACACAACAGATATGTGATTATGTTAACCTTATTTAACATGATCAAAACATCAGCTTCTTAGGCCAGGCACAGTGGTACATTTTTGTAATCCCAGAAGGGAGAAAATGGAGAAAAGAATATGGATTTGGGACCAGCTTGGGTTTTATAGAAAGACCCTTTTAAAAAAGGAAGGAAAAAAGGAAAGAAAGAAAGTCAGGTGGGAAGGCAAGGAAGAAAGGAGAGAGAAAAAAGAGAGTGATAGAAGAAAAGAAGGAAGGAGGAAGGAAGGAAGGAAGGAAGGAAGGAAGGAAGGAAGGAAGGAAGGAAGGAAAGAAGGAAGGAAGGAAGGAAGAGGGATGGACTTTTCTCATTAGGTTAATGACAGTGGGAATGGCAGCATCATATTAAAGACACTGTAGAATAATGAAACTTAAAAATCTTGGCTTTGAGCCTGGCACCAGTGGCTCACACCTGTAATCCTAGCTACTCAGGAGCTAAGATCTGAGGACTGAGGTTCAAATCCAGCCTGGGCAGGAAAGTCTGTGAGACTCTTATCTCCAATAAACCACCAGAAACCCGGAAGTGGTGCTGTGACTGAAGTGGTAGAGCACTGGCCTCGAGCTGAAGAGCTGAGGAATGGCGCCTGGGCCCAAAATTCAAGTCCCATGACTGGAAAAAAAAAAAAAAAAAGGCATTGAGTGACAGTGGATAGGAACTAAGCTAAATGTTACTTTTAGATACTCACTGAGGACAGTTAGAAATCTTTTATTTCCTAAGTTTACACTGTTTCCTTCTGTTCACAGTGAAGTCCCTTCTAATGTGCTAACAAATATTACCTTAAATTCAGAGAAAGAATTTCTTTATGTGATATGCTAGAGTAGTCACATTATAATTTTTATCTTCATTCTGAAATTTCAAATTATGTGAAGATAATGAAGCAATCTCTGTGTCTGGTTTGCTAAACACATTTTATTTGTAACAAGGACTCTGTACCATTACTGAGTCATATGCTGTACGTGACAAGGGGTAACAACTTTAAAAATCACAATTTTAGGTAAAATTACAACACTTTTTTAATAGAAGACATGTCCCACTGGAATGAAACCTATATTCTTGTTGAAATGTTAACTGATTTGCATGGGGGACATGCTTTGATGGGAATGCTAAATCCACACCTGCATTTGGTTTTTAGAATGCGACAAAGCAGCCATTTGTATCTGTTTTTATAAAGTCACGCTCTGAATGAAAATATCTTAAGATGTGTCTCAAACAGTACTTTTTAAACCAAAGCACCAGATGAAGATCAATTTTCTGTAGGCATTATGGAAGAGACCTCTTTGGGACCTATTCAACACTGGGCTGATGCTTTTAGCATTTGACAAGGGATCAAATCAGTTTCTTTTTTATGACGTGGATAAACAGGTTTTAGACAATAACTACAACTCATCCCTGAGCAATGTACACAAGAATGAAGTTGATATTGATAATCATTTATACGGAAAACAAATGATCCCACAATAAATCTTAATGCTTTATAGTCAGCTTTCTACTGAACTTAAACAAATAATTGAGTTCTATCTTTACAATTGTAAATTAGCAAATAAAGGTTATAATGGCTTATAGAGTGCAGAACAATAATAGATATTAAACAATATTTTTAATGCCTCTGAAAAAATTGGAGACTTAAGATCTGAAACCTAGATAAGATCTCTGCCATTAATCAATAACATAAATTTTGTCTCTAAATAATTTAAGCCAAGCACTTGAAACGAATGAGTCAATGTGAAAAGCAATTTGAATTTGAAATTCTCAGATGACAGTGCAACATGTGAATTCAGTATTATTTGTGGGTTTCTCACACCCTGTATCTTTCAGAATGGCACTGATTAAATAATAGTAGTTAGAAATAGTTACATGTACAGCCTTTATTTCTTAAAGTTGAATAGGTAGCATGAAGAGAAACATAGAACATTCATTAAGTGGGGAATATTTCTGCAATTAATGTAACAGCATCTGATCCAATATTTCACTTTCAAGCAAACTTATCAATTTAATAGTTTATCAGATAGGCAAGTCCTTTATACTCTCAGGGTCGGCTCTACTTGTTTTCCTGTAGTTCCGAAGAAACTGTATATGTAAGTACCAACTCAGTTTGGTTCAGATATCCTTGGCTTCCTCATTAGAGAACAGATTTAAGAAAGTATCTTAGCCAAAAAATCAGATCAATACTCATAGGAAAAGTGTGAGTAGCAATGGGAATCATTAATTGATTCTTGTATAATTGAATGAGAACATATGATCAATATAAGAACAAATTCATTTTCTTAATTCAAAAGCAGACAGGGAATTACACACAGGTGATTTTTGTATGTTTTTTTATTGTAAAAATGATGTACAGAGGGGTGACAATTACACGAACAAGGTAATGAGTACATTTCCTATTGAGCATTGTTGCCTCCTCCTTTGTTTTCCCCAACCATCCCTTCCCGCCTACCTCCACAACTACCCCTCTCCCCCTGCCAAAGTTGTATATTTTGTTTTCACTATAGTGTTTTGTACATCTCATTGTTACAATGGCTCAACTTGTATCCTTATTTAAGCATTTTGTTTATTACCTTCCCCTCCTCAAATTAGAAAAGTATATATACAAGATGCAGGGCACCAACATCAAATACAGTGAAAACAGTGGTTATACCATGGGGGAGGAACATACAAAGAAACAAATAAAATTACATGGTACATTATAAATATGTTAGAAACAATAGTAAGAAAGAAAAAAGATATTTGTGTCCCTATCTTGGGGTTCATTGCGCTTAACATCATCTTATATGGTCATATGTACATAGCTTTTGGCCTTTTCTGCTTGTCCTACACATGTACTAGTTATTGCAAATAAGGTAAACCATGGGACCTATGTTTCTTTGGGCCTGGCTTACTTCACTTAATATTATTTTTTCCAAGTTTTTCCATTTCCTAACAAAGGGGATAATGTCATTCTTTATTTCTAATGGAGGTATATATATATATATATATATATATATATATATATATTCTATACCTCACATTTTCTTGATCCATTCATTTACTGACGGGCATCTGGGATGGTTCCATATATTTTAGCTATGGTAAATAATGCTGCGATAAACATAGTTGTGCTGGTAGCCTTAGTATGGCCTTGTTTGTGTGTTTGTGATTGTATAGGTAAATGCATATGGGATTGCTGGGTCATAAGGGAGCTCTATGTGGAGTCTTTTGAGGTACCTCCATACTGCTTTCCAAAGTGGTTGAACAAGTTTACACTTCCAACAACAATGCAGTAGGGTTCCCTTCTGGCTACATTCCCTTCAGCATCTGTTGTTATTAGAGTCCTTGATTATCGGCATTCTAACTGGGGTAAGATGGAATCTCAATATTGTTTGAATTTGCATTTCTTTTATGGCTAGAGAAGTTGAGCATTTCTTCATGTGCCTATTAGCTATTCTTATTTCCTCTTCAGAGAAGTTTCTCTTTAAGTCTTTAGCCCACTTATTTATTGGGCAGTTGTTTATTTGACAATTTGTTGTTGGGGGATTTAATGTTTTGAGTTCCAGGTATATTTTAGATATGAGACCCTTGTCTGCTGTATGGCTAGTAAAGATCTTCTCCCAATCTGTGGGCTTTCTTTTGATCTTGCTAGCTATGTCCTTTGCCATGCAGAAGCTCTGCAGCTTCATGTAATCCATTTGTCCAACCATTCTTTGATTTGTTGTGTTTCTGGGTCTCTATTAAGAAAATTTTGGCCTGACACACAAGTGATTTTAAAAACTGCTTCTATCTGTAAAGATATGCATGCATAGGTAGAACTATATTGGCCTATGCCAAGAAGATAAGCTAAATCTTAAGCCTTTGATTAATTGAATATTTTTATGAAAATTTTGTGAAATTTGGTATTATTGGAAATAATTATAATGGAAATACTAATTTTAAAGGCACAAAACTTAAAAATGTTTTTTCTTGGGGCTGGGAAGGTGGCTCAGTGGTAGAGTGCTTGCCTTGCATGCATGAGGCCCTGAGTTCAATTCCTCAGCACCACATAAGCCAAAAAAAGGCCAGAAGTGGTGGTGTGGCTCAAGTGGTAGAGCACTAGCCTTGAGCTGAAGAGCTGAGGGACAGCGCCCAGGCCCTGAGTTCAGGCCCCACAACTGGACCCCCAAAAATGTGTTTTTTTTTCTCAAGCCTATAAATTTCTCTACCAATATGAGTATTTCCCTGGGTTTGGCCCTAGCCTGCCTGCCTGCCTGCCTGCCTGCCTTCCTTCCTTCCTTCCTTCCTTCCTTCCTTCCTTCCTTCCTTCCTTCCTTCCTTCCTTCCTTCCTTCCTTCCTTCCTTCCTTCCCTCTCTCCCCTCTCCTCCCCTTCCCTCCCCTCCCCTTCCCTTCCCTTCCCTCCCCTTCCCTTCCCTTCCCTTCCTGTCCTTTCTTTTCCCTTCTCTTCCCTTCCCTTCCTTTGTCTACCTACTTTTCTTCATTTTATTCCTATTGCCTTTCTCCCTTCACATTTATTTCTATCTTTTTTCTTTCTTCCTTCTCTTCATTAGATTTATTTTATTGTTATTATTAAGTAGCTTCAAAAAGTTGTTACAATTTCATGTCAGCTTATATGTACAACACTTCTTGACAATGTCCCCTCTTCCTTTGTTCTCTCCATTTCCCCCTCCCATTCCTACCCACAAATTATATAGTTCATTTTTGTACAATGACTGCATTTTCTTAGCATTCCTCACTCCACTCCTGTGTTCCCCTTTGCCCCTCAAACATGTTTCCATTTCTACTTCATTAGATCTTAAAGTCTTTTCATAATCTTTAAAAATATTCATTCACTGATTTAGAAAGCAATAACACTTCTTCATAGGAAAGAAACCAATTAAATATTGTTTAAGTTTTCTCCTTGGAAAATAATCTGGAATAGATCTAATATAGTAGAGCTAATTAGTTCATTGCTATTCTATTTGCAGATTCAAGAATGGCTTTGTTTAAATTGCCAAACTCTGAGAGCAGTTTCTGGGCAGCTTGGAGACATGGGCAAAATGCCATCTGCCCCAGTGGGACCCAAGGCTTCCCCTGTGCCTGTCCCTGTAAAACCATTTGAGAAAGCAGCGATACCTGCCCAGGTTAAAGTCAAAAAGAAGGAACTGGAAGTAAAAACTGAAGCTGAAAAATTAATTCCAGAAAAAGAAACACCTTTAGTTGAAAAACCTTCCTCAAAAGTAATCACGGGTCAAAAAGAAGAGGAGAGAAAACTAGAGAAAGACAAAGTTTCAACCCTTCAAGGAAAGAAGCCACCCTCAGAAGAAGATAAAACAATCTTAGAAGACAAACAGTTAATTCTGGAAGAGCAGAAACCAGGTCCTGAAGAAAAGAAGCTACCTCTTGAGGAGAAGAAACCAATCCCTAGAGACAGAACGGCACCCTCAGGAGTAAAAACAGTGCCCCTAGAAGAAGAAGTAAAGCATGACGTACTTAAAACTGAAGCACAGATTTCTGAAGAAAAGCCTCAAAGTGGAGAGATCCCAGTTGCAATACAAGAAGAGAAACAACCACACACCAAAGCAGACAAGTTACCAGCTGGTACACCTCCCAGTTTGCCTAAAGAAGAAGACAAGACAACCGTAAAGATGAAAGAACAGCCACAGGCAGTGGGCATTGCAAAATCTGATCAAGTGGAATCTGGGAAAGAAAAAACAGTAAGTTAAATGTTTTTACTATACAAACATGTCTCATGGATATAATGTACTAAATTTTACCTTTGTACATGAATTGCTCAGAGAAGTGAAGACCTCCAGCAGGGTACAGTGGCTTACGTCTGTAATCCTAGCTACTCAATTGATAGTCACTCTGGGCAAAATGTCAGAAAATCCAATTCCAAATATTAAACGTTAACACAATTTATCCCATCTATTTGGGAAGTATGAATTTAAGAATCACAGTCCTGGCTGGCACAAGTTATAAACACAATAACTGTAGCAAGAAGAGCTGAGGCATCAGTTAAAGTGCCACCCTAGCCAGCAGAAGACCCTCAGTTCAGACCTCAGTACCACTGGGAGAGAAGAATGGAAGGAGAGAGAGAGGGAAGAAGGAAGGAAGGAAAGAAGAGAGATAAAGGGAGGGAAGGTAGATGAAAGGAAGGTAGGAAGGAGGGAAAGAAGGAAGTAAGGAGGGAAGGAAGGAAGGAGGGAGGGAAGGAAGGAAGGGAGGAAGGACAGAAGGAAGGAAGAAAAGAAGAAAAGGTTATATTTTCAGAGACATAAAACATAAATTTGACCTTTTGGTAATGAGCAAATTTACATAAAGAATAGTTATAAAATTAATTTTGTCTCATCCTTATTAGATATTTTATCATAATCTCAGAGTGATTTCAGAAGTTTTCTGAATGTTATTTTGTCCACAATAAACCAGTCAGTTTTCCCTTTAAGATAAAATAATATGTCACTATATAAGTTTCTATTTGTGTAGCAAACTGATTTTGCAAGAGGAAAGTGAGTTTTCATTACTTGAAAGCCATTAAGGTATGATAAACCATGAAATGTTGCTAAAATTAAGAAAATATAGTTAAATTCAAGAATAACTCTCATTTTATAATCCATGATTTATGTTAGTATTTAGCATCACCTTAAAATTATATCTGTTAGGAGTTTTGTTAGATGTTTTAGAAATTGAAATATTTAAAATCCAAATATAATCTTGAATAATATCACTTTTATGGTGGAATTTTAAAGTAATATTTGCAATGGCAATCACATCCTTTTAATAGAGGCTCATTTTTAGTTGTGAAAGTCTTGCATCATATATAATTGAATCATTTTAATTCATATATAACAAATTATTCATACAGAAATTAAGTATTTTATTAGTAATAATTTTTTGCCAGTTCTGGGACTTGAACTCAGGGCCTGGGTTCTGTCTTTGAGCTTCTTTTGCCCAAGGCTAGTAGTCTTCCACTTGAACCACTTGAGCCACAGCGCCATTTCCAGCTTTGTCTATTTATGTGGTATTGAGGAATCAAACCCAGGGATTCATGCATGCTAGGGAGGCACTCTATCACTAAGCCACATTCCCAGCCCCAAGTAATAAGATTTTAATGATACATTTTTAAAATCCACTGTAATTCTGATGGGCTACATTTTATATGTTTGTAGTTTTTGTTATTTCTGTTTTTTGGTTCTTGTTTGGGGGCTAGAATTGAGGGACTGAGCACTTTCCCTGTCCTTTTTAGCTCAGGTCTCTGTTCAAGTCTAGCTCTCTACCACTTAAGCCATGACTCTACTTCTGGCTTTTTTTTTTTTTTGGTGGTTGTCTATAAGAATCTCACAGACTTTCCTACCCAAGCTGACTTTGAACCGTAATCCTCATATCTCAGCCTCCTGAGTAGCTAGAATTAAAGGCATAAGCCACTGGCACTTGACTGTTAATAGCTTTAAGACATGGTATTTTGAACACATCTGTGGTAGATGATACATTATTTGTTAACTACTAAATCTAAGTGTCCTTACTTTATATTAATGAATATTACCAATAATAACAACAACAGCAAAAACAGATTTCATTGTTTCTACAATCTGATGCTGGCTGTAGCTATCACCCTGTGCCTCTCCTGGTCGCTTTATAGAACTCCTGTTTTATACTGCTTCTCCCTGTGGAAAACTGTCCATAGCATCACACCAGTAGGCCATGATTTTGAAGCATGTTGTCTATTTAAGGTAAGGATTGCTATTCACAATAATGTAGGTAGGTACAAACTTCAAATAGTTTTCTTGACAATGTCAAACATTTCTGTCTAGCTCTCATGTTATTTCTGATTTAATTTACCATTGTTATACCTTGCTATGTTGCTGCTAAAAAGCCTGTAGCCATAGAAATATGTTCCTAAGGAATATGTTCTTACCTTAATATAGTTATCTTTTGCAGCAATATTTTGTCTCCTACTTGTCCACTAGAAGAAAATTGGTTTAGGTCAAATTAGGAAATATAAACCACAATTATTCTTTAGGAAAAGAGAAAGGTTTAACTTAAAGCTGAATAAATGAAATAATTGCTTCATTGTTCACTCTTTAACATAGAACTTTCAGTTTTCTTCCAGTGACCAACTTATAAGTAGGAAGAGAACACCACAGTTGATAGATAAGTAACACATTCTCTTATTTCACAATACAGTAATAATCCTAATTTTTTCTTGGAATCCATTGGATCATTTTTGCAGAGCTGACAGAAAAGCTGTACCACATAAAGGAGATCTCTGAATAACAGATTAGCTTTGCTTTCTTACCCCTCTGAAATCTAACTTTATTGTTTTGTTTTATTATCTATCTATCTCTATCTATCTGTCTGTGTTCAGTACTAGGGCTTGAAGTCAATATCTGATTAGTAAGTGCTATACTATCTAAGCATCACTTTTTCTTGTTGTTATTTTTGATGTAAGGTCTTGATTTTTGTCCAGGCTGGGCCTGGACCAAGATCCTCCAATTTATTTTCCTTGCTTGTAGTTAAGATGAAAAGTGTGTGCTAATAGAGCAAACTTTTAATTGGCTGAGATGGAGTTCTCACACACTTTTTGCCCAGTCTATATAATCATCCTAATCTCCACTTTCCACATAGCTACAATTATTGTTGTGACCTAGTGTTCACAAATGATTTTTTAAAGTCGTGTTGGTATGAAATTCTGCCTTTTTCTTACCTATTTACCTAAGCAGAATAGTGCGTAAGTTTGTATTTGATAGAAATTATACTGAAACACTGTATACAGAAACCAAAGTTTGAATAAACTTTAGTATATAATCTTTGTTAATGACTACAGAACCAGGATGAAAAATAATCAGATTTTCTGTAGTAAAACCATTATTTTATGTTGCATTAGATGAAAGTGTTTAATCTTTGCTCCAGGCCCAGGGAATTTATGGACTCAGTTTTGTTGGAATATAAACCTATCAATCTATGTTAGCAGATATTTTGTATACATGGCAAATGTTCTTGCATCTGTTGTTTAATTCTAACCCATAAAAATTGAATGGCTTACTATGGCTTTTCTGCATACTTTTATATTTAATCTAGAATTCAGTTCTGAGCCCCCAATTATATTCAAAAAGCTTTGCTTTCCTTCAATGTGGAAGGCTAAAAACTTTAGCACTTTGATGGAACTGATACAGTTTGATATTTTATCAAGTATTAATGAAGCCTTTACAATATACCAAAAGAATTTCAGTTAGGGTTTAAAATCATCCCTGTCTTTTCACTATTGGTCTTTTGTTCTATATATGACAATAGAATGTTGGATGGAAAAGGAAAATTTAATTCTCTGTTTGTAAGTTAGAAATCTAAAAAGTGAATTTTAGCCTTTGGAATTTCTCAGTAATTGTTTTAAATATACAGCCCAGAAAAACTAAATTTCCCCTTATTAATCAATGTTTTTATAGATGGAAAAATGCAATATGTAGCACAAATTGAACAGTATGATAGAGTCAATGCTAAATGCTAAAAATACATAAAAATGTTTTCCTAGGTGAAATGAAAACTGATATTTTTCTGTTTTTAAATGGATGCTTAAGCAAAGGGCTATGGCTTGAGTGGTAGAGTGATTACCTAGCAAGCACAAGACCATGGGTTCTATCTTGTTCCATTAATAATAATAATAATAATAATAAACAATATGCTTATTCCTTTAATAACTACCTTAAGATAAAAATTAATAATAGCAAAAAAGAGTATATTTAAAATGTAGGTTTTCTCATTCACTGCCTATATCAAAGAGGTCAAATAATATACATGGAATCTTATTCTTATATAAGAATGTCAAAGGTTGTTCTATATTATATTTCATGTAAAAAGTAAAAAAATTAAATTTTCTAATTAATGAAAAATAATAATTTTTCAAAATCAGTGATTTATATATATGTAATAAATGTTTACATATATATAATTTAGAAAGAACTATTTAAATCCATTCATGTTATTAAATAGTACATTACTCGACAGCTTAATATAAATACACCCTCTTCTATTTTGAAGCAATAGCCCTATGTAATAAGATGGCAGGGGGAAGAAAATAAGCCAAATTAGGTCACCCTCATGTGAACTGTTTAGCCCTCCCTTAGACTTATGGTACTTCAAATACCTATTTCAAGATGAATAATTAGAGAAAACAATATTCAACTTAAAAACTTTTTCTATTTCATCTACTGCTTCTTTACTGATCTAATTTTCTCTTGTTAATAGATGCTATTAATCAATCAGTGGTAAGAAACTTGCATGTGTACAAAATATACGATTGCTCTAACCTGTTCTCTCATAAGACAACTGGATAATGCAGAAAAATAAATGGATGGACAGTGGATAAATACTTCCATATCTTGATCTCTGTGTATAAAAGAAAACTCTTCAATTATTATTAATAACGTTTTTAAGGATGAATATGTAGACACTTTAAATCAAAGAGATAAAAGACCTACTTCATGTGGCTCACAAGCTAGCAATGCAATCAAATAGAGAAATACTTTACCCCATTTATGGGACTAGATAGCTGAAAGCTAGTTTAGCATGTATCAAAGTGAAATAAATATGTAACTTTTTCCTTCTGAATATTTCAACAAAACAAACATTTTGTAGACTTTATACTTTCTTGTATAGAATAAGAAGAGTCACTTGAGGGCAGGGATCATAATGACATTAGTACCAGCAGCAGATATTGATTGAATCCTATGAAGTATGGGAAAACATTAGGACCAATAAGGATGTGTGGATTGGAAGTTGTAATGAAGAGGGAAGGCTGGCATGGCCAGGGGGCTCTAGGGAGGATAATTAGGATTTATGCATTAATATCTTGTGTAGTACCTCTTGACTTCCTTTGTCACATTTTATATATCTGGGCCTAATCTTATTTTTGTAAAATGTCAGTAGAGTCTTCAGAGTCCGTTGTTTAAAACTATAATTTCTCAAAAAAAATCCTGGTAATTTTTTCATTATATTCAATGATTTTTTAGAAATAATAGTTATATTTCTTCCATATATATATATATATATACATATGTATATACATACACACATATATGTAAAACATGTATATTTTGAAATATATTTGAAATGAGCCAAGAAAGTTTGGTCTTGATAAATTTTAGAGCAGGCATGATTTCTATCAGATGTTTTATAGCTACTTTATTATTTAAAAACATCTTTAGTATTAAGAAAGATATAATCATAAGAAGGTATATACCTGGACACAGGAGACTTCACACTTATAGTCCTAGCTATTTAGGAGACTGAAAGCTAAGGATGCATTGTAAAAACATCCTTGGCAGACAATTCCATGAGACTCATCTCCAATTAACCAGCAAAAAGCTTGAAGGCAGCAGAAAGAAGCCAGGTCAAGAGCATGGTATATATCAAAGTGACCCAACTCCCTGGAAAGCCCATGTTCCTGCTCACAAACTTAGTTACTGTACTGGTTTAAAGGCCCTCCTTTTTCATAAAATGCAAAGAAGTTTCGAATTCCAATGACATAGCAAATATTTGTGAAACAGCTTTGAAGTGGGATGATGAAAATAAGTGTGATGAACAATTCCATGCAATAACAAACTGAGTATTTCTCCTTACATGAACTGATAAATTCAACCAATTTTGCATAAAAGTTGCAAAATTGATCATTTTGAAACATGCATTCAGAATGATACAGAGAACGATATTAACAATTTAAAATATCTAGTGTTTTACAGATTCACAATATACTCTAAAAGTAGTGTTTTGTTTGACTCCCATAACAAAAATACAAAAAAAAAATAGTTTGATATAGGAAGTACATGAGTTTGTGGCATGTTATCTACATTTTTATTAAGTAAAATTTCTCCCATTGTATACAGTTCCCAATCAATCAGATGGTCAATCCAGTGGTTCTTTCATCTCTTATCTTTTGCCAGACTTCACAGACCAAAAGCATTTTCTGTGTTAATGACAAAATTATCAATAAAAGTTTTCTCGGCAATTTAAACTTCATCCCGGAGTAAATGGATTAAGCAGAATAATGTATTTGAAGGAAAATGAGAGAGGAAGAAAAAAAAAGAAATGTAATGTGTATAGTATTGACAGAAAAAAAATCAAACACTATTGAGTATTAACCTGTAAATTAAGTTGAGGTTAAATGAACACTAACCTCAATCGTTAAATATCAACTGTTTTCATTTTAACTTTTTTTTAAAAATTCTGGCATGTGGTTGAATATTTGCCATAATTATTTCTCAGTTCTTAGTGGTTGTTTGGGAGTAATGGAGAAGCTATGTAAGGAGTTCAACCACATTAAGTTTGCCTGTATCTTTTCCTTTCTGCTAGGAAAAGGAAGAGGATAAATCAGAAACTTCAAGTTCTCAGCAACCTAAAAGCCCACAAGGACTCAGTGACACAGGCTATTCTTCTGATGGAATATCAGGCTCTCTTGGTGAAATTCCAAGTCTTATTCCAAGTGATGAAAAGGATCTTCTAAGGGGACTCAAAAAGGACTCCTTCTCACAAGAAAGCAGCCCTTCCAGCCCTTCAGACCTAGCAAAGTTAGAAAGTACAGTGCTATCCATTTTGGAAGCTCAGGCAAGTACGCTTGTTGATGAAAAGTCAGAAAAGAAAGTCCAGCCCCATATGGTTTCTTCTGAGCAATCTAAAGATCAACAGAAAACTCAAATTTTATCTGAAACCCTGGAAAGTACTATTTCAAAAGAGGAACTCAAGGAGAACCAAGAAGAAAGGAAAGACTCTTCAAAAAAAGAAAGCCTACAAAGTAGTCCATCCAGTAAGGACCACAAAGAAATATCTGCATTTGTTGAGGATGTAACTGCAAGAAGGCAGCCCTATGACTCAGTTGAAGACAGCAGTGAAAGTGAACACTCACCTGTTCCACAAAGAAAACGTAGAACCAGTGTTGGTTCTTCAAGCAGTGATGAGTATAAACAGGAGGACAGCCAAGGATCAGGGGAAGAAGAAGACTTTATTCGGAAACAAATCATAGAAATGAGTGCTGATGAAGATGCCTCGGGTTCTGAAGATGATGAGTTTATCAGGAACCAACTCAAAGAGATTAGTAGTATCTCGGAGAGCCAGAAGAAGGAGGAAACAAAAGTGAAAGGGAAGGGAATGGCAGGGAAACACAGGAGACTGACTCGAAAAAGTAGCACAGGCTTTGATGATGATGCAGGAAGGCGTCATTCATGGCATGATGAGGATGATGAAACATTTGATGAAAGTCCTGAACTTAAATACAGGGAAACTAAAAGCCAGGAGAGTGAAGAACTTGTTGTCACTGGGGGAGGAGGGCTACGTCGGTTTAAAACGATTGAACTCAATAGCACCACAGCAGATAAATACTCTGCAGAATCGTCACAGAAAAAAACCACTTTGTATTTTGATGAAGAGCCAGAACTAGAAATGGAAAGCTTGACAGACTCACCAGAGGACAGGTCAAGGGGAGAAGGATCTTCTAGTCTCCATGCTTCTAGCTTCACTCCCGGCACATCCCCTACATCTGTATCCTCACTTGACGAGGATAGTGACAGCAGCCCAAGTCACAAAAAAGGCGAGAGTAAACAGCAGCGCAAAGCTCGGCACAGGTCACACGGCCCACTTTTACCTACTATTGAAGATTCTTCAGAGGAAGAAGAATTGAGAGAAGAAGAAGAACTACTAAAAGAACAAGAAAAGCAGAGGGAACTAGAACAGCAACAAAGGAAGAGTTCCAGCAAGAAATCAAAGAAAGATAAAGATGAACTTCGAGCTCAGAGAAGGAGGGAAAGACCAAAGACACCACCTAGTAATCTGTCTCCCATCGAAGATGCATCTCCAACGGAAGAATTACGTCAGGCGGCAGAAATGGAGGAACTCCACAGATCCTCTTGTTCAGAATACTCACCTAGCATCGAATCAGAGCCAGAAGGTTTTGAAATCAGCCCAGAAAAAATAATAGAAGTACAAAAAGTATACAAATTGCCCACAGCTGTGTCTTTATACTCCCCAACAGATGAGCAAGCTGTTATGCAGAAAGAAGGTGGTCAGAAGGCATTAAAAAGTGCTGAGGAGATGTATGAAGAAATGATGCACAAACCCCACAAATATAAAACTTTTCCAGCTGCAAATGAACGAGATGAAGTGTTTGAAAAGGAGCCTTTGTATGGTGGTATGTTAATAGAAGATTATATTTATGAGTCTTTAGTAGAAGATACATACAATGGGTCTGTAGATGGAAGCCTGCTAACAAAGCAAGAAGAAGAAAATGGGTTTATGCAGCAGAGGGGAGGAAGAGAGCAAAAAATAAGACTTCCAGAGCAGATTTATGAAGATCCTATGCAGAAAATTACAGACCTCCAGAAAGAGTTTTATGAGTTAGAAAGCTTACATTCACTTGTACCTCAAGAAGACATTGTTTCCAGCTCTTACATTATTCCAGAAAGCCATGAGATAGTGGATCTGGGTACTATGGTTCCATCTACTAGTGAAGAAAAAAAATTGTTGGATGCTGATGCTGCCTATGAAGAACTCATGAAACGACAACAGGTGCAGTTAACACCTGATACCACCCCCACTCACCCCACCATTGGGGAGGACATGATAGAGTCCACTTTGGACTTTGACAGGGTTCCAGATGCATCTTTGACATCGAGTGTCCTCTCAGGAGCATCCCTTTCTGACTCAACCAGCAGTGCAACACTCTCTATTCCTGATGTTAAAATAACACAACATTTTTCTGCAGAAGAAATTGAAGACGAATATGTAACCAACTATACAAGAGAAATTCAAGAGATAATTGCCCATGAGTCACTGATTTTGACCTACTCAGAGCCTTCGGAAAGTGCTACTTCTGTTCCGCCATCTGACACACCTTCTCTCACATCATCTGTGTCTTCAATTTGCACCACAGATAGCTCCTCTCCCATTACTACCTTGGATAGCATAACCACAATTTATACAGAGCCAGTGGACATAATTACTAAGTTCAAAGATTCAGAGGAAATTTCTTCATCAACTTATTTTCCAGGCAGCATTATAGACTACCCAGAAGAAATAAGTGTGTCTTTAGACCAAACCACTATGCCAGAAAGTAGGAGTTCTGACCAAGTTGGAATTTTCCTATCTGACATAACACCTTCAGTCACATCAGTAGGAACTAAAGTGGAAGATCTAATGACTGACACTATTTCCACTGACTTTCCTGTACCTGAAAAAGAGTCTATAAAAAAAGGAAAGAAGGAAACTGGAGATGGAATTATTCTGGAAGTTTTAGAAGCTTATGAAGATAAGATAAAGGAGACTGAGGATGAATTAGCAAATATGAGCTTATCTGAAACTAGGTTTGAGAAACCAATGTCTTCTGCAGTAGCTTCACCAATAAAAGAGCAGCTTTCAGATGTGTACTCAATATCCAGAAAGGTCTCTGGTCAGGAAAGCCTTCGATCTCAGTTACCATCTGGCAGTCCTCGTGTTTCCTCCCGTCCAACGAAATCTCATCCATTCTTCCGAAGTACTTCTTTGGACATATCAGCCCAACCTCCCCCACCTCCTCCCCCTCCTCCTCCCCCTCCTCCTCC
>NW_012267306.1:8555726-8606438 GCF_000151885.1 Dipodomys ordii
CCTCCTCCTCCCCCACCATTACCCCCTTCAACTGCACCTAAACCACCAATTCATCCTAAAAAAAAATCAACAGTTGCAGCTCCAGTGACTACAACCACTGCAGGCACACTCCTGGCTGATGCTGTTATTGCTATAGAGACCACAGCCGCTCGGAGGAGTGATGGGTTACCTGGGACAAAAATATGTACCTCCGCACCTCCTCCTGTCCCTCCTAAGCCTTCTTCAATTCCTTCTGGACTTGTATTTACACACAGACCTGAGCCAAGCAAACCTCCCATTGCTCCCAAGCCAACAGTTCCTCAACCCCCAGTAACCATACAGAAACTACCAGATGTGCACCCTAAACCAACAGGTCTATCACTAACTTCAAGTATGTCCTTAAACTTAGTGACTTCTGCAGATTATAAATTGCCTTCCCCCACCTCTCCCCTTTCCCCACACTCTAACAAGTCCTCCCCTAGATATTCTAAATCTCTCATGGAAACTTACGTGGTTATTACATTACCATCTGAGCCTGGGACTCCAACAGATTCTGCAGCTAGTCAGGCAATTACCAGTTGGCCCTTAGGATCGCCCCCAAAAGATCTGGTTTCCCTTGAACCAGTGTTTTCTGTAGTTCCTGCTATAACAGCTGCAGAAATGCCAAGTTCTTCACAACCGAACTTGTATATCTCAGGAGCTTTGGAGTCCTTTTCTGCTGTCCCTATTGCAACTCCATCTTCGTTTCAAGTGGGTCCAACTTCACTTCAACAATTTCCTACAACCAGAATCTCAAAGCCGGAAGTTTCAGCAACCAGAAGTACAGTCCCAAGTGTTGGTCCCAGCAGTATTTCTATATCAATTCCTCCAGAGCCTCTTGCACTAGATAACCTACATTTAGAAAAGCATCAGCATAAGGAAAATGGAAAGTTGCAACTTGCTAATGATGTCATTGATTTGCGAACAATACCAAAACCTGAAGTTAAAGCAACGGAGAAATGTATAGATCTTTCTGCTTCTGCAACAGATATGAAAAGACAGACCATAGCACATGATGTTTATGGGAGACAGATTAGTGCTGTCCAGCCTTCTATTATAAATCTCAGTGCAAGTCCATCATTAGTGACTCCAGTAACCCTGGACACTCAAATGACTATTGTCACTTGCACAGCGACTACAAGTTACACAACAGGTACAGAAAGCCTGGTGGGTATAGAGCATAAAATGATAACACCGCTCCAGCTTACCACAAAGCCTGCTGAGTCTTCATACAGGACACCAAGTGGCCAGGCCTTTCCCACAGTTAGGGAAGAAGCACCAATAAACTTGTCTTTAAGTACTTCAGCACATGCAGGGGCAGCAGCTGGTACCAAACCTGTCTCTGTGCCTCCTGTTGGTGTCACAAATGGATGGACTGATGGTACCACATCCCATGGAAACATTGATGGGGAAGTGGTAGATCTCAGTACAACGAAGTCTCATAAAACTGTTGTTACAGTGGATGAATCTACTTCAAATGTGGTAACCAAAATAATAGAAGATGATGAAAAGCCTGTTGATTTGACTGCTGGAAGAAGAGCTGTGTGCTGTGACATGGTTTATAAGTTACCTTTTGGAAGGAGCTGTACAACACAGCAGCCTGCCACTACTCTTCCCGAGGATCGCTTTGGCTATAGGGACGACCATTATCAATATGATCGATCAGGGCCATATGGTTACAGAGGGATTGGAGGAATGAAACCATCCATGTCAGATACCAATTTAGCAGAAGCTGGGCATTTTTTCTATAAAAGTAAGAATGCTTTTGATTATTCCGGAGGAACTGCTGCAGCAGTAGATCTAACTTCAGGGAGAAGTACAACAGGTCAGTATCCTATGGCAACAGATCCTTCCTTGAAATATTATTATGATGTTCCTCATCTCATTTCAGGATGAAAATGCGATCCCTGTGCCAATTTTATTGCTTCTCTTTCTTTTGGATGTTTTGGCAAGACATTTTGGAGTACATGTGCACTTTTGTTTCTTCATTATTTTTTTAATTTGTTCTGCCCGAGTCACCTGCATGTGCCTGCATGTTCAACATTGCTTTTCTTCTGCATCCGGTTAGGTTAACCTTTGGATTTGCATGCAGTCCTGTTCATTATGTTCATCAGGATGAGAGGGCTTTCAGAACCAAAAATCATCCCATTCTGAGAACTGGACTATAACTCTGCCCTGTATTTCAGGTGAGGTAATGGATTATTCAAGCAAGACTACAGGTTCATATCCAGAAACACGACAAGTCATTTCAGGAGTTGGGATTAGTACCCCTCAGTATTCCACAGCCAGAATGACGCCACCTCCAGGACCCCAATATGGCGTGGGGAATGTTTTGAGGTCATCTAATGGTGTTGTCTATTCTTCAGTAGCAACGCCAGTCCCCTCCACCTTTGCCATCACCACACAGCCTGGCTCCATCTTCAGCACCACTGTGAGGGATTTGTCTGGTGTTCATACCGCTGATTCAGTGACTTCATTATCCACCCTGCAGCAGACACAGCCAATGCCTAGGTCATATTTCATAACAACAGGTGCATCTGAAACAGACATCACCGTGACTGGTGTTGATATCAGTGCCAGTTTGCAAACCATCACTATGGAAACTCTGACTGCTGAGACCATAGACACTGTCCCCACGTTAACCACAGCATCTGATGTGTTTCCTGAAGTGGTGGGAGACGAGAGCAGTCTTATAATTGTCCCTGAAGAAGACAAGCAGCAACAACAACTTGACTTAGAACGGGAGCTCTTGGAATTGGAGAAAATTAAGCAGCAACGCTTTGCGGAGGAACTGGAGTGGGAACGTCAGGAAATTCAGAGGTTCCGAGAACAAGAAAAGATCATGGTTCAAAAAAAACTGGAGGAGCTGCAGTCTATGAAGCAGCACCTTCTCTACCAGCAAGAAGAAGAACGCCAGGCCCAGTTCATGATGAGGCAGGAGACACTAGCCCAGCAACAATTACAGCTGGAACAGATACAACAACTGCAACAGCAGCTGCACCAGCAGCTCGAGGAGCAAAAGATTCGCCAGATCTACCAGTATAACTATGACCCTTCTGGAACTGCTTCTCCACAAACCACCACAGAGCAGGCCATGTTGGAAGGCCAGTATGCTGCCCCTGAAGGTGGGCAGTTTTGGGCCACTGAAGATGCCACAACCACAGCTTCTGCTGTGGTGGCTATTGAAATACCACAGAGCCAAGGGTGGTACACAGTTCAATCAGATGGTGTGACTCAGTACATTGCCCCACCAGGCATCCTGAGCACTGTTTCAGAAATACCTCTGGCAGATGTTGTTGTAAAAGAGGAAAAACAGTCTAAAAAGAGAACCTCTGGAGGTAAAGTTCGGGGACAGTATGATGAGGTGGGAGAATCTATGGCAGAGGATCCTAGAAATTTTAAGAAAATCATGGACAGTGGTGTACAGACAGACGATGAAGATGCTGCAGATCGGAGTTATGCAAGTAGGAGAAGAAGAACTAAAAAGAGTGTGGATACCAGTGTGCAAACTGATGATGAAGATCAGGATGAATGGGATATGCCTTCCAGATCAAGGAGAAAAGCCCGTGTTGGGAAATACGGGGACAGCACGACAGAGGCTGACAAGACCAAACACCTTTCCAAAGTCTCCAGCATAGCAGTTCAGACGGTCGCAGAGATATCTGTACAGACTGAACCAGTGGGAACCATAAGAACACCCTCCATACGAGCACGAGTGGATGCCAAGGTAGAAATAATTAAACATATTTCAGCACCTGAAAAGACTTACAAAGGGGGCAGTTTAGGATGTCAAACAGAAGCAGATTCAGACACACAAAGTCCTCAATATCTGAGTGCCACATCTCCACCCAAAGACAAGAAACGCCCAACACCTTTAGAGATTGGGTATTCTTCCTCTCACCTTCGGGCAGATTCCACAATCCAGCTGGCTCCTTCCCCACCCAAATCTCCAAAAGTCCTTTATTCACCCATCTCACCACTTTCACCAGGCAAAGCCTTAGAATCAGCCTTTGTACCTTACGAAAAACCCCTCCCTGATGACATAAGTCCACAGAAAGTACTGCATCCAGATATGGCTAAAGTTCCCCCAGCAAGTCCTAAGGCAGCCAAGATGATGCAGCGTTCTATGTCTGACCCCAAGCCTCTGAGTCCAACAGCAGACGAAAGTTCCAGGGCTCCTTTTCAGTATACCGAGGGCTTCACGGTAAGAGTGATTCTTTTCAGTTAGAAGACAATGGATGAGTTGATGTTAATCATTTCTTTGCACACTTTAGAAGGTAACTGAATTCCTAGTGTTTTAGAGGCCTAATGGTAAATTTCAGAGAGGACTGTTGCATGATAAGTTTGAAGAGGAAACAGGAAAGCACACATTCACTTAGAAACACCAAAGAAAAAAGGCTTTTATTGAGGAAATGGAGAAAGAAGTTTTATTATCTTATGACTTAATGGGATTGAAGATTATTTGCTAACATTGTTATCTTTCACATCACAGTTGCGGGCTGGGTTTTTGTGAATGCAATTAATATTCATTTCCTAGCATGATGGAATAAGCATTGAATATAAACAGATAAGACAAAGGATAATCCTCAATACAGATCAAGGACACAGGAATTCATTAAAAGGATGGTTGGTTAGGGTTATTTACCTTCTTCCAGACAGCAAGTTTGCATTAAATAGGTAAGAATGCACAGCTGGGCACACATTTCTCAAAGCCAGCTGCTTCAGAGGCAGAAGTAGAAGGAACCTCTCTTCAAAACCAATCAGGACAAAGTTAATAGGAGATCCTATCTGAAAAACAAAGTAAAAAAGCAAAGGACTAGGGATGGCCCAGTAGTGTTACGATGGCTTAGCAAGTATGACACCCTTCATAATGCAAAATTAATAATAATAATAGTCATAATAATCATAATAATAAACTTAAAAGCTTAGAACACTTACTGATGAAGTAGCCTTTCTGGAATTGACAGATGAACATGTAATACAGTCATTACATTTTGCACATGTTATTCTGTGTCTGGCATCTTCCTTAAATCCAAGTGATCCTTAATGTAATTCCAGTATTAGAGAAGCAAAAGTAATTTGTATGTTTGTTTCAATAATAGAGATTGACTATTTTACAATGACTAACAAGGGAACAACAAAAGTATATTAGAAATATTTGGTGAATATCTCCATAAGAAGTATTAATAATTTTCTTTAAAAGTAAGCATATTATGATTGAGAAAATCTAATTGTTTAGAAAATGGTTAATAAATATAATAATTCAATGTAGAAGTCTGTTTACTTTAAAGATTCCTTAATACACAAGTTTTTGAATTCTAGGTCTTCACCCCTAAGTCTTCTATTGTTATTTTTTCTGAGATATTGCAGTATCCTTCAGAGCCTTTTTGTTAAACATGAGGTCAAACTGGAAATTATATCATTATATAAAGCTAAATTTTTAATAGGTATATCAGTTTTAATAGTCATATTCATAATTTTTCCTTTCTGTTTTTTTTCCAGTCCTGGATTTGAACTCAGGGCCTGGGGACTGTCCCTGAGCTTCATTTGCTCAAAGCTAGCATTCTACCTCTTGATCCACAGCACCATTTTTGGCTTTTTCTGTTTATGTGGTACTAAGGAATCAAATCCAGGGTTTCATACATTCTCAGCAGGCACTCTACCAATAAGACACATTACCAGCCATTCCTTTCTAGTTTTATAGTGTACCCCCCACCCTGCCCCTGTGTCTGTGAAGTATTTCTAGCATCAGATCTATAGCTATTTTTTAAAATGGCATAAAATCTGTCTCTCCTATACCACAAGTCTATCGTCACGTCTAGGAAAAGTTAATGTAGTATGTTCTCAGAATGTCAAGTGAGAAAGTGACATCCATTGGAAGAGATAGCAGTGTGAATTCAAACAAGTTTGTTTAGAGCTACAAGGCACCAATTTATTTCAAGGCATCTCTCTTAAAGCATAACAACATTTTGGTGATTTATTTTAATAAAAAAAATGATAGTTGTACCTCATATAATAAAAATATTACTTTTTCCTATTAAAAAGATTACTTTAAAAACGTTACCCACCCCATCCAGATGGCCATAAACTACACAGTCTATTAAGTGTTGTACTCTTAGACTTACTTAAAAATGTCAGAACTTTATTGTAAGAGACAATTTTATTGAATTTTTTAGTGTTCTAGAGTGTAAGCCAGGCTCCTGTTGAAAAGCAGATGGTATTCATGATTGTTACAAGAATATGTTTTGCTTCACTGATTGCTGTTTTGATAGCTATTTTAAGAATTTTTGGAACCCTTGAATGTTTTTTTCTGAGAGCAATTTCCATAGCCTAAATTGAGAAATTCTATTTCTGTTAAAATTTTATTTTTATCTTCTACTAAAGTATAGAAATTTAAAAAACAATGGCTATGGTGACCAACGGGACTTGAAAAATAGTAGCAATTATTTTTCATTACTCTTTTTCAAAAGCAACATACAAAATCCATTTATTAAAAACGGACAGAAAATCAGTCAGTTTTTAATAATGTTACTTAAATGTTAGTATTTCCATATTTTCTTTTAATGTTCTTTATAATTAAAACCTTGTACCTTAAAATACAACTGTTTTAAAACTCAAAGAACTACATTAGAATGTTACAAAATAAATATGCTCCAAAATAAATAGCAGTAAAATATTATGTAGCCAGTAATAATAAAGAGCACATATTAATATCAACTGAGAAAAATGAATGCATATACACAAATTTCACCAAGTATTTATATTTATCTTAGTTTAGTAATTATTATCTATTATTTTATTAGGGTCCACATTTAAGGATTAACTTAGAAAAAAACCTTTGCATACTAAAGAAAATACTACATTGTTTTCCTTTCCAAAGACTTAGATCTTTCAAAATATAAGAAATAACATTTTAAAGAAACATATTTATATTCCTGTTGACAAGAAGTTTGATAGTGAAATACTTTAGCCAAAATGTAACAGTGAATATTCTAACATACAGACTTGCTAACACTCTGATTTCACTAATTGTCTACTACTGACAGAATTTAATAACAGAGAGATCATCATTTGACATTAGTTAACTACCTAAGTATTTTAAACAATTCATTTTACATTCTATTTTGAACAGTTGTGAAGTTTACACACATACATACACACACTTCTGTTTTATCTGTTTATGCTTCTACAAGGTACTTAATATTTAGGACTTGCTAATTTACTGTTTGCTATCACTTATAAAAATGAACAAGAAACTACAAATGATTACAACATAAAAATTTGGAAAACTTTTGGGTATATTTTGAGATATACCTTATATAATACCATCACATGTTCTTGTTTTTTGATATGTTCTTATAATTATGTTCATCATAATATACATTTTATTAGGCATATATTGGTGTAAACAGGAATTCATATGTATATACTGATATATAAAGTACTTAAAACTTGTAGTCATATAATTAAAAAATGTTTCACATGCAGTTGCCTGATTGAAATACAAATTGTTTTTGTATTCTTTATTTTATTTCATATTTTAAAAATAAAGAGTTCTAAGATTATCTTTGCATCCCTATATCAACCCAACACAATTCTGTATGCATCAAAATGGGCCTTAGTATTTAACAGACTTTTCTTTTTGAGTTAATACTCAGTGTTGTCTTGGATTATGAGTAGAGTTTGAATTAAGAGGACACTAATATAATTGTGGTAAGGTAAATTGAGTCCTAAATGAGCTAACTAAATAAACTTTTGTAGGTTAGCCCAAACTATAAATAGTAGAGGGGAATTTTATTTTAACTTTAAGAACAACTTGTATGGATTTCAAATTAAAACAGTTGAAAAAATAACAATAATCAATGAAAATAAATAAGAAATTTTTAGCAAGACACTACTAGCTCACATTTGTAATCCCAAATACTCAAGAGGCTAAGATTTGGAAGTTTGAAAACAGCACTGGTAAGAAAGTTCTGTACAATGCCAGCTGAGCAAGCAAGCTAGCCAAGCACAATGCCCTGCATTTAAACCCTAGTCCCACCAAAAAAAGTAAAAACAAAAGTGAAATTATCAAGAAGTGTTATTGCAGTTTTCTTTTACCTGGCTGAAAAAAAGACGCTACTTCTAATAATATAAGACAGAAAAATAAAGCTTAGAATTGGGAAAATAATAATTCTTTCGCATGAATCCAAGTTCAGTTAAATTGGAAGACTTGAAGTTGATTACTCCTGTCATTCTTTCTCTCCTTTCTGCCCAATTAAATAAGTAAAGTCTATAAAAATACATGATTTGTTCTGCCTCTCTGAAAAACCATTTTAGTGACAAAAATAAACCACTCTAAATAGGTTGGACCAACATTTCATTTCTTATCCATTAGATAGTATATTTTACTATGACAGGACACAGAAAGCCCTCATTTTTTTCCTAACCAAAAAAATAATAAAAATAAAAACTAATCATAGAACTCAATATCTAGATAGAGAAAGTATTTGTATAGTTAGTAATTTACTTCTTTGAAACTTGAGCTGCAGCCACTACTTAAAGAACAAATTACAGACTAGGAATATATCTCCACTAGCACAGTAATAGCATTGCATATTCTAGAACCTGGTTAAAACTTCAGTGCTAAGAACGAGAAAAAGACCATATGCCAGGTGTGTTTTGATTCAAACCTTTAATCTGAGCTATAAAAGAGGGTGATGTAGTAGGATCAAGGACCAAGCCATTTCTGAATATATTTGTGAGATCCTAATCTGAAAAATAACTACCTAAAAAAAAAATATATATATATATATATTTATATATATATATATGGTAGAGCTCCTGCCAAACAGGCACAGATTCCCGAGTTTCAAACCTTAGTACCACCAAAATAATGGATCATCCATTTAGAAAAACTTTTAATCATTAATTTGTACTTCAGTTCTCATGCATCAGATTTGTAGAACTATGCACTGAAAGGAAATATTACTCTAAAATGGTAGAAAATATTCTGAGTTTTAATACATTTTTATTGTAAAAATACTGTACAGAGGAGTTACAGTTACATGAGCAATGTAATGAGTACATTTCCTATCAAGCATTGTTACCTCCTCCTTTGTTTTTCCCCTACCTTCCCTTCCCTCCCATCTCAACTCCCGCCCCCTCCCCACGTAAATTGGTAAATTGTAAAGTTCATTTTTCAACATAGTGTCTTGCACATCTCATTGTTACAATGCGTCAACTTGTATCCCTATTTAAGCATTTTGTGTTTTTTTTTTCCCTTCCCCTCCCCAAGCTATAGTAGTGTATATACAAGATGCAGGGTACCGACATCAAATACAGTGAAAACAGGGGTTATACCATGAGGGAAGAGCATACAAAGAAACAAAATTCACATGGTACATTATAAATACATTTTGTTTGATTTTGTTTTGGTTTTTATTTCTGTTTTTGTTTTTTTTTTTGCCAGTCCTGAGGCTTGAACTCAGGGACATTGTCCTTGAGCCTCTTTTTGCTCAAGTCTAGTGCCCTATCACTTCAGCCACAGTGCTACTCCTGGCTTTTTCTGAGAAGTTTATTGGAGAAAAGAGTCTCATGGACTTTCCTGCTAGAGCTGGCTTCAAACCACAATCCTCAAATCTCAGGCTCCTTAATAACTAGGCTTACAAGTATGCGCCCCTAGTGCCTAACTGTTCTCAGGTTTTTAAAAGTCCATGAGTTCTATCTTCTGGAGGAAATATATAAAATATTTCTTGACACAATTTTAATTAAACTCACCACCCCTTAATCAATTGTGTGTAGTATTGTCTTCTAAATAGCCAAATGCTTCAGAAATACACTATGACAGCTGAGCACTTTACAATATTTTTTGTTTAATTTAATTTTGAGGGAGCTAGTTCACCTAGTTAAATTATATAAAGAAGAAACATTGCAAACATAGATAGAAATATATTTTAACTATTTTAATGTAGAGTTTCAAGTTTGTGTTTTAGGCCTTGGGGAAATCAATTGTGAGAAATTAAAAAAAGAACAATGGAGGGTCTAGAATGTTTTTGTTTAAGGAGTAAAAGAATCTGAATTATATAAGTGTATACATATATGCACACACACATATATGCTAATGCTAATGAAATTTAGTGATGGATTTAGGCTGTCGTTACAATGATCCTTATATTCTCCTAAGCTTTAGATAGGAAGTTATTTAATCATTCTTTATATTGCTAATAATCTGATTCTCTGGATACACATTATGTAGTAATCATAATTTCAATGATTCATGCCCAGAAATGAATTATAATTAGAGACCTACATTTGGTAACATAAAACACAGCATTAATTTTGTTCTCCTAAATGCAACAGTAAATAAATATTTTATAGACACATTGGAATTTTGTAATATCTCATTATGGACCAATGATTTGTTTGAAAGTGTTAGCAATTGGTAACATTCAGTGTTCTAGAGTATATAAGAGTAACTATAACTGCCGGGAAAAGAGGGAGAATGATGTATTTTATTTTTTTAATTTGCAATAATATCTTAGGAAAATTATTTTAATGCTTGAAAATTTTTGTTAACTTTATATTCTGCTTCAGATTACTAACATAAACCACTTGAACTATTTTCTGATGAAAATAGCCATTAATCTCACTGTGGCACCTAAATATTTTTTCCTTGAAGAAGTAAGCCACCTGAAAGAATGGTATATAGCATTTAGCAATCTAGTACAGAAGCCCCCTTTAAAAGTTAATGGCTAATAAATAAGAAAATAAGAACTTTCTATGACTATTTTATTTTTATTTAGCATGCATATTTAGCATGCATTCATATATTTTAAATTCTGTGAATGTTTATCAATTACTGTATTGTTTCTCTTTATGCTGATAAGTCATCATGTTCATCAGTCTACCTGAGGACATAGAGAAAAGAACTGGCCCCATTAGGTCCTGACTTTTTATATATGCAAAATTTGGCCTTTGGTGCTTTATGTGATTTTCAAAGTCATGTTCAGAAAAATTCCATTCTTGACATTGTCATCCAACCAAACCTTAGATGTATATTTAAGAGGAAAGGGGTAAGGTGAGGAGGCTATATAACTCAAAAGATCTGTTAGAAAAGTTCTCTAATTTGAAATTAAGTGTATGGCTATATAGTGACATTATAAAGGAACAACAACTCTCATTATTTGAGTTTTTATAATCAGAAGAACAAAACACAATTAAATTTTTAGTCAGTTGTCTATTTCCTGATAATATTCTTCAAGCTCCATCTACTGTTTGGTGAAAAAGAAGAGAAACTTTGGGTAGCTTTAGTGAATTGCATGCAGTTGATGCTATTGAGATCATCTGTTGGTGTCCATTGGTGGCTGTGAAAACTAGGAAAAAGAAAAACTCAATTTTCTCATACTTTGTAGTATTGAGTACATAAAATATGCAGTGAGTCACTATTGACCAAATTAGATCACATTTCCAAAAGCATATCAGAGCATAATCAGATGAGAAGTATGTTTTTTAATATTCTAAGTAGGTACAGGTAGCACTAGGAAAAGGCTTGAGTAGTTTAGAGATATGATACAGTTTTGAAATCAAATTTTGATATTAGGTGATAGAAATAATCAAATTTTTGAAGTTATGATTGACACATTCATTATTTTACAAAAATAAGGCATATAATCTTGAGAGGGAACACTTTTATTTTGCTTGTATAGAATCAAACCCAGAGTTTTCACATATGAGGCAAGTATTCTACCATTGAATTCTAGCTTCCTCCATACCAGATTATTTTTTGAAAAATGCAAAAAAAACCAAAAAAACCCTGTAGCCACTATTAAGAAATGCAACATTAAAATTTGATTTTAACAAAGTATACATAGTACCTAGGTAAAAGTATTTTAAAATGTTAAATTGTTTTCTTGATGTCTTAAAATTTGAAAAGTGATACTATTTCAAGGCTGATTTTTTAAATTTAAAATATCATGGAAAACTAACCAATTAAAATTAAAACTTCAGTGGTACTTTTATAATACTCTGAATTCATTCTATCTGCTTTCAAAATTGTTTATCATTAACATACAACCAGGCACCTACTTATTGGTTACTTATAATACTTTCTTTCTGCATGGTCTTGACCATTCTGAACGTTTATACAAATGACATCACATAATGTGTGGCCTATTGTGCTCAGTGTCTTTTTGTTGTTCTCTGTTCTGTGTTCTAGGGTCTCTCACTTTGTAGCCACTAATACGCCTTCATATGGTAAAACTCTACTTTAACATACATGCTGCAATTTATAGAATTCCAATTTTTTGGCAATTTAATTGTTTCTTATTTGGAAAAGTAACTATTTTAGAACTTTAAATTTAATTAAAAAAGAAGTTTGAGAAAATTCATGATTTAATATAATCGAATGTGCTACCACAAGTAAATAATAGCTATCATATAAAATATGTCAACTACTTGGGAAGTGAAATGAGTGTATAAAATTATTTTAAAAGAATACTGGCCCAGCCCTCCCAAATATTAACCCTACTAAATGGTATACTATTTCTTTCTATGGTTAATAAAAACTTACACACACACACACACACAAACACACACACACACACACACACACACACACACACACACACACACACCTTGATCTAATAAAGCCTATGAGTTTCTTAGAGTGACCTAATTTTGAAATTTATAAGGAAACTTCATTCATTCGATGAGAAGAATCACAGAGAAATCAGTGGAGGTTATTTAATCTGCAATTTATTTGACAACCTCAAAAGTAAGACTTAACAAAGTTATACTCAAGTGCAAGTCATTATATATTTATACAAATTTGGAACATAATGGTATACTGTCACCGTTTAAAATATATCACAGATTGTGGTTCTATTGTGAGCTTTTCTTTATTCCTTGTAGAACAGGGCTATAAAAATATAGTCTTGTCTTGGCTTCTCTTTAGGGCCAGGAAGCTCTATACTAAGCCATGCACCTATTGTATGTGTGTGTGTGTGTGTGTGTGTGTGTGTGTGTGTGTGTTACCCTTGAGGCCACCATTTTATTCCAATAAGCTATTTTTCAAATGTTTACCATGTTTTTAAATTTTATTTTATTGTAAAAATGCTGTATAGAGGGCTTACAGTTATATGAGTAAGGCAATGAGTACATTTCTTGTCAAGCATTGTTGTTCTCCTACTATCCCTTCCCCTCACCACATCCTTCACTCCTCCCTTTGTCCCCGAAGTTGTAAAGTTCATTTCCAATATACTGTCCTGTGGGTATCATTGTTGCAATGGGTCATCCTGTGTCCTTGTTTCAGAATTTTGATGCTCCCCTTCCCCTCCTCAAATTAGACAAATGTATATTCAAGAGGGAGGGTACCAAAATGAAGTACAGTAACAACAAGGTATATAACATAGGGAAAGAACATACAAAGGAAATAAAAAAATCACATAATACATTAGAAACAACCACAAAGAAAGACCTCTTGTGTCCATATCTTGGGGTTTATTTCACTTAGCAGCATCCTATATGGTCACATATGCATAGCTTTTGAGCTTTTCCGCTCATTTGATAAAATTATCATAGACATATACTAATTATTGCAAATGAGGGAAACAATGGCACCTATATTTCGTTGGTTCTGGCTTACTTCACTTAATATTATTTTGTACACAGTGGAATTCTATGCTTCTATCAGAAAGAATGACTGCCCATTTGTTAGGTATTGGAAAGACTTGTTCACCATGTTTAAAGTAACCAGTATGAGAAATAGTAGAAATAATTTTCACTGAAAAAAATTTAATATTGTGGAAAAAAATGAAAATTGCAGCATACCTTTCAAACAACAAAATGCTGAGGTTTAAGCTAAAATTTTATAGTACCATGAAAACAAGGATATGTTTTCATGGCATTTCATTAACAACTTGAAAAATTGTCTTCATTCTTTGGAAGCAACTTAAAAACTGGCTTCATGTTGCCTGGTAGGAACTGCCAGATAAGAAAGAAGTTTGAAGCCATGATCCAGAGAGGACCTTGTGGCTCCACAGTAGGTCTTAGCTGAGTGTTGAGTAAAATTTGCAGCAGCAAATATTCCCAAAACACAAAGTGAAATGAAAGTCAAGAGTTCATACATGCAGCAGGCTCTTCAAAGAGTAGCTGTCAAAGTGAATGGACTGTCAAATGAATGTGAGACATAAAATACCAGCAGTGCAAACATTTCATATGTGACATATGTATGTAAATATTTATCTGTGTGCATTCCCTTACACACACATACACACACACACACACACACACACACACACACACTTAGAGTCTTTCTATAAAGATAGTGACATAGTGGTTTTTCTTTCCTGCTATTGTTTTTCACGTATTTATAATGTACTATGTGATATTTTTTTTGTTTCTTTGGTATGATCTTCCCCCACGGTATAACCTCCTTTTTCACTTTTTGATTCCAGTGCTCTGCATCTTGTATATATATTTTTCTAATTTTGGGAGGGGAAGGGAAATAACACAATGCTTAAATAAGGATACAGGTTGACCCATTGTAACAATGAGATGTAGAAGACACTATGTTGAAAAAGAACTTTACAACTTGGGGGAGGGATGAGTTGGGGTGGGGAGGGAAGGGATGGTAGGGAAAAATCAAAGGAGGAGGTAGCAATGCTTGATAGGAAATGTACTCATTACCTTACTCATGTAACTGTAACCCCCTCTGTACAGTATTTTTACAATAAAAAAATAAAAATATGAAGTATGCGTATTTCAATAATTTACAATAGGCCATTGAACATATTGTTTATGCGTTTTGCAAATTGCCTCAAAGCTTATTTTAGTAAGTTATAAAGCCCGAGCATCGGTAAAACAGTGATGCTGATTTTCCTCTCCAAAGAAATATAATCTAGGATGTTTTATCTACATTCATAATTGTCAGGTGACTCTGTCTTTGTATAATAAACTGGCATCTGACCATCCAAAGTTCTGCCATGCCCTATTTCTTCAACTTCTTCAAGTTCATGTCCAGTGATTATTATTTCTCTCCCTTACTATCTCTGAAAATTACTTGCTTAAAAGTCAGACATCCTTACATAGAAACTTTCTGTGTCAGATGCTGACTTCTTTTTACATTCAACCTATTGTATTTAACCAGATCTTTTTTTTTTCATCTCCGAATTGTAAGGTTTCATGTGTTGATTTTAATTTTTATCATCCTCCCTTCTTCTTTAAGAACCTTGGAGAATGGCATTCTACTCATATGGAATATACTCAGACAAGCTTACATAAATGAATGATGCTAAGATAGTTATATTGAAGCCCCACAAGGAAAACTGTAAAGGAAACCAAATGATTGTAAAATGTCCTTAGACCAAAAGTATCATTAGGTAAAATGCCCTAATTTAATAATTATAGTTTTAAAAACTATATTTCTATATTTGGAACACAAAGAATGAAAGTCAGAGGCAAATTTTATAATATTTTAAGTCAGGAATTATTTATCACAAAAATCAATTTGTGTACCACGCCTTAACCGCTGTAGATATTAGTTTCTCCTTTCTTGTAATAATGAATTGAGAGCATTATGCTAATATTTGCTACTTATGCACTTTGGTGTCACTAAAAGTTATTGGTAAATTTAAATAGCAAACTAACATTATAAAAGTAAAATTCTGCCAAATACATTTCCAATAAACACACCTGCTCATTGTTTATCAAATATGCTAATGATAAAATTTGCATTGTAAATTATTTTGATTTTTCAAATTTGAACTTTAAATAAATCATATTGCGCTTAAACTTGGAATTAGACAATTATAGATTAAGTCCCAGGTCTACGACTTACTAAACAGGCAAACATGGCCAATTGAGATAAGAACTCTATAGTTATAAACATTATATATATATATATATATATATAAGACATACCTACAGACATATATATATATATATATATATATAATTAGCAACTGTTCCTCTCCAATAAAGTAATGGAGATTTCATAAGACAATGTATGTATAAACTCAAGAATATTCATCTTATAGCAAGTATGATTTTGCTTTAAAATAAATCTTTAGTTATTTCTGTTAATCAGGAGTAATTACCTTTGGTTAAATTAGATAGAGAGAGGCTTTTTCAGTTTACTATTCTTTCTAGTGTGTTTTCAATCATTCCCTTCCTTTCTTCATTACCCTAGAACTGCATTTTCCTCAAGAATACTCATTGTCAAAACACTCTAGCCCATAGCACTGGTCTCAGTTACCAAGCAAAACACAGTCCATCCTCATTTTCTCTCTACCATTTAAAAAAAAAGTATAGCTGCTCTGTGGAAACTGACCATTTTGCTATCACCAAATTTTTAAACTGATAAATTTGAACAACGTATCTGAATCTCCTTTATATTTATATGATATATTACATGAATGAGTGGTTGCATCTTGAGTCTACCTTGTGTTACCAAATGCCTTCTTATGCCCCATTTCAGAATGTCATTCTATTCCTATACTGAAATTTTAAATATTCCTACTTCTTGTGCCAATTAAATTACATTAAATAGTTTCTGTCCTAGTTATAAGTATGGTATATCACTCATATTCACTGGGATCTGCTCTAGTAACATATCACAGAGAGTATACTTACAGAGATAAAAGATTTCTTTACTCAGAATTGTGAAGATTTAAAGGCATGGCATTGGTGTCAGCTGAGCTTGATAGGGACCTCATAGAGGTGGTACCACAGGGAGCCTCTAAGGAAGAAGATTACATCACCAGACATGAAGCCAAAGAGGCTATAGAATCCCAATAGCCCTTTTAAAGGAATCTTTCTCTTCCCACTTGAGCTCAGAGGTTACCACTAGGCCTCACACTTAAAAGTTTCACACTGACTCTAGAACCAAGAGCCTATCTGAAAGACAAGCCTTTAAAGCTTGAGATACCAAATATATCTAAAACCAAGGCATATGGTAGTACTTGTGAACAGATAAAACAGGTTTACAACTCAACATGTCAATAAACATTTGTATGATATGGAAATATAATTCATACTTATTGAATGTGTATGTGTGCATTACAGGAGAGACCAAACAGAGAAATGGCAAGCATTGTTGTTAAATTAAGGCTTTAGAGAATGTGATGAGGAAAAGTATTTTAAAAGATGGATTAGTAAGCATTTAATCCTTGAAGACCTGGAAAAATAATTCATTGACATATAATCAGCAGTAGAAAATTTTGGAGAAAAAGTAAAGGTATTGAAATGCAGATTAATTGATCTCTCAAAGATGACTTAACTTGAGAAGATCTTCTTGAAAACTGTTTCATTACTATGAACTTTTAAGACAATAGATAAACAAAGTGTATGTAAATTTAAAAGCATGAACTGATGCAAAGATTAACAAAGAGAAGGGACATCTAAATATCAGAACAATTTACAAATAGTAAAGATTTACGCAAGAATTATACTTCTGAGAGGAAATTCAGACCTATCATTATGTTGTGAGTACTGAAAATTATAAATTAAAAACATCATAAGCAGTGTTTACTCAGTCTTTGTCTTATGCTTCCTGCACTGTCATTTCATTAGGCATTTTAGGATGCATTCACTTTCCAGTAAAGCACTCTTCAATAAAATACTACTCTGATGAGATGTATTATGACATATGTGTATGAGGGTTGAATAATGTACTTGGTATCAAAAAATTATTGTTACTGTTCTACTAAGCCATATCAAAGGACGTTTGAACAATATATATATTATTTTATTTATGGTAGGAAAGCTATATGATTTACTAAGAAGAGAGGTATGGAGTCAAAGAGGGCTGAGGAAACAAAGAGAAAATGTATACACATACATGTATATATGCATGCATGCAAACATACATACATATGTGCATGCATACATACATAAAATTATGCTCACCTGAACAAAAATCAGATTTCTAAGATGGCTTGTAAAATTATTTTAACAGATTTTAGGAAGGAGAAAAAATTAATCTTTCTGAGACTTTCCAAAATAATATAAGGCAATAAATGTCATACAGAATGGCATTTCTAATGCTTTGTCCAGTGAAGTAGAAACTCGTTTTCTACTTGACTGCATAGCCCAAGAGCAGTGACTTTGAGCAAGAAAACAAAGCAAACTGGGACAAGAAGTGCATTAAGAAGAAGTTTAAAGATGCCCGATAAAACACTGAATGCCATTTTCTCAATATTCAGTGCGGAATTGTTTTGTCTATACTACTGAACTTTGAAAAATAACTTGTAAAAGTGTGAGACCTTCAAATGTGTCATATTTCTTTCTGTTCTCTTAAAAATGAACAATTATTATCACATCTTGATTATCACATTTTTAAAGAAATCTTACAAGTTAGAGAAAAATCTACTTTTCATACAATTTTAATGGCACTCAGAAGGAATATCTATCACCGTAGTGCAGATTCAAGCCTATTCATTGATAAATGTTGAGTCCTTTTGCATAAAATATGTTGTATGTGGGAGATGAGAAAGAAGGATAATTAGATGGTAATAAATCATGGCTTCTTGTGAACACATTATTAATACTACAGTTCAGGGAACAAATTGCTGATGTTTTCATATTCAGCTGTTATTTTGTCTCATGACCAAAAACGGCAGCTGCTTAGGACAGATTGGAACACCTGGGAGATGTATTACGAATTTTCATTCACATTTTAAAAGTAAAAATTGTTGCCTCTCGTCAATGTAATGGAATTTAGGCAGGGTACAATCGGTGCAATATATAATACAATATGTCCAGTGTTTTCCACAATGGAAAATACAAATGACCTGAAGTGTCTACTGTTTTCATGTTACATACTTTGTGGACTATTAAATAGCAGAAGCTGTTAGTTGTCATTATAGTCTCAGTCTGAAGTACAGTGAATAACATGAAAGTGTTTACTGTTGATAATAAATATTGCCTATAATGGAACTACAGTTGGGGTTCAAGTAGTAGAGCCTCCGCCTTGAGCAAAAGGCCAAGTGAGATTGCAATCCATGAGTTCAAGTCTCAGGACCATCACAAAAATGAACAAACAAACAAACAAAAAGACCACAAACAAAAAACTCTAAACTATGTTTATAGCGTTCCAGGGACTTCCAAAACACATTTTGCCCAATTCTCTTTTTACAATTACTTTCTTCATTTCTAACATGAAGTGCAGCTATTCAAGTGATCACCCTTTGTAGTTCTAGTTATTTGCCAAATTAAAGAACTATTCATTATATTAAGATTTTAATATGTTTTCCACTACATTATTCATCTTTTTTTGAAACATAGGGCAACACCTAATTTCCAACAAAGTAGTAGCAGCTATAAAATTTCTCAGTCAAACTGGATTTTTCTGACATGGTAACCTTTTCATAGTTAGTTACTTCCATGGTAGAAAACATTCCTGGCATTTTTATGAGGCATCTTGGTGCATATTCTGTAGTTATAACAAAATGGTCAAAGCTCAGTATTTTATAAAGGGTTTATTTACCTAACAGATTCAGAGGCTGAGAGTCCAAGTTCAGCAATATCATCAGGTAAAGTTCTAATGATCATCGTGGAAAAGAATGAGAAAGGGAAATGCATGTGTGCTATAGTGAACAAATGTGCACAGGTATCATTTGCTTCATAATAACACATTTTTGGAATAACTAACCAAAATAGAATGCTTGATTTTATGATCATGAATAAAATTTATAGCAAGGAAAAACAATCTGATAACCATTATCTTTTTAAAAAAATATATCAGATCATCACTATAACTTAGAATCTCTCTTTGTTGTTTAGCCTTTAACCCACATGAATGTCTTTTCAAAGTATCATTCAAGTCCTACTTCTTTTATGAGGCCTATGTTTTTCCATTAAGTCTAAGGCATCTTTATATAAAAATGGTAGCATAATACACATTCATAGAAACAGTAAAGATGGATATGTGATCTCTTCCTGAGAACATAATCCAGTCTACTGCATCATTAATCCTCAGCCAAGGATTATTTTCCAGCCAAAGAGACATTTAACAATACATTGCAATATTTTTGACTGACATAATACACTGTTGGTATCTGAAAGCTAGAGTCATGCTACATCTTTACATTCTAAAGGGAGCAGAATACCATCACCACACCATTTAGAATGATCTGACACAAAATATCTTTTGTACCAAAGTCAACCCCGTTGCATAAATTGGCCAAAAATAGACCTGGCTTGTATGCACATCACTTTGCATTCTTATGGCCAGACTTTTGTTGGTGGTTATCCTGAGAAAGAGTGAATTTTGAACAGAGATAGTGTTCACTTATATCTATTCCTTCTGTCTTATCAACATTGCCACATCATCAGTTTTCTCTTTGACAAAGCCACATCAATTGATCCCCCTAAGAGTGCATTGCAAGTCATTGCTGGTGATTTAACATTTACAGCTTCATGGTTTGACTGCATATTGCACATGCTATCAAAGTTAATTTGACCAGTTATGTAATAACCACAGTTGCATATAAGAAAACAAAGTGATTGGTTTAGGTAGATACAGCTTTCAAAGATTTTTGTCATTTTTTTTATTGTGAAAATACTGTACAGAGGGGTTACAATTACATGGGCAAAATAATGAATCCATTAAGTGGATTTTTCAATTTTTTCTTATTTTTCCTCTCTTTGTGTGCATTGAGCATTCTCTGGATGTGTTCCCATCTCACATCTCATCTTATACTGTTTTCAACAAGGAAATGTTTCCTGTTTAAATCTCATCAAGGCTAGCTTTCTTTCATGTGTCTTTTCTTATGTAGCTTCCTTCCAATGCCCTCTGCTATCCACCTTAGCTCACCCATCTTAGATCATTTCTTTCTTGTTACTTATTTCTTAACTGATCTACAAAAATATAGAAATACACATAAGTACTGTGGTTTTGAGTACTATTATTAACTTTTATATCTACCTAATTATAATCAAACATACAGTTTATGAGTCTCATATTCTTGAAAGTTGGTTCTTTTTAAGGTATTATTAGGTAAACATTATTTCAAACTCTATTATATTTCTGCCTGAGGACTTAAGAGAAACTAATCAATTTTACAACAACATGTACACCCTCCCTCACACACATAAATGTAAGTGTGTGATTTTTTAATGGTTCTTAATTTTAGGCTTTCCAGAGATCTATGAAACAAGGAGAAGCAGTAAACTGAACAACTATGTATTTTCACAAAAAGTAGAAAAAGGAAATGGTGTGTTACAACATCTCTACCATATGTAATGTATATCAAGGGAAAATAAACAGTATATAATTTTCATCCTTCCATGGAACATCATTATTCTCAGAGGACAGAAAAGATCATGTTAAAGAGCTTATAGAACTTTTAAACATATATGTTAATATTTTGGAAAATTGCTAATTAAGATCATTATAAGCTCCAATTTATTTTATTACTATTTAATTATAATGACTGGTTATTCAAAGGAATAGCATGTACATTTTTAGATTTTTTTTAAGAATTAGATTGTGAATTTTTCAAAAGCCAATAGTTTACCTTAGAAATAAGATTTTTAAAACATTTTTATTGTAAAGATACTGTACAGAGGGGTTATAGTTCCATTAGTAAGGTAATGAGTACATTTTCTATTGGGCATTGTTACACCCTCCTTTGTTTTTCCCCTACTATCCTTCCTTCCTCACCTCCCCAACTCCTCTCTCCCCCACCCCCAAAGTTGTAAAGTTCGTTTTCAACATAGTATCTTGAACATCTCATTGTTACAGTCAGTCTATGTTTATCCTTATTCCAGCATTTTGTTATTTCCTTCCCCTCCCCAAATTAGAAAAATGTATATACAAGATGCAGGGCACTGGAATCAAACACAGTTTGATTCCCATAGTGGGGAAGAACATACAAAAGAAACCAAAAAAAATCACATAGAAATAAGATTTTGAAGGAAACGATAGTGGGTGCCTATAGCGTTACACAGCTGTCTCATTTAGTCGCTATCACAATTCCACCTTAAATGTGTCTAGAATATAAGATTAAAATAATTAGATTAAGAGAATATAACATGTCATGCAACAGCCTTCTTCCTGACTCTTCAGATTTTTTCATGAATATAAAAACGTCAACTTAACAAATCAGTATAACTTGCTGTACTGCCATCCAAGTAACTGAAATGTCAGAAATCCACATAAAGAATCCAAAAGGTCTTTAAGAGGATGTATCATATTGTGCTATCTAGTAAGGAATTAATGAAAGCAGAGAAATAGCAACAGGAAGCAGATAAAAATGAGGGAAATAAAATTAGAAATGATTTTAGAACAAGTAGTAAAATGCAATGGCTTAGAAAAATAAGATCTAATTAGTAAGACATTTTTGACTGGGCTGGTGTTTGAATTCAGGGCTTTGTATTCACAAAACAGATATTCTACACCTAGAGATAAACTTCCATCCCTTTTGCTCTAGTTATTTTTAAAATAGGGGCCTTATTTCTCCCCAGGATGGCCATTGCAGGAATGACAAGTGAATTCTGCTACACCCAGCTTTTTTCTGTGGCGATGAGGTCTCATGAACATTTTTCGTTCAAGCTGTGCTCAAACTGCTATTTTCCTGACCTCTACCTCCTAAGTAGCTAGGATTATAGGCACACATCACTAGCTCCCAGGGAATAGGCATGATTTTTAGATTTGTTTAGCTACTGTTACCTTTCTGCCATTAGTGTGTCTAAGGCACTAATGCCTTAGAGCTGGGAGAGAAAAGACAGATTTTTGCGAAGAATATAAAACTAGAGGGCAAAAGACCTAAAATCTAGTATTAACTGCATTTCTTATTACTTAGGAAATTTTGAAAACAGTAGCTTATTTTAGCGTTAACTGGTTACCATAGCTTTCATGTGTTTGGATATTTCAAAATTATAACATTTTCAAGACTTCTTCAACTTAGAAGTAGAGTTATGAATAACAAAATAATGAACACTTAACAACCCACCTACCATATCTTTATCTGATTAAAAAGTATACCCAATGACTTTCATTGCAGTCATTTCATTTTGTTTCATATAGAAGTTACTAGCAACTACCATTTTTGAAACTAAAACTACTAACCTGAATTATCATTAAAAAATTTCAGATTAAATAGAAATTTCATGCTGATTATTCTGGAGAATTAGAGGCTTGGGTTCAAAACACTTAAGGGCGAGATAAGAGTGAGCCACGTGGTGGTCACAAATTGGCAATGGCAAGATAGACCTAGTGTCAACTTGGCCAACATCTTCAACAACTGAAACTTACATTGTAGCTGGTGAACGCAATACTCTGGGAATAATTCCCTAAATAATTTCTGTACATTAATTTAGATGAAAATGAATTCTTAAGGGTTTGTCTGAATAAGCTAGCTAAAATATAAACCCAAAATAAGCAATGAATTTTGTCCTGATTTTTAGACCCACCACTAATGTTACAAAAATCCTGATAAATGATCTTTTATCAAGAAAGGACCAATTCCAGGTATTTCTACTTGTGATCAAATCTGAAAACTCATGTGTAACAGTTTTACTGTTATGTTGTGGTAGCTCCAAAATTCTTGTAATCAATTCATTTAAGTGTAAATTATGAATGATTTAGCCTTTACTTTTTTTCATTGATAATGAAACACTGTATTTTGTTTACTTCATTACAGACCAAAGGTTCTCAGACCATGACACCGTCTGGCACCCAGAAGAAAGTTAAGAGAACACTCCCCAATCCACCTCCAGAGGAGGCTTCCACAGGAACTCAGTCAACCTACAGCACCATGGGCACTGCCTCCAGGAGAAGAATCTGCAGAACCAACACCATGGCTCGAGCCAAGATTCTCCAGGACATAGACAGAGAACTTGATCTCGTTGAAAGGGAATCTGCCAAACTGAGAAAGAAACAAGCAGAACTGGATGAAGAAGAAAAGGAAATAGATGCCAAGCTTCGATACTTGGAAATGGGAATTAATAGGAGAAAAGAGGCATTACTAAAGGAGAGAGAAAAGAGGGAGCGAGCCTACCTGCAGGGTGTAGCTGAGGATCGTGATTACATGTCTGACAGTGAAGTCAGCAGCACCAGACCAACCCGAATAGAAAATCAACATGGCATTGAGCGACCCAGAACAGCTCCCCAGACGGAATTCAGCCAGTTCATACCACCACAAACTCAAACAGAATCCCAACTTGTTCCTCCTACAAGCCCTTATACACAGTACCAGTACTCTTCTCCTGCTCTTCCTACCCAAGCACCCACCCCTTACACACAGCAGTCCCATTTTCAGCAACAAACCTTGTACCATGGGCAAGTCTCACCTTACCAGACTCAGCCAACTTTCCAGACTGTAGCAACAATGTCCTTCACGCCCCAAGCTCAAACTACACCAGCTCCACAACCATCTTATCAATTACCATCTCAGATGATGGTGATACAGCAGAAGCCACGACAAACCACATTATATTTAGAGCCTAAGATAACTTCAAACTATGAAGTGATTCGCAATCAACCCCTTATGATAGCACCTGTGTCTACTGATAATACATATGCCGTGTCCCATCTTGGAAGTAAGTACAACACTTTAGACTTGAGAATAGGTTTGGAAGAAAGAAGTAGCATAGCGAGCAGTCCTATTTCAAGTATATCTGCAGATTCTTTCTATGCAGATATCGACCATCATACTTCACGAAACTATGTCCTCATTGATGATATTGGCGAGATTACCAAAGGAACGGCAGCATTAAGCACGGCATTTAGCCTTCATGAAAAGGACCTTTCCAAAACAGACCGTCTACTTAGGACAACTGAGACCCGCCGGTCACAAGAAGTCACTGATTTCCTAGCACCTCTGCAGACTTCATCCAGATTACATAGTTATGTGAAAGCAGAAGAAGATCCAATGGAAGACCCTTATGAATTAAAGCTTCTGAAACATCAGATTAAACAAGAATTCCGCAGAGGGACAGAGAGCTTAGACCACCTCACTGGAATTTCGCATTATTACCATGCTGACACGAGCTATCGACATTTTCCAAAATCTGAGAAATACAGCATCAGTAGACTCACGCTTGAAAAACAAGCAGCCAAACAATTACCAGCAGCCATACTTTATCAAAAGCAGTCGAAGCATAAGAAATCACTCATTGACCCTAAAATGTCAAAGTTCTCACCTATTCAAGAAAGTAGAGACCTAGAACCTGATTATTCGAGCTACATGACCTCTAGCACATCATCAATTGGTGGTATTTCGTCTAGGGCAAGACTTCTTCAAGATGACATCACGTTTGGCCTCCGAAAAAATATTACTGACCAACAAAAGTTTATGGGCTCATCTCTTGGCTCAGGACTGGGTACGTTAGGAAGTACCATCCGCTCAGCTCTGCAGGATGAAGCAGATAAACCATACAGTAGCGGCAGCAGATCGAGACCTTCCTCCAGACCTTCTTCTGTCTACGGACTTGATTTATCAATTAAGAGGGATTCTTCCAGCTCTTCACTAAGGCTGAAAGCTCAAGAAGCTGAAGCTCTTGATGTTTCCTTTAGTCATGCATCATCCTCAGCCAGAACTAAGCCTACTAGTTTGCCAATTAGCCAGAGTAGAGGAAGGATACCAATTGTGGCTCAGAATTCTGAAGAAGAAAGTCCACTCAGTCCTGTGGGCCAGCCAATGGGAATGGCTAGGGCGGCAGCTGGACCTCTGCCACCCATATCAGCAGACACAAGGGATCAGTTTGGATCAAGTCACTCATTGCCTGAAGTTCAGCAGCATATGAGAGAAGAATCACGGACTCGGGGTTATGACCGTGACATAGCATTCATCATGGATGACTTCCAACATGCCATGTCAGACAGCGAAGGTAAAGTGGGCCTCAAACTCTACCATCACTCTCAAAACTCAAATTCTTATTTTTCTGCATGCTTAATTCTCCTTCTCCAAGGATGGAATCTACCTTTCTTGGTGCATCTTTTGCATGTTTACTTCAGTTTTATTTCTTGTATGTGGAACTTTTATCTTGTGTATAGACTGTGGCATCCTTGTTTATTTTAGTTTATTCTTTCATTCTATTTTTTGATTGCTTGTTTAATTTTTTTGTGTTTGCTTTTCCAAAACCATTATGAAATAATTCTATCAATAAAAAATGGCCATCTTTTACATTGCTAGATAGAAACTTTTCCATCCTATGGTTCTTTCATTTTTAAATTGCTAGATAAAAACTTTTCCATTGTATGGTTCTTTCATTTTTTAAATATATTTTTAAATATTTGGTCAATTTCTGTTTATTGAAGTGATTAAGTATTAGAGTGATTAATTTTTGCTAGATTTGTGACAGAATTATTTATGTAATCTTAGGCAATGAGTGTATACTAGTTTAAAGATGTTCTTTTTTAGGACTTTTGAGTCAATTTCTAATGTCAGCAGAATGTAGAATTTTATAAATCTCATTAAATAAAGATGTGTTTTGTCTTTCTCATGAATACTATTATTCACTTCTTTGTATGTTTTGCATTACATACTAGAAAGTTTAGCAATACATAAGAGATTGGAAGTAAATTATTTATGTGATGATGTGCTTATTTGAAACAATCATTAGATTGAAATTTTTTTAAATTATATGAACTACTTTTGTGATTTTAGTCACCTGGAATTCAAGCTTTCCTGGTGTGTCCATTTAGATTTATTAGCTTTGTTTATTTGGTCCTCTGCTTTGGACCTGAGACCTAGTTTTTCATATGGAGCAAGGGCTTTAAAACAATCTTAGATATAAACAAACATGAGTTTTTCTTGTTCCTATTTCATTGTATAAATAGCCATAAGGATCACAAAAATTGCCTAGTGCAATTCTCATTTTGGATATGAAGGAACAGTATAGTATGTAATATGAAGAACCTGCTCATGCCAGCAAGACTCAGGGCTCTTGATTCTTCTTTGTTTTAAAATTACTTGTGTGGTATACATGTGAACATATGCAAAGTTTGAGTCCTGAAAATAAAACACTTAGAATCAAATGAAAGCATTATTATTCCATTTTTCTGGAGATTCCAAAAGACTAAGCCAAAATGAATGTGTATTCTCCACTCTTGCCTGAATATTCACAGGAATACATGTTTTAAAGAATGTTCTTTCAATTTGTGTGACTTTTAAAACTCAAATCTGGAGCTTTATGGGGGGGAAAAACTTGATCTGGAGGAAGACAACTGCCTTTCTTTGTAAAACCCAATCAACTACTATTTTTCTAGATGTTTTCTACTCTCCAGACTGTTAGATTGATCAGTTTTATTGACAACAATTTAAAAACACACTCAAATGTATATTTTTTATCTAGCTATTTTATTTTAATTAACCTATAGAGATTAATAAGAATTGAAAGATTATATGAAGTCTTTGATTTTTTAAGTTTTACTTGCTAATACATTTTACACAGAGTTTACACCTACACAGACTGTTGATGAAGAGTAAGGAGGCTCTTTAATTCTTATACTTGTAAAATAACATCACCCTAGATGAGCTCTGACATTAAAAATGTACCTAAAGGCTATGTGTACATACAAGAGGGTGTATCTGGAAATAATTTGAAAAATTAATTTATTCCTCACAGATGATTCTCAATGTATTGTTACATGTATATTCATTTGTGGTTATCCAAGTATTTGTCACTCACCTTAATACATACATTTTAATTTAAAAAATAACTGTTTTTTTTGTTTTTGGATTTTTTTTTGTCATTTATGGGGCTTGAACTCTGAGCTACGGCTCTGTCCCTGCGTTCTTCAGCTCAAGGCAAGCACTCTACCGCTTGAGCCACAGTGCCACTTCTGGTTTTCTAGTGGTTTATTGGAGAAAAGTCTCACAGCCTTTCCTGCCTGGGCTGGTTTTAAACCATGATCCTCAGATCTCAGCTTCCTGAGTAGATAGGATTACAGGCTTGAGCCACAGGCACCTGGTCTGTTTTATTTTTTATGTATCAATAATGTGTATTAATAGTCATCGATGACTCTGAAGGAATAGTTTTGATAAAATAGACAAGGTATCATGCAGCCTACAAAAATTGATATGGATAAAGAGGATACAAAAAAAAACAATTTACATGAAATTTTAAATATGATATGTATTTAAAGTTGAACAGACAAAAAATATTTACTAAGGTTTTTGATTCAGAATTAAAGGACAATAACAACAACTTGAATGACAGAGAATATCTAACACTATATATTTGAATTGTAGTGATTTTCTTTAAAAGGCATGAATAGTATAGTACTTTGTACTGTCTTTGTTTTTATGCCACATGAAAATATCAATTTTCTATTGCAGCAATACTTTGGACACTTTGCTTCTGAAATCTTAGAGTTGATATTTAAGGGAGAACCTTAAACTATTTTTCTCAATTACATTATTCCTGACATTTATAAAACTAGAATGTTAGGATTTTTTAAAAAATAGCAAAAATAATCATAATTTGTATTTAAATGTTGTTAAGATAACTCTGAACAGGTATTGTAATATGTAGACTAAATCAATTTAATTGCTTTCAAATTTTATGTTGTGTGCTGTCTTTGAATTCAATTAAACTTTATGTTGTAGGCTATCAGATATTTCTCAGATATGTTCTATAAAGCTCTAGCCTGTAGAATATCTCACTTAAGAAATAAAATCTAGATAGATAAAATTCATACTGCTTAATATTTATATCAGCTTAATACCAATTACAATCTCTTTATATATTTATTAACACAGAACTTCTGTTGAAAACATCTTTCAAAAAGTACTTAATCTTCTGTCATCCTTAAAAGTATCCATATGCAATATAGATATAAAATATTCAATTCATAAGCAATATTGGGCTTAATTAAACTATAGGACTGAAAATATGTGAATAGTACTAGACACAAAAATAGGTTATTTGTATTTTACACTTAGTAGTTTAAAAATATTATCAACTTTTTTATTTTTAATTTTTTTTAATTTTTAATTTTTACTTTTTTTACTTTTTATTTTTTTTATATTTTTTTATTTACAAGGGGAATTTGAATTTGCAGAAATGTATTTGAATTGACTTGAAAAGTGCTTTTGTGTTGATGGTCCTGGAGCTTGAACTTTATGTCTGGATGCTGTCCCTGAGCATTTCTGTTCAAGGCTAGAGAGAGAGAGAGTGAAAGCACTGTCCACAAAGTTCCAGTGTCTCACACCTGTAATCTCAAATGCTTTACTTCCCTGACTAGCTTCAAACCATGATCCTGAGATCCCAGCCTCCTAAGTATCTGGGAGTACAGGTGTGAGACACTGGCACTTTGTGGAAAGTGATTTCACTCTCTCTCCTTCTCTCTCTCTCTCTATCTAATATAATATATAAATTGTATATAAACATATATAATATATATTTATGTCTCTACCATGACTGATGAGACAATTGCAGTTCTGAGCTACTGCCTCTAAATGAGATGAGCAGAATTTAATATAAGAGAGCATTCCTTCATCTGCTTGCTCTTGGTTATTTTTATTTTGCTTTATTTTATTTATTTTAACCAAAACTAGGCTTAAACTTAGGGCCATGGATTTGTCCTCTTCCTTAACTGTTTTACTTCAAGGCAGGCTCACTGTCTTGCTCTTAGTGTATATCTGTCTATCTATTTATATAGATAGATAATATATATATATATATATATATATATATATCTTTAGTCATACAGAGTAGTTACCATTAACAAAGCAATTTATGATTACAATACAAAGCAGTTTGTGAATACATATTGATCAGTGTCACCAGTTCAATATTGTCAACTAAAGCTATGAAAGGACTGTAGATATTCTCATTCAGTTGTATATGGACTTATTATTAGAAATAGCAGAAAAAGTAGGTTAAAACTGGAAATAAATCAATAAAATTTGAGTCAAGATGAGATTCTTCTTTATTTGTATAGATATAATCAAGATGGAAAAACATACATTGGAGAATTATATTTCAAATTGAATTAAGAAAGGTACCTGTTCAAATTGATTAATTTATTAGATTGGAAGCAAAGGTCAAGTGGTAAAGCCCCTTAATACCTTATGAGTGTGAGACCCTGAGTTCAAACTCCAATATCACAGAAAACAAACACAAATAATAAAATAAAGAACAGCACAGCAAGTAAATTCATACAGGACATTATTCAGGATCACTTATTGAAATGAGTAAAGATAATGTTTATTTTCATTAAAAATATGTAATAAAACACTTAAGACAAAACAAATTTGATTCTTTGTGGTTGAGGACAATCTAATAAATTTCAGAGAATGATTATTAATAATAAATTTGTTTTATTTTTACTTATCAAATGTCAGTTACATAAAATATTTTCCTGTAAAATTAGTCACTTGGTTTCAAACTACTGTTACCATAATAATTATGGAACAGATTGGGAAAAATTGTATGTATTAATAGAGGTTTCCAACTTCTTCCCCAAATATTTATTTAATATTATGTTATTTTCATGGCATTGTTTTTATTGTTGAAAGACTACAAATTAGCACAGATATGACCTTATGTTCAGGCATCTTATAGTCTTAAAAATTAGCAAGGTACCTTCACAAAACAGATTTGTATTCCCATTGAGAAATACTATTTATTTCTCAAATCTAAGAATGAATAACCAGTGACACATAATCTCTCTTCCATGTTTATTGGAGAAAAATGTTATTAAAAAGCAGCAATGAGCAAAGTCATAGGTATAGAGACAACTTGTGGTAGGTACACTGAGTTGTCGGTCTTGTCAGCATAGAAATGATGGAATTGGCTTGCAGAAACTGGCTTGCAATTTTTGTAAGAAAATGTAATCCAAGAGGTAGAAAGGTGAATAGATCATGATGGGATAGAGAAGAAAGCTCATTATGTAGTATTATATATGATGCAAAAATCTTTCAAAATGTACATTTTAAGAAGGGTCAATTCATGTTCCATTTAGGAGGCAGCATTGTATTGCCAAGGACTATTAATTAGGGGCCTTAATTACAAAAATAGCAATTTATGGTATCATTTAAAAAAATTTTGGTGGTGCTAATGCTCCAACTCAGGCTTTTCTCTTGGTAGCCAGTCATTCTATCCCCTGAGCTCCACTCCCAGTCCAAAGTGAAGTTGCTTGTACTAGAATTTATAAAAAAGGATTTATAATAGTATTTATAATCACTCTAATAGCCTTAAGAGACGTTGAAAATAGTAATAGAATGAGATGGAAATTTTAAATAGTTATTGTGTACTTTAAAGACAGATACATTTTCAAAAATACTTTATGGTGTAAAATTTTATTGCAGTGAATTATAAGAAATACAGTCTAATAATTCTCAATGTTCTAAATGTTGCTTTAAAATTTTAAGATTTTAATAGATATATTTTACATCTTAAGTCACCATGTACTCTTGGGACAAATATTCCAAGCAATAACAATTAGGATGCTCTTAGAAACAAATTATTTTTCTATTGTGAATGTCATAGAAATGGCGTATTTAGGGCTGGAAATTTGGCTTACTGGTAGAGTGCTTACCTAGCATGCATGAGGCCCTGGGTTCTATTCCTTGGTACCACATAAACAAAAATAAATTTAATTTTTTAATGACATGTTTAATGAAAATTCACTTATTGCAAAACCCAGTAACCCCATATTGATACAGGGTTTATGTAATCATGGCTAAATTACTGAAATCTTCATGTGTCCTAATTTAAAATGTGATTTTTGTTTTGTTTTACTCTGAGATGTTGGAACAGCTGTGTCCATAATTTTTCTAGTTATTCTTTGGCGTGAAATTTTAGCCTAATTTTATATTTAATCTGATAATGAAAATGACATTTCTCATTCCATGGGATGATGTATCTGCAATGTGTGTGTTGTTAACAAGCCTAGTGCATGTGAGTACTGCAGAGCATCTATCTGCTACCCTTCATCATCTGATTAGTTGCAGTTGCAATGTATGATGTTTCCTTGGTCTCTAAAGCCTATCATTTGCGTCGTGAAGAAACGGATTGGTTTGATAAGCCCAGGGACTCTCGTTTGGAAAATGGACATGGACTGGACAGAAAACTACCAGAAAGATTGGTGCACTCTAGACCACTCAGTCAACATCAAGAGCAAGTAAGTGCTGAATTTAGCTATCTGTTAGATTTTTCTACAAGAAAAAAATCATTTGTGCTTGAATATGATTTCAGTTATATTAAACCTTTATCATGCAAGATCCCATGTGTTTTTTGGTAACTTAAGTATTTCCAGATTTTATTACCTCTGATTGACATTGGCTCATAGCTGTGTTACTTCCATCAGACAATTTGAATGCTTGCATTATTCGGTAGATATTTACTAAATTTGTATTATATATCCAGCACTGATATTATGTGGAGTTCTTGAAGAGCTTAAAGAATACCAGGTAAGAGAGATTTGTATAATTTTCAGTATTTCCCATAAACATATGTTCAGTCTAAATATAACAACTATGAAGATGTCTAAGCCAACTCAGAAGAGAGGGTTTTATGGAGGAAAAAGATACATTATATATAGACATTCAGCATTTTGTAATCATAGTCTGGATTATCTCTATATAACCACTAACATAAAGTGAATAAGGAAGAAATCAAAGTAGAAATAAGTTTTATAATTAGATAACTATAATTAAATTTATTAACTATTTTAAAGCAACTGACGTTATGTTTGAGTTGAAACTTGAAGACTGCTAAGACACAAAGGGTTGGTAAATTGAAGGTAATGGTTTAGTAAACTCAGTGGCCTTAAATTGATGCCCTAGCATGACAGATACTTCTAGGTTACAAATCATTGTGATTATTACAATACCCACCAAAGAAGTAGCTTATTTATTCACTAACATCTAAATTATCCTACTTAGTGAATTGCTGGTAGAGTTAATAATTTGAAGCTGAGTTAGTTCAAAAGTATTTACTGTATTCTAATTTACTATGACTTTAACTCACAGAATGTTAATCATATTGCATAAACCAAAACAAAGATTTTGCTGTGCAAGTACTGTAATACATCATCTTAGACTTCTTGCTCAGAAGCTTCAATTTTTATGAACATATTTTGAAATGTTAATTAGAATATCTTTTACTATGTTATCTCATTTTCTAGAAACATTGGATATTCTTTTCTACATATTTTAATTCTCTTTTTAAATTTTCATCTTTGATGTATTTAAATTAAGAATTTTTATTTTCCACTGTAAACTTGTCAATATGCTTTCCTTCTTTGTACATTATTTTAGTATATTGGGTGATATTGAATTATGCATTTCTTAGCTAATGTTGATACTCTTAAAATTGTATTTTAGTTATAGTTCTACTCTCTACAAAACAATCTGACTAGGAATATAGTCATGAAATAAAATTATTTAAACAAGCTTTGAAATATTAAATTTGCTTTTTAATCACCAATTACTAGAATGGTAATTTGTCTATTGAAGATAACATCCTCAAATATATTTTAAGGATATATGTAATAAAGTTTTATGTATTACCAATATCATTTCTCTAATGTTCAGTATTTCCAACATTCCTACACAATGCCAATAAAAATGAAACGGTTTTGCCTGGTGGTTCATGGCTCAGGATGTTCAGATCTGAGGATCCCAGTTTGAAACCAACCAGCCAACCTAGACAAGAAAGTCCATGCGACTCTTATCTCCATTGAACAAGCAAAATGCCAAAAATGGAACTATAACTCCATTTGTAGAACATTAGCTTTGAACAGGAAAAAGCTCAGGGACAGTGCTTAGGCCCTGAGTTCAAACCCCAAGACCAGCACCCCCCCCCAAAAAAAAGAAGAAAGAAAGAAAGAAAGAGAAAGGAACTATAGCCACAGTTGTTATTGTTTTTAATCATAGTAACACTGCTATATACATTGGATTTCTATGGGGAATAAACCTATTTCTTCTGCACATTTTTCACCTAACACTACCTTTTTTTAGGTATTCAAAATGAAGTTTTCCAACTCATATATCTATCTGATATTACTTGAGAATGTAATCTGTGCTAGCCCTCAAACAAACATTCTAAACTTATCTGTTTAGGTAGATGAAATATGGATAGTCCTATTAAAATCTTTGTTCCTAATTTACTGTTTCCAATGTATATAGACTTATGGTTATTTTCTTTTGAGTAAATCATATACAACACATACTTTAATGGTAGTATTAAAACTATGCTGAGAGTATATTTCAGATCAAATATTTTACAATATTTAGTAAAGTAGAAAACATAAGGATAATTGTTAGGTAAATGTGATAGCCTAATATGGATTTTCTTGCTATTAACAGTTTTAATTTGTTTAATTACATCTTTACTTGGGCATCCACAAACTAGACAAATTATATGTAGTTAGCAAAATGCAAATACACAATGTTATAAGTTAGTTATGAAAAGCCACATAGCCACTACACAGGCAAGAAAAGGGAAGATTGCCTGCATCTAGAAACTAGTTTGGACCAGAGTCATAATTTCTGCATTGCCCAAACAAGTGACAGTTAAATCGAATATTGTGGCAATAATTTGTTTTTACTGGTAGTTTTTTTCTAAATATAAACTATATAAAATGTCACATACACTTTAATTCCATAACATTTTGGAGTTTGATTATATAAAGTTCAAAATTCATGCTGTGTAGCATTACAATTTAAGCACTGGCTTCCTCTTTAACTCATCATAAATGTATTTGGATCTGGAGGACAGCAAACTGTTATTTTAATTTTATTCAATTCTTAGATCATAAAAGGTAATATTAAACTCTAGATACCAATAAACTGAAAATGCTTTTATTTGAAAACATATGCATAATAAGAGTTCATGTTCCTGGAGAGAGAGATACAGATTTATTTTCTTGGCTTCCCTAAGAGCCTTTCTTTACCTTTGTCATCTGTCCTGGCTCTCTGTCCACAAGGCTTGATTGAGAGGTTAACATAGGTAGCAATTACCCTTTGGGTATGTCAGTAGCAAGTATTGATGGGAGATCAGAAGTAGGTGGGGTTGTCTCTTCCCTGTAAGGTCAGTGTGAGCTGGCTAAGTCCCTTATCTGAAGTTTATTGTGTTTCTCGATGTGGTTTTCCCTAAAGGACTTGCCTTCTTGATTCTGAGGACATTTCTTGCCATTACTACTTTGCACCTAGCCCAAAGTGCAAATCCCCCAAGATTACCTGGCATCTTACCAATACATTTGTATTTGGATGATTTGTAAAAAGAAAAACAAAACCAAATCTTCCTCAAATCATCATCATTCAGTAATTCTAATTCAGGTCCCATATCCCTTCTAAATCTTCTCAATACCGAATCAAGAATCTAGAATTGGGTGTGGTGGGGGAGTGAGAGAAAATGAGAAAGGGGGTAACACTGTTCAAAAAGAAATGGACTCATCACCTTACTTATGTAACTGTAACCCCCATGTACATCACCTTTACAATAAAATTTAAAATAAAAGAAAGAGTCTAGAAGCATTATAAAAAAGAAAAAAAAAACAAGAGTCCATGCTCATAAAGTGTTCTAGAGGCAAAAGAGATAAAACCAAATCAACCAATTCAAACACTAATTTATTTGCTTTAGGTATTTTATACAAAGCATAACATAAGGAGGAAAGAATGATTGAACATTTTTATTAGACTCACAATCATATTAACTAGTAAATAACAAAAATGTATAAATTCATGTCTGTTTTGCATTCATGTTTATACTTATGTGTAATCCCTCAATGATTCAGTAGAAATCCAATTCTGCTTTGTGAAGTTATGAGATCATCTAACCTCATTTACTTTTTATATCTTTCCTTAGATACTTAATCCCATAAGACTAATATCCTCTAAAGGGTGGGTACAGTGTTTGGCACATTTTAACTATTATAAAATGTCTACCCAATATATTACTGCTGCACACATCCTGTGCAGTCCTCATGCCCCCAAAGGAGCATCTATCGCTTATGCTGATGCTGACATTGGGTTGGTCTCTCTCTCTCTCTCTCTCTCCTTTTCTCTCTCTCTTTCTCTTTCCCTCTCTCCCCCCTCTCCCTTTCTTTCTCTCTCTGCCTTTATCCTTTTCTCTCTCTTTCTCTCCCTCCCTTCCTTTCTCTCTCTCCCTTTCTCTCTCTCCCTCTCTCTCTCCCCCCTCTTTTCCTTTCTGTATCTTTTGTTCATCCCTACTGATGAATAGGGATTGGTCCATATACCTCCCTCTCTTGAAACAGACTACTTCGATACTTCCACCAAAATAATATCCCACAAATCTGGTAAAAGTCTTTACTCTGTGCTCCAGTAGAACCCACCCACAAAAGTGCAATGGCAGTGCTCTGATTCCTCCACAGGATATGTAGGTGCACATGCTTAGCATAGTGTTGGGAACTCAGTAGTGCACTCTTTCTCTTAGTGAAGCATTTAAGTAGACAACTGTCTAGATAAGGAATGTTAACACAAATGTTATCATTTCATTGATGTGAAGGTTCAATTTAGGAAAATATTTGTAATTAGAGAAGAAAAACTATCATTTTAAAAGATGGCTTGCAAGTGATAGATGCCTCCATGTAAAATTACCAAAAATCAGTAGTAATGGAGACCAGACTCTTGGAGCACCATTCAATCCAGTTCTTCCCCTGGCCTTGTTCCTTCTCATTAGCAAAAGCAACACTATATCCATATCCAGAGGACTTTCTCAACATTCACTTGCAACTGTTAGAAAAAACGTTGACATCTGTCTGTTATATATATGAGAAAAGACAGGTCTGCTCATTACATACCCTTCATTATATTCATCCTAAAATTCTTATACTTTTTTATTAAGTGCAATCATGAAGCTGGTTCTAAACAATCATAGAAATTACAGGTGGTTGTGTAGAGATAATCTGAAAGCAACATTCATGGAAATAAAGCTGTTTGACATCCCTTCATAGATATGAATTAGAAAAATAACTAGCAAATAAAACTGGTAAAAAAAAAAAAAAAAAACAATGTTCAGGTGCTGGCAGCTCACACCTGTAATTCTAGCCACTTGGAAGGTAGAGATCTGGAGGACTGGGATTTGAGACCAGACTGGTCAAGTTAACTAGAACCCATCCTAAAGAATAGCTGGGTGTATCTGAGTGGCAGAGGAAGCTGATATTGGAGGAATCACAAGTGCAGGCCAGCTAGGGAAATAATAGTTTGGAAGATCCCTATCTCAACAGAAAATTATGAGCATATTGGCATGGATCTGTCATTCAAACTGTAGTAGGAAATGTAAGTATAAAGATCATCATCCAGGAAAGCCTGGGCCAAAAGTGATACCCTATTTTAAATATAATCAAAGAAAATAAGGCTAGACTTGTAATTCAAGTTTAGAGCACTTGCCTAGAAAATGCAAAGGTCTAGGTTGAAACTTCAGTACTGATAACAACAAACACACTAAATTTAGAAACCTGCTTGCTTTTCTAAACTGTGCAAAGATGCACTATGATATCACATCTTCAGTAATCACCAGCCTCTATGTATTTGTACATGTGTCTATATACAAAGATATATACACATATATACACACACTACATATATGTATATATGGGAACACTAGTAAGGAAGAAGTAACAAAGTATGAAATAATTTATGTATATTAGAGGAAGTGAGAGTCAGACAGATAAGAGAGAGAAAAAAGAATAGTAGGCAAATCATGGGAGAAAGAATTTTTGTAATTCGACTTACTAGAGCTTTGCTCCTTTAATAGGGTTTCTTGCAGTACATGAAGACCAGATAAATTTTCTAGGAACATTTCTTTACAAAATGTGCATCTCATTGGCTTTAACTTCTGTTCAATAAGTTCAGATAATAGTCCTACATACTTCTTAAATGTATTTGAAAATAGCAGTATGAAATATCTATTTATTAAACTTTCTTTCATTTGTAATTTAAATAAAAAATAATAGCATTTTTAGATATGGATACTATTTCTCATTTCACAAATCTCTTTTGAAAGTAAAGCTCCATAAACCATAGGCACAAATTTGCATTCACTAATTTACTTTTGTTTCAGAAATGACTTTTCACCAGGTGGAAGCAGAGATAATATTGTACTGTCAAGTTAATATAATACTGTCAAGTTCAACTCTCAGTAATGAGAATTGAAATCACAGACTTGCAACAGTAGCTTCAAGTGTTACTTCTTCTACTCTAAAGAACTTTATACTAAATGAGAAATAATCCTGTCAATAATACAACTTTTGCGCACAAAGCAAGCTTCAAAAAGTGTTGAAATGAATAATGGCTTTATTTAGGCAAAAATTAGTATCCACATACATTGCAACTTCTAGTTGATGCACTTAGCAGAAGTATATCAAAATGAACAACTAATTTAAGCATAATGAAATCGTAATTGTGATAATAGAGATGTGGAATAGGGAAATATCATTTCCTATACAAACATCACTTACTTGATCAAGATGAGAAATGCCTAGGCTGAGAAGAGCAAAATCACCAGTTGGCAATATTCCATATACATTATCTATTCATAGTCATCAATGACTATATATGCTCTGGTAATGGACTTCTTTGAGACCTGTTAGATTCACCAAGTTCCCATATACAATAAATCAGTTTGCATGACCAGTTGTTTAGAAGTTTGGAAAAGCTAGTTTAATCATTACATTATATTAATGAAAGATGCTTAAACTTATCGTTTGAGAATGTTCTGATGTATTTTCATTAATTTGATTGATGTGTCTTTGAGTGAGCAAGTGTGGTTAAGTGCATATTGCATTTTAAGTGTGTTTAACACTGATTTTTCTTCTTATATGTGCCTTAGATCATACAGATGAATGGGAAAACTATGCACTACATCTTTCCTCATGCCAGGATAAAAATAACCAGGGACTCTAAAGATCACACCGTTTCAGGTAAATTAAATCAAACAATCCAGTCTTCTTTATTCAAATAGCAGATTGATGTATGTAATGAGCTTTCACTTATATTACTCATTAAATTTTAGAAACCCATATTTTATATCAAAAATTGTGTTCCAGAAAATGTCCAAAAATAAGCAGGTTATCTATTCTAGCAAAAAAAGCCACAAACTTTCGCATGAGGGGTCACTGTATAATAAATGATTTGACCCTTCTTTTCTGCATTTTAAAGTGCATGCTGATACAAAAGGGGGCACAGCTATCTCCTTCTATCTTATGTCTGATAAGGCAAAGGTTAAAGCAAGATACAAATAGTAGTGAGTGGTAAGATAGTCTAATAGGAAAAGAATATGTGAGACCTGGCCACTCTTGCCTAAAGGAGGGATGAATATCAGGGAAAGGAGAGTTATTACATGGCGTGAGTATGCCACTTCACTACATCTTCTGCCATCTTTGAGATATGAATAGGAAAATTTAGTGACAAGGGACAAAAGATATACATAGAACTCCAGTATGGTGTAGCCTCACTGGTCAATATCTCAGTTGAGTTTTGGAGGTGTTGTTATGGCTGTCATCACTGGAGGGCAGCAGATCTGGTCCCTGGGAGATGTTTCCTCTAGCTCCAGGGTGCAGCCTCATCATTCTAGGTGAGTGACCTTGTTAGGGAGTGGTCTATCCTGCAAGGTTCTGTGATTCATTAGGCCTAGTTATCTTTCGCAAATAAACATGTGTCACTCCTTCCTTCTCAGAACCCAAGGTGATTGTAAAGTGACTATAGAAAGTGGTTTAAGAGAAAAAACAAATACAAACTGGAGGCAGAGATGATAGCCATTTCCCTGTTTTTAGTTCATTTACTTTTCAGCAAGTATCTGATACAATATCCTTTCAATAGACTGAAAGTGGGTTTTCTCTAGAGTAAGAATGATAGCATTAGCCTTTGGTGTTTGAGTATTTATTGAAATGGTTCCGCCTATGGGACTTAGGCCTGCTATGAGTTGGGAGTTTTAATTATAATTCAGTATTTTCTCTGAGAGGCATAGTGATCTCTTTCTCCCATGGTCAATACTTGTCTCTTTGTTAGCTGATATACTTTTTTTCTCTTTAAATATTGGAGGCCCTGGAGAATTTTCTGTTTTAGCTTTTCTTGTATAGACCCATCTCTTGTACCTAGTTTCTATCATGATTTCATAATGATTTGGAGTTATTGTTCAAATTAGTAATTTAAAATTATTATATTATTATGAATTATAAAAAAATTATTTCCCTAATTGTCTTGAATTTTTCTAATGAATAAAGTCCATTCGACTTAGTATTTATACTGTTTATTTTTCTGGTTGTATTTAGTTATGTCCTTTTATCAAGTAAAATTGATGAAATTTTTAAACTTTTTATTTTGAAATAATTTTAGACTTCCAGAAAATAGTTCAGATGATTCTTTTCATTGTAGTTTGTCCAGCTGCCCTAATGTTAATATCTAACTATATTAATATGATCAACTCCCCCATATTGACATTGCTTTGGTGTTAGTAATGCATATATGTCTTATACAAATTGTGAGTTTCTTCAACAACTCACTACTTTTTTTAATGGTACAAATTTTTTTTGTTAGGAAATAGAAAGACTTGGAAAATTTATATTTTTTATGTTTGTTATAGTAAAAATACTGTAAAGAAGGGTTACAGTTACATGAGCAAGGTAATGAGTACATTTCATATTGAGCATTGTTGCCTCCTCCTTTGTTTTTCCCCTACGATCCCTTCCCTCCTACCTCCACAACTAACACCCCTACCCCCTGACCCACCAAAATTGTAAAGTTTGTTTTTAACATAATGTTTTGTACATCTCATTGTTACAATGGGTCAACCTGTATCCTTTTTTTTTATTGTGAAAATACTGTACAGAGGGGTTACAATTACATGGGCAAAATAATGAGTACATTTCTTATCAAGCATTATAGCCTCCTCCTTTGTTTCCCTTCCATCCCTTCCCATCCTCCCCCTGTCCCCCCACCCAGTCCTCCTCCCTGCCCCACCAAAGTTGTAAAGTTTTTTTTCAACATAAAGACTTGTACATCTGATTGTTGCAAAATTTAATCTGAAATTTCACATTGCACTTAATTTTTGTGACTTCATCATGTACTGAAACCTAGTAGTTCATTAGTCTTACTTTGTACTTCATAAGCTTGGAACTTCAGAAAGCTAGAACTTTTATTTTACAAAAAAACTATCCCATTCTATAAATGAGTGAGATGTTATACATTTTTTGAAGTTAATAAAATTTCAAAGATTGAATATTCTCTCTATTATTACTCAAGTACTTGACATTTTGTGCATTTTATGGACCCAAGATATCAATACAAAATATTCATATATATTCTGTGTGTGCATATATATATGCAGTATTACATGCCTGCATAAATATATGGGTAAGCACTAGATCTAGTATGGTATTTATACTGGTTTGGATTTACCTTGTTGTTGGGGGCTGCTTTTGTTTTTTGCAAACACTAATTGTAACAAAAGAGTGATCTATCTCTTCAATAGTTGTTACTGCTGGAGATTTGAGACCTTGATAAATTCACATGTGAAATAGCTTTTCTTTGAATAATTTTCCTCCATGTTTCATAGAGAATGAGTCAATTAGGAGTCTAAGGTTGTTTTCTTTGTTAGATTAAGTAATTATACTTATACCCAGGGAAGATAATTTAAACTTCCATATTTTTTTGTTATTTACACTGCATTTTAAGTGATGATAAAAATCCAGAGGTGAATCTGGAAATCCAGGAGCACTTTTTGCAGATGTTATTACTTGCAGAAATTATTTCAGTTTATGCTATCTCATAAGCAAAACAATATAACACTTTACAGTGATACCAAAATTATTTTGAAAGATGAATGATAGCCACTGTGGAAAGCACTATGGAAGTTCCTCAAATGATTATACATAGAGCTCCCCTATGACCCAGCAATCCAACTTCTGGGCATTTACCAAAACAATCAACAACAAGGCCTTACTAAAAGTATCAGCTCAACTATGTTGATCTCAACAATATTCACCGTAGTTACGATATGGAACCAACACAGATGTCCATCAGTAGATGAGTAGGTCAAGAAAATGTGATATATATATATATATATTCAAATACATATAATGGAATTCTATGCTTCGGTCAGAAAGAACAATACCGCCCTATTTGTTAGGAAATGGAAATATTAAGTTACCCAGTCCCAAAGAAATTTAGGTGCCATGATTTCCCTTATTTGCAATAATTAGTATATATACAGGATAATCTCATCAGATGAGCTGAAAAGCTCAAAAACCATGTACAAATGACCATATAAGATGATGCTAAGTGAAGTGAACCCAAGATATAGAACACAAGAGGTCTTTCTTTATTGTTATTGTTTTAAATGTACCATATGATTTTATTTTGTTATTGTTGTTTCCTTTGTATGTTCTTTCCCCTATGGCATATCCCCTGTTGTCACTACACTGGATTTTGATACCCTGCATCTTATATATACATATGTCTAATCTGGGAAGGGGGAGGAGAATAAAAAAAACTCTGAAACAAGGACACAGGATGACCCATTTCAACAAAGATACCCACAGGACAGTATATTGGAAATGAACTTTACAACTTCAGGTGGCATGGGGTGGGGAGGAGGGGATAGGAGTGTGGGAGATGGGGGCTGGAAGGGATAGTGGGGCAAAAACAAGGCAGGGAACAATGATCAACAAGTAATGTACTCATTGCGTTACTCATGTAACTGTGACCCTATACAACATCTTAACAATAAAACTTTTAAAAATGTGAAAAAATACTTGAAGCATTTTTCCTAAATTATCAATATGTTTCATACCTTCATTCTTACTTTTATTCCATATAAAAGATTATTACTTCTGTCTTAATTATATTTTGATGCTCATGTTTGTTTTCTTTTGCTTCAATTGGAAGAAAATTTAAAATAAGAAAATGGCACAAATAAATGCTATTGATTTCTTGTTATGAATAGTGACCAAAAACTGAATTCAGTTTCCTCTTTATCTATAATTTGAAAGTGAGAAGATTGCTTCTTTGAATAATAAATTTTCTAGTGCTATACTATATCATTTTCTCCATATCACGTTTTCTCTTGATATCCACCTAAAATAATACAGTTTTTTACATGTTTTTATTTCCTCTGCATTGATTAAATATATATTCCATCGATCTTTAGGAAATGATTACAAAATCAATGTTTCCAAAAAGCTCTTTAGAACTCCAAATATATGTACATGCACTGCTAGAGCCAGAAGTTACAATCATAAACAACATCTAGTAGCAGCCAAATTGATGGAGTATTTATACTCTTGGCTCATCCCTATATCATTTGTTGGCTAAGCCAAAACCTAGTATGATTAACTAAATATCTGTTATTGTAATTGACTATTGTTATTTTTAAGCTAAAGTTGCCAATTTGTTTTTAATTAAGAAATTTGTATTCAAGTTGATGATAAAATTATATGTATTTATCTTGTACAACTTGATGGGTATTTTTGTGGTTTGGTTTTGTGTGTGTGTATGTGTGTGTGTGTGTGTGTGTGTGTGTGTGTGTATGTTTGCCACACTCAAGACTTAGTTCCTAGGCACTGTTCCTGAGCCTCTCTGAGCTCAAGGCTAACACTCTACCATTTGAGCCACAGTGCCACCTCCACCTTTTTCTGTTTATGTGGTTCTGAGGAATCAAACCCAAGGCTTCATGCATGCTAGTCAAGCACTCTACCATACCACTAAGCCACATTCCCAGCCCACAATATGATGTTTTGGAGTATAGTCACATTGTACAATGACTAACTATGGCTAAGTAAATTCTCTGTTACCTCAGTTATGTTTGTGCTAGGAACATTTTATCTCCACACTGAATATTTTTTAAAACTACAGTATGTGAGGTTGGGAATAGAACTCAATGGTAGAGCATTTGCTGAGCCTGTACAAGGCCCTGGACTCGATCCCCAGCACCTCAAAAAATACAATATATTCATGTTATCTGTAATGACCAATCATTTAAAGATACGTACAAAAAGAGATAAAATGATACATTATGTCCAGAATTTACTTCAAAATAGATTAAATGTTGAAAATGGTACAGAAGTAGATGAAACAAAATTGAATAAAATTGACTATAATAAAACCCAATTCCAAAAAAAGAAAATATATGTAGTATATTTTCTCTCTTAGGGAAAAAATAATCATTAATGTTTTGTCATTTTGATTGCATAAACCTATTGAAGATGAATTGCTTTCTATCTCTTATGTCATATATAACTACCAGTGTAGTATAGACTATTTTATATGAATTATATAGAACAAAAACATTTCAGAAGTAAAAACATTACTTGATTTATTGGAAAGAAAAATAGTTTCATGTTTCTAGTTTCAAGCAGTTTGGAAGAAATTCATAGAAATAATATTGGGCTGATCTTAGGGAAAAAGGGATCATCATTTGGGAGAAAAAGACTGTAATGACTCATAAGTATAGAAAATAAATCTTTTAAATGTGGAAACAAAGAAGTAGTTAATAAGTGTTTGAAAACTGAGCACATGAGGTAGCAAAGTGGAAAAAGTAGATGAGTTGTGTGATCATACAAACCTGGAAATTCAATTCTAGCACTTAATTTTAACAATTTTTTTTTACTTGTAAAACAAATATGGCCTCCATGATCATAATTGTAACTGAACCCAGTGCAAAATCTGGTATTTTCTACACACTCAACAAATGCTATTTTTTCTTTGCTTAGGGAGAGAGATGAACAGAAAAACACAAAATGTAATGTTCAAGATCTCTCTCTCTCTCTCTCTCTCTCTCATAATTTAGGACACCATCTCACAGTTCTAGAAACACAGCTGTTTGAAATGAGCCAAAGAAACTCTGATTTTAAAAAAACATTTGCTATGTACAGTTCCATAATAGACTAACTGCATCCGTAAGGTTAGAAAGACTAATTAACAACTATAACAGTAAAGAACATTATAAGTGTTGTTTAGATTGGGATGTTAGCAGCAATGGCTTCTTAGGAAATTATGAATCATTTTCTGTTCCTCAGTAGTTACAATCTTTCTGTCTTTAGAAACAGTAGACTGATTACCAATGTCAAATGTTTTCCAGTCATCACATTTTGTGTCAGAAATTTCTGTCATCACAAAAATTTCACTGGCTCTTGTTAATAACTTCTGTGACATCATATATGCTCATGCATATGCTTGTTAACATAGCATTTCTCTCTAAATTGGCCTATAATTTTTAATACAACCCCTTTCACAATATCTACAGGCTGATCCTGAAATTTTTCACATTCCAAAGACTCTAGAATAGTAAAAGAATCTTTGAAAAGTTCTCAATTTTACTCAAATTTTTGCTGTCATTTTCTCTACTATACTCATTATGTGCTTCCCATTTCCTATATGTTGATTCCAGCATTTTTTCTGGTTTCTAAGGCTTTCTTTTCTTTTCATTTTCTTTCAGACAAGATGTTTTCCTTCGTTTTGTCTCCAGATTTGCTTCTTTTTTTCTTACTTCTCAAATAGGATGTAGAGAACAGCTAGTAGTTAATTTCATTGGTTCTTTTTTATTTTGCTGCTTTTGATAATTTGTGTTTGGGTAATGAATTTCTTTACTTTTTTTAAGGTATTTTCTTTTTTATGGTTGGACTTTTTAAATTTTTTATATATTTTTTGTAAAAATACTGTACAGAGGTATTACAGTTACATGAGTAAGGTAATGAGTACATTTCCCATCGAGCATTGTTACCCCCTCCTTTGTTTTTCCTCTACCAACCCTTTCCTACCTATCTCCCCAACTCCTCCCCGCCCCCCGAAAGTTGTAAAGTTCTTTTATATATATATATTTTTATTTATTTTATTTTATTTGTGAACATACTGTACAGAGGGGTTACAATTACATGGGCAGGATAATGCCTACATTTCTTACCAAGCATTGCAGCCTCCTCCTTTGTTTACCTTCACATCCCTTCCCAGCCTCTTCCCCCTCCCCCCCACCAACATTGTAAAGCTCATTTTGGACATGACAACTTGTACTTCTCATTGTTGCAACAGGTCCACCTGTATCCTTAAACGACTTGTTTTTCCCCATCTCCTCCACAAGTTAAACTGAGATCAAATATAATGAAAGCAGGGGTTATACTGTGGTGGAGGGACATACAAAGCAACAAAGAAATAATCTTATAAATGCGTTAGAAACACATGCATGAAAGAAAAAAACATTAAAATAACATATCTAAGGGTTCATTTTCCTAACATAGTGTCTTGTACATCTCATTGTTACAATAGGCCAAACTGTATCCTTACATCAGCATTTTGTTATTTCCCTTCCCCTCCCCAAATCAGAAAAATGTATATACAAGATGCAGGGCACCTGAATCAAATACAGTGCAAACAGGGGTTGGGGGAAGAACATACAAAAGAAACAAAAAAATCACATAGTACATTGTAAGTACATTAAAAACAACAACAGCAAAGATCAAGCTTCCTGAGTAGCTAGGATTACAGGCATGAGCACCCAGTGCCTTTTGAGTCACCATTTCTATACCTTACTTTTTAATACATTATTTTATACATTACAATACCTTATCCTTTGCTTTCTTTGTTTTGCTTTTTATAATAGTATTCTGTCTTGAACTCAGGGCCTTGTACTCTTGCTTGTCATTTTTCACTCAGATGTCAATGTTGAGGCACAACTCCAGTCCAATATTTTGCTGGTAAATTGGAACTAGAGTTTTTACTTCTTGGGTTAACTTCCAACCATTCTTCTCAGCTCTTAGTCATATGAGTAGCTAGGACTACAGACATGAGTCATCAATACCCAATGTACATATTCTTTTTGTTTTTCTTTCTTTCTTTTTTTATAAATCAGTGCTGGGTCTTGAGCTCAGGGTCTAGGGTCTCTCCTTGAGCCCCTGTGTACTTTTCCACTGGAACTATAGTGCCATAGCTTTTTCTGCATAGTATATTGAAGATTGGATTCTCACAGACTATCCTGCCTGGGCTGGCTTCAACCACTATTCTCATATCACAGCTAGGATTACAGTTTTGAGCCACCAGCACCAGGCTCACATTATTTCTTTAAACACAATTTCATCTCATTCTTTAAACAAGTTTATGATAAGAACATCTTAGGACTTAAAGACACCACTTTATTTGACATTTTGTCACTTTCTTGCTTGTGTAGGGATGATATTTTTATGTTCTTTGCATGTATCACATATTTTCCTTGATATTTTGTTATATATATTGCACCATTGGCTCATATTTTCTACAAGTGACTTTATTTTCTCTGGCAATGTAATAACTATTATCTCAGCTAATGTTTTGTTATTATCATCATCATCATCATCTTCATCATTATAATCTTAACTATTATTGTTGTTGCAATATATTATTTTTAAATGATAATCCTAAGAGTTGTATCTGCATGTTTTAATGGTTTGCCAATGACTTATCATAAGTTTTCCTTGAGCAACTTTAAAAAACTTGTAAATCTATAAAGTTTTGTTAATGTTCAATTTTATGTTCAAAACACAAGCAATTAAAAAAGTCTGACTACTTTTTTATCTGTGCTATGTATATGCATAACTCTTACATAGATATGGGGGTAAGTTTCTGCTTTCTCTGGTATGAGTTTAGTCCATTTCAGGAATTCCTTTAACCAGTGATATGTCTAGCTTCCTAAATCTACTCATTGCTGTCTCTGGTTCCAATCACATATGCACAGCATCCAAATACTCTCCAGGTCTGTTACTTGCTCTATTTCTTAATATAGCAAAGTTTATTGTTTCCATGGCCTACGCTGCTCAGTAGAAGTACTATGTACCTGAGCTGGTGAGCAGATGATATATGTATTACAGAACAAAAATTTAAGAGAATATTGTTCTTACCAAAACAAGATGAACAAATGCTCCTTCATTTGTTAACCATTTTTATTCAACTTTCAAAATGCTCAAATGATCGATTACTTATAAAGTGAATCATATATTTGACTGTTAGGGGAGGATTTTTGTCTGTTCAGTCTTTGTAGTTGTATTTTAATTTCAGTAGTTTTCAGTAATTATTTCCCAATGAAATAATAAAAATGACATAATACTATGGATCCTTTAGTCACGTAAAAGTTGTTGATTGTACTGCTTTTTGTTATTACGGGTGAAGTAAGACAGGAAGAATGAATCCATTGACATCCACTTTTTGTGAGATTCCTATGACAATCTCTACATATTTCCGTTATTATCTAGATTTCATATGCTTAAAAAAAGAAAGCTGGAGTCCTAATGTACCTCCCTCTACTCTATGAAGAGTTACTCATCAGAAAACATAATAGCAGTTCTTGGTAGCTGGATCAACTCATTTCAAAGATAGGCAGTCTTCAGAGTTATCTCAGGAATTGAGGAAAATAGTCCCATTATCCTGTCAACACTTCAAAAATGAGTACATTAGTTTTCTGAAGATTATGACATTTCTAGAATCCTAAAGAAAGTGAATGACCAGTTGTAAAAACAACACAGGGACTCAGCTCTAATTCTGTGAAAGAATTCAATTTTTATAGCACGTCTTTAAGACTGAATAAAAATTATTGTTTGAAATTTTTACATGGCTAAAAACTTTCATCTATATTTATAAAATATTAAAATAGTGTAATGAAAGCTAGCAAAAGAGTACTGTACAGTGAACTCCATAAAGAAATTATGTGCACATATATAATGATCACAATGAATCTCCTTGGTGAAATTTATTTATGGTAGTAAAAAATTGTGAACCAAAAACCAGAGCCTCATATCTGTAATCCTATCTACCAGAAGTCTGAGATCTAGAGGCTCATCCTTCAAAGCTAAAAGGCCACAAAATTCTATGTTCAAAAATACCCAGCAATGGAGGTGTGGTTCATGTGATAGAGTGCAGGCAAAGGAGAAAATTTGGGTCCCTCACTATAAATATGAATAACTCCAAAATTTCTTTAAAATAAGTAAAAATAATCAAAAACTATCAATAAAGTAGTTATTGTCCTTTGGGACTGTAGTCCCAGCTCCGTGGAAAGTGGATGGAAAGAGGATCTTCAGTTCAAAGACAGCTAAGGAAAGGGTACTAATACCCTGTATCAAAACAAAAAAAAATAGCTCAAGTGTCAGACCACTTGACTAGGTTATGAAAGGCTGTGTGTTCAATCCCCAGTATCACACGCATGCACACACACACACACACACACACACACACAATTTAGCTAGCTAGCTAGTCAGACTTTCCACTTTCATTGTTGATCAATGGGTATTTCAAACACTTGCAAAATACGTAAAACATTGGATTATTTTCGAATTATGGTTTCACTTGAGGACAGGAGGAGTAATAAACACTCCAACAGACAAACATACAAAAAGCAAAAACAACCTCATATTTATTCTGATAGTTATAAGGCTAGATTTTGTAATGGCTAGATTTTTACATTTGTAAAACTGTTCTTGTTAATATATATTAATCAGTCAAAAATTATCTATAAAATATAAAAAATAGTGAATATCTAAAATATTTGGGGTATTAGATATAATAATTATGTGTTTTCTGAAATAATGTTGGAAGTACAACCATTTCTACCATATTAAAATTTCATTCACCTTTTTTTCTTGGTTACAAATGCTTACAATGAAAATCCACAAAATGCAACGGAAGATATTTAGAGAAAAATTTATGTCCAAACTCTTAAGTAAAAATAGATCTATGTATCTATTGAACAGTAAACTAAAAAACTCCACCACCAATAAATTATCCTGTTGTAATCAACTTAAATACAAATATACTTAAAACACAATTTACTCACCTTCTATATCTGGAAAATCTACTTTAAGTAACTTAGAAATACATTAGAGAGTTATAATAAGCAAAGGACTGTCTGCCACTATAAAGAGATGAATTCATCTCATAAAGAATACAAAGAATATGAATGCATCCATCCTTATTTGAAATAGGTACAGGAAAAAGCTTGTATCCCTGTCTCCAAGAATTTGCAAAATATCTGAAAAAGTAAAGGAATACATGTAAAAAATGAATTAATATATCTGTGGACTAAAATAAGGGTTACACTCTATAGCTGAATTATGTACATAAACATATCACTTGTTTGCTTAGTTTCTTCATTTGCTTAAAAATGTTTACTAATAAGCAATGGCAAATAACTTTATGAGGAAAAAATGTGGTTTTGTATTTTCTTTAAACTTGAATCACTTTAGAATATTTTCCTGATAATCAGATTGATGAGCAATGAATATAAAAGAACATGAAAGTCAAGGAAAAACAAACAATAAATTCCAACTTTGGTTGTTTGGAATGCTGGCCCAAAATATGGCAAGTATCTAAGCTCTCAGTCTCAGCTGCTTTGTCTTGAAAATGATATGGACTTTAGCCATTCTAACTGGAGTGAGGTGGTATCTCAGTGTTGTTTTGATTTGCATTTCTTTTATGGCTAGGGAGGTTGAGCATTTCTTCATGTATCTATTGGCCATCCTTCTTTCCTCTTCACAGAAATTTCTCTTAGCCCACTTATTTATTGGGAAGTTGTTTCTTTGAAGATTTGTTATTGGGGGATTTAACTTTTTGAGTTCCAGGTATATTTTAGATATGAGACCCTTGTCTGTTGTATGGCTAGTGAAGATCTCCCATTCCGCGGGCTTTCTATTGATCTTGCTAGCTATGTCCTTTGCGATGCAGAAGCTCTGCAACTTCATGCAATCCCATTTGTCCAAACAACAGATGCTGGAGGGGATGTGGACAGAAGGGAACCTTACTGCATTGTTGGTGGGAGTGTAAAGTTGTTCAACCACTTTGGAAA
>NW_012267306.1:8607219-8676674 GCF_000151885.1 Dipodomys ordii
CCGGAAGGGATGGGAAGGGTAAACAAAGGAGGAGGCTACAATGCTTGATAGGAAATGTACTCATTATCTTGCCCATGTAATTGTAACCCCTCTGTACAGTATTTTCACAATAAAAAAATAAAAATAAAAAAAAGAAAATGATATGGACAAGAACTAAATTATAATGTTGAATGGAGAGTTTAAAAAGAAAATGGGAAAAGTTACAGTATTTTGTTGGACACAGGAGAAAATATTTCCTTCCATTTGTGAAGAAAATACTAAGACATTTGAATAAAACTATTGGCACATTATAATTTCATATGTATGAAATACAAAATAATTTTATAGTAAATATATTCAATGTAAAATAGAAAAATGAATGTTGATGTTCAATAAAAATTTAAAAATATTAATATAAGGTACATACACAATAAACCCAAGTCAAATGTACAGTATAGTCTTGTTTGTGATCATTGGGTCATAGGGGAGCTCTATGTGGAGTCTTTAAGGAGCCTCCAAACTACTTTCCAAAGTGGTTGAACAAGTTTACACTCTCACCAACAATGCAGTAGGGTTCCCTTCTGTCCACATCCCCTCCAGCATCTGTTGTAAGTTGATGTTAGGCAAAATGAACCCCAAGATAAGGACTCAAGTGGTTTTTCTTTCTTGCTATTATTTCTAACATATTTATAAGGTGATTTTTTTTTTGTTGCTTTGTATGCCCCTGCCCCATGGTGTAACACCTGTTTTCACTGTATTTGATGTTGGTATAATTTGGGGAGGGGAAAGGCAAAAACAAATTGTTTAAATAGGGATACAAGTGGACCCATTGCAACAATGAGATGTACAAGACGTTATGTCGAAAAACGAACTTTACAACTATGGCAGGGGAGGGGGAGGGGGCGAGTGTAGTCGTGGAGATAGGAGGGCAGGGATAGTAAGGGAAAACCAAAGGAGGAGGCAACAATGCTTGATAAGAAATGTACTCATTACCTTGCTCATGTAATTGTAAACCCTTTGTACGGTATTTTCACAATAAAAAAACTTTTTTTGGGGAGGGGGGTCCAGTCGTGGGGCCTGTACTCTGGGCCTCGGCGCTGTCCCTCCGCTCTTCAGCTCAAGGCTAGAGCTCTACCACTTGAGCCACAGCACCACTNNCGGCTTTTTTCTTTTTGCTTATGTGGTGCTGAGGAATTGAACCCAGGGCCTCAGGCATGCAAGGCTAGCGCTCTACCACTGAGCCACCTTCCCAGCCCTAAAAAAAACTTATTAATAAAAAAAATTGAAAATCAAAGATTAAAATAGGAATGCTAAGTTACAATAAAGCATTTGGGGTCAATACAAAAAAAAGAGAAAATAATGAAACAACCAAAAAATTGTACTAAATTACTGAAGTGAACAAAATATCACATATAATCTATTGGTAGATAGACAATTTTGAATATGAATACTTCCTTCACCAACAGCAAATTGATTTTGATGAGAACAATTTCAATTTGTAGTATAAAAGTAATCTGAGCACCTGGATTTTATTTATATTCCTAAAGTGACTCAGCAAACTTAGAACTTTTCTCTATCAATTTCTCAAAAAACCACAAAAATAGTAGGTGTGGTTTTAATGATTAAATTACTAAGCCTGTATGCACATTGCCTTTTGCAGATTTGTATTGAAGATATCTAAGTATTAATTCAATTACTGATATAAAACATGTTTGTAACTTGTGTGTTTATAATAGTCCTAAAGTTGATAGATAGGTAGATAGATAGATAGATAGATAGATAGATAGATAGATAGATAGATAGATAGACAGACTAATGTATGGATGTGAAAAAAATATATGCATCAATAAAAATTATACTGATCAGTTGTATCTATAAATTAATTATATAGTATAACTTGTAGGCTGCCTAAGTCAGAATTATTTCCTCTCCTCAGTTTCAACTAGCATATTGCTCACAATGCATTTTTGCTTTTCATATCTTGGTAGTCTCTTCTTTTAATCCTATGATTGTAACCCCTCCCATTTCCCATTAATCTACAATTGAATGGAGAAAAGGTACTGGACTTTGCTTTTGTAAACTGATTTCTTCCAACACAAACCAGACAGAAGATACTCTTCTAAATAACAATATGAGCTTCACTTTAACTTTCCAATATATCAGCTTGATACCTTGAACACTTACCCTTATCAAAACCTTATTTCTTCTCATGTGAATTATAGAGAAGTTAGTTTTGATCACACCCTTTTATTCTTTTATTGTAAGATTTAGTGAGATAATATAATATTAGAAGCATTTTAGAAATTCGATCACCTTATACACACAGTATTTTTAACATCATTGTCATTGATGCATTAGTCATACTTGGTGAAAAATAAGCTTCAATATTAATGCATTTATTATTCATTCAAGAATATATTTAGTGACGCGTAGGTGCTAGGTACTTGCTATGCACATTATTACAGAACTTCAGTGTTGTAGAACTGAGATAACTGAGCTCTTCCTTGTTGTTTATGGAAGGCAGGAGGTTGTTTTTTATGCCCTGTTTCTCTTTCTTTCTTACATTCAAACACTGTTCAGTGACTGTTGTTACTACTATGAACAAGTATTATGTAGACTTTGTTACCCAGATAATGATCACATATATTTATGCACAAAAAATCAAAATATACCTTTTATTCTTTCATTCGTTATAATACTGCTAACAAATTTAGTGGCTTAAAGCATTTTTATATATTATTTTCATGATGAAAATACAAACCACTCAATAATACTAAATAGTGTACTATAACATTAATAAAAGTATAAAACAAATGCAGACTTAAACTGTAATCTTTCATTAAAAAGTAAAGATTTTCCTAAATACAGTCATGTTTCATGAATATATTTAAGTTATTTCATTTACTAGTACCATATCATATTTCATAAGACTAAAACATATAGAAACATACTATACAAAAAGACTGATAAAGAATAATGCATTTAATTGTAATTTTTAAATTTGTAGAAGTAGTATTTCCTTATTGTTTTTGTAACTTTTATCATTAATCTTCTCTGATCAATATATGTTTTCTGAATATTAAATTACCTTGTGAAACTGCCTTCATCATAAAGACATTTACATGCTATGAAATTATTCTTTTTTAAATAAGTTTTTTATTGTGAAAATACTGTACAGAATCACATGAGTACATTTCCTATCAAGCATTGTTGCCTCCTCCTTTGTTTTTCCCCTACTATCCCTCCCCCCATCTTCCTCCCCATCTCCATGACCCATCTCCATGACTACATTCCCTCGGCCCCACTCCTCAGCCAAAGTTGTAAAGTTCATTTTTCGACATATTCTTAACTTTTCTTTTTTGTTTTTTTTTGGGTGGGCCGGTCGTGGGGCCTGAACTCTGGGCCGGGGCGCTGTCCCTCAGCTCTTCAGTTCAAGGCTAGCGCTCTACCACTTGAGCCACAGCGCCACTTCCGGCTTTTTTTCTTTTTGCTTATGTGGTGCTGAGGAATCGAACCCAGGGCCTCATGCATGCAAGGCAAGTGCTCTACCACTGAGCCACCTTCCCATATAACACCCATATGTTCTCCCTAGTAACTGTGGGGGTCACAATTACCTACTAAACTATGAAGTCAAGAAGAGAAAGGAAGGGAGGGAAAGAAAGGCGGGAGGGGGGCTTGGCAAAAAGAAAAAAGAAGCCGGAAGTGGCACTGTAGCTCAAGTGGTAGAGCGCTAGCCTTGAGCTGCAGAGCTAAGGGAAAGCGCCCAGGCCCAGAGTTCAGGCCCCACGACCGGACCCAAAAAATAAAAAAAATTAAAAATTAAAAAAAAATTTTTTAAAAGGCGGGAGGGACAAAATCCATTTACAGCAATCATATATTAACTGGGGAAAAGAAATTATGATTTATTAGAATATACCTTTGCTTTAAAAATGACAGAAAGACTTCAAAATTCAAGTGTTACTGGTTCATGAGTGTTTGAGCTGTATATTTGCTGTGTATAATTTTGTTTTCAAGAAAGAAAATGTTAAGGAATAACTGTTAAAATCTGGAGACCTTGCAAAAGTCTTAATCTAAAATAATACTCAAATTACTAAACAGAATGAATTTTAATTTAAGAAATAATTATCTCTTCATTAAATGTGAAGAATTCTACTGTCTTTAATACAATTTACATTAAAACAACCTTGACATTTGGAACCAAATTATATTTGATATATATATATATATGTGTGTGTGTGTGTGTGCAAGTTTTATCTAATTAAATAAAATATCAACAGTTCATACTTACTAGAATTAGTTTCTTTGTATTTCCCATTTCCATAAGTCTAATTACAGACTAATCTGGTATGTTGCATAAAGGACAAGTATCCTTGTTTATAATCTAGAATAGGTTTATGTTGTGAAATGATGACTGATTCACAGATTATAAACATGTTTTCAAATGGTCTATTGAAATTGTTTGAATTGTATCTATTCAATTTATCATAAGCATGGATTCTTTTCTCTGAGTAAACATGTTCCTTATTTACGTAGGTGGATTGTGTGCTTTAGAGTTCTTATACTCATCATATTCTTTTAAAATATTTATCTCTTTTTAAAATACAGGTAATGGATTGGGAATTCGAATTGTGGGAGGAAAAGAAATCCCTGGACAGAGTGGAGAAATTGGAGCCTACATTGCCAAGATTCTTCCTGGTGGAAGTGCAGAACAAGCAGGGAAACTCATTGAAGGTAAGAATAAGAGATCTCTCAGAGAAGGAAAATGAATGTGCTCATGTTGAAATTTTGTTTGGATGTCTATCTTAGGGCTTGACTTCAAGGCCTATGCACGTTCCTTTAGATTTTTTCTCAAGGATAATGTTCTGCCCCTGGAGCAACAACTCCACTTCTGGATTTTTGGTAGTTAATTAAAGATAAGAGTCTCGTGGACTTTCCTGTCTGGACTGGCTCAAAACCATGATATTCAGATCTCAGCATCCTGATTAGCTAGGATTACATGCATGAGCCAATGGGCACCCAGCTCATGTTGAACATATTTTAATATGAAAGATTCTCTAGAGTGCTATATAGGTATGCCACCCTTCTTATGGATCTGAAACTTTGTACTGCAATATTAAAGAAGATACATGCACAGACATATTTATTTTATTTTCCGTTGCATTGTCCTTTTGGCAAGAGTATGTTTATTTTAAAAAACAGTTAAGATTTTTACTGACATAATTTTGCTAAAAAATTTTACTTATCTGGATTAATATTTCATGTAAAAGAAGAAAATTATATTGAAATCAGCTAAGAAAAATCAAAGACAATACAAACTAAGATCAATTCAGCAAACTACATATAGCTTGCTATCCAAATCATCTAGCACCTGTTTCAATAAACAATGCCATGGCATGGATTTGTATACAGAGATTGACTACTTTCCTATCACAATAACAAAAATTGTATAGACTACAATAGTAAAACATTTACTCTTTGGCCCTTTACATAAAACCTGGCCAAACCCTTTGCTTGTGCTGCTTACTTTAAATCACATTTGCTTTATTACAGATCTGCTTTTGAAGTCATGAATTTTATAGTAGAGCTAATGGGCCAAACATACACTTTTTATTATACTTATTTAGTAAAATATTATTGTTGATTCTCAGACTATATAACACTAAATTTGTGTTGTCCATCAGATTACATAATTATTCTATTCTCCAAAATCAAACTTTTCTATGTGTGTGTGTTTGTATGACAGCTCCTAATAATATCATTTACAATGAATAATGTTTATTGTAAAGGTTGATGTAGTAAATAAAATACTTTTTATTTTATTCTAAATAAAATATTTTTGGAAATATATTTTCTCATTTCATTGTTTAATTTTTACCTGATATTGCTTTAATTGGGCTAAAAACAATTCACTATCAGTTCTTGAATCAAATATATTGAAACTTACCAAAACAACCTTTGAATATTTTGGTAACCTAGAATGAATGCTCATAGTGCAAATATTCATTGCAGTGTGTGCTACAGGTAATGATGAAACTTATTAAAATATGGTCTCTGTATTGCTTCACAATTTCAAATTTGATCACATCATGGTAATAGGTTGGATTGGCCATGGTGGAATTATTTATAATGTAGAAACAGGCAACTGTTATAAATGGAACCATGTTTTAGTTGTTTTCTTGTGTGTTTGCTTTTAAAATTAACAAAAATAAGATAGAAAGCATCTCATTTAAAACATTTTAGTAGTATTCCTAAAACAGGGAAAATGGAAAGAGGCAAAAAAGAAGAAAAAGACTGAATCAGAAATAAACATAATAAGCAGTACATAGGGTCTGTATGAGATTTCTGTTACTATAATCTTTTCATATGCAGTAATGTGTTTTTTGGTGTCGCCAAGCTACCACTCTACCACTTGAGCCACAACTTCACTTTGACTTTTTGGTGATTTATTGAAGGTAAGTCTCTCAGACTTTCCTGCCCAGTGTAACTTCAGATGGTGAGCCTCAGATCTCAGCTTCCCGAATAAGCAGGATTGCAGGCATGCGCTGCCAACACCCTCCAGTTTATTATAGATAATCTGTGTTTACATTTATATTCACATGGTAAAAACTAGAGGAAATGGAATATTCAGTTTTTACCTTAAAGTGAATATTAGAATACTGTGATATGATTTGGCAATGAATAGTTTATAGGTAAAATTTTATAATCTTCTTTACATTAGAACAGTGCCATGGAAATAAACAAATGCTACAACTTTGGATGATTTAAACACAGTATCAGGGAGGTATATGGTGATAAAGTGATACACTATGCACTTGGTTTTTGTGGCCTTAAGTTTAGAAATTCAGTTTCAAAAAGATGTCAATTCATTCAAGAGAGAAAACTGAAGTTAGCCTGAAATTATTTTTGTAATATTATTTTTGTAACAGCTCAATTAGCTATATAATCATTAGATTACTGTTTCCACTCTGCACTACAGTATTTGCCTGACTTTTGTGCTTTTTCTGAGTTTGCTGATCTCAGCTATGAAAGCATTTTCAGACTCATCAGGATTTTAAAACATGTACAGCACTCCATAACATATATTCTGATCATGTTGACTTTCAAATTTCGTCTAGCATTTTGTTTACTAGATTCATCCACTTAAAACATATTTACCTGTCATGAAGGTTATTTGTTGTTGTTATTGTTCTTGTTGCCAGTCCTGGCACTTGAACTCTGGGCACTATCCCTTTTTGCTCAAAGCTAGCACTCTACCACTTGAGCCACAGCACCATTTATGGCTTTTTCTGTTTATGTGGTACTGAGGAATCGAACCCAGGACTTCATGCATGCTAGGCAACCCCTCTACCACTAAGCCACATTCCCAGCACCTCATGCTGATTTTGTAATGCTCTAAAACCCGTTATATTCTTGTATATATGCTTGCTTTTAAATGGAAAACGAATTCCCAGTGTATTTTCTGAGTTATTGCTCTGAATATTTGTTTTAAAAAGATATTTTGATGTAACTTTTTCTTGAAAACAATTTTTGAACAAGACAATTTATCTCATTCAATAATGAAAGAGACAATTCTACTTCAGAATGCTTAGAATTACCAATAATTGTTGCAAAATATTAGGTAATACTGATTGTGTTGACTTAAAACAATAGTGGTATTAATTTCCATTAATCACTTTATTTACATTTTGTGAATCTGTCTTTTGGTTTTGGTTCACTCTGAAGAGATTTTTCTTAAGCAATTCAGAAAATCTGGTATTTGAAGCATCTTAATCTTCCAGGACCTTATAATTTATTTCTGTTTCAAACATTCTTGAACAAATAACAAACAGAAATTAACCTGCTACATGTTCTTCTCCCTTTTAATTGCATAAGACTAACTAGGGTTTGCTGGGAATTCAACTGCTAATCTAATTAAGCTTCTAAAGTGCTATTTGTTTTAGGATTAACGTTTTAACATTTGAGACTAACAGTATTAAAGTTTGGCATGATCAGTAATGTTAACAGTTTTAAGTGATATATGATATTTTTCCTGTTCTTTGTTACCAGTGTTTCCCTGAAAAATTCAAATATCTAAAAGTACACTAGAATGTAATGAAAATGTTTAAGCATTTTAAATATTTGAACATGTAAAATGTAAATAAATATACTAAAATAGTAGTTAGACTCTACTGTCCATAAACAGTCCCCTGTGCTTATGACATCATCAACATTACTTAGCAATAGAACATTTTTATTAACTTTTGAGGAAAAAAATGTGCAAAGTGGTCATTGTTTTCTCTGGGAGTACTATCATAACATTACAACTTTGACTTTGACAGCTGAAAAACGTACATGAATGTACTCTAAATTTGTTTTTTCTTCCTAGTGTTTTTGTTGTTGTTGAAGTACCAAGTCTTTTTTTTATTTTTTTGGGGGGGGTCAGTTTGTGGGGCCTGAACTCTGAGCTGTCCCTCAGCTCTTCAGCTCAAGGCTAGCACTCTACCACTTGAGCCACAGTGCCACTTCCAGCTTTTTTTTCTGCTTATGTGGTGCTGAGGAATCGAACCCAGGGCCTTAGGCATGCAAGGCAAGTACTCTACCACTGAGCCACCTTTCCAGCCCCAAAGTACCAAGTCTTCAACTCCCTTGTTATGCCAGCATGCCATCACTTGGAGGCATGACCCCAGCCTTTTATGACTTAGTTATGTTTTGATAGAGTTTCATGTTTTTTCCCCTGACAGTCTGGACTGAGATCTTCCTATTTATTTCTTTTGCTTACCCAGGATGATTAAGGCACACCACCAAACCCAGCATGTTGTATGATAGTGCATCAGCAAAATTTTGTTAACTGCAATCCTCCTAATTTTTATCTCCCAAGTAGTGGGATTACCAATGTAACCTTAGTGACTCCTTAACTATTCTTGTTGTTAATTTAAATACCAAAGTGACTCTTATTCTTGTTGTTAATGTAAATACCAATTACTAAACAAATGGGCTTATTACTGATGTGTGGAGTAAGGGAATGCCCAGTAGGGAAAATGCAGCACCATCTTACCCTGCAGTGGTGGAAAATAAGAAGGAAAATTTTCTCAACTAGTTCTTCTTTAGCCCGATAAACTGAGTCTCCTCTGTGGTTGAGATATATTTTCAAATAGTACAAAATAGAAGAGTTTTAAACCTGAAGTTAAAATCTCAACTTGAAATAGTACTGTGTGAAATTATTTGCGTTCTGACACATCTGTTTCTGATTCATTTGCACTTAAATAGTGAGTGTATTTTGCCCTCAATCTTAAAAATTTCTACTGAAACAGTTCAGTAGTTGAATGTCTCGTTTTGCAATAACCACAGAAAGTCAGAGATTGATGTTTACAAGTACATTAAAAGCAGCCATGATTTTCCATAGTCTCTAAGTTTCTCACCAATCAGGGAAATCTCCTTGCAAGGTTTACACAGCATTTCCCTACTTTGTCCTCATCTCACCCTTTCAAATGCCCAGCCCAGCATCTGACTTCTATGATTTAATCTCAGATTAGAAAGGGCATGGGGGAGGGGACACTCCTTAGCATCCCTTGTATGTATGCATTTCTACATTTAATCAGGCACTTACCTGGTAATTTTACTGCAAATATTTGAGAATGCAGAAAACCTTTAGAGAATAGTATAGCCCACAGTCCTCCACCCAGCATACTGTGTGGTTGTCTTAACATTCGGCCATAGTTACTTTGCATTTTTTTTCTCATTAAACTTTGTATTTTTTTTAAAGATCAGTGGCTTACAAGCCTCTTTTCTTTTTTTTTTTAATTTAATTTTATTTTATTTGTGAACATACTGTACAGAGGGGTTACAATTGCATGGGCAGGATAATGCGTACATTTCTTACCAAGCATTGCAGCCTCCTCCTTTGTTTACCCTTCCCATCCCTTCCCAGCCTCCCCCCTCCCCCCATCCCAATCCTTCTCCTTCCCCCTCCCCCCAACCCCTTCCCCCCCCACCCCCCCAACCAACGTTGTTAAACTTTGTTTTAATGGGTCTCAGAATTCTATGACAGATTTTCGGTCATGTTGTTTCCATTAAAAAGTACTGATTTTTAAAAACTAATAACTTAAAACTGCCACATAAAAACAATGGTCCATAAAACATTTCCCTTTCCTTCTGAAGGTCTCAGAACTGTTTACTTTGTATTTTTAAAAGAAATAAGGACCTATTAGGTGGCTAAATCAGCTGAAACCTCCTGCTATAGTTACCTTTCCTTTCATGATCCTATTCCAAACCCCTGAATAAAACCCTAGACTTAATTTTCAGTATGACAGTTCTGCTTGCTTTTCTTCACTGTGTTTTATATGGGTCCACAACCATACAGTAATTTGTCTTACTTGTTTATAAAATTTTCTATAAGTAATGTGCGTCTGTGCATGTTGTTATGTCCCACCCTTGTTTTTAGTAACAAGAAGTTTTAAGACTACCTAAAGGTACATTAAGTATTTATTTTAAGTACTGGACAAATTTGTATTATTCAACTACTAAGTAACTCCATGTCTCTGCTACAGTTTATTTAAACATCTGGATTATTTGCAGTTTGTTTCACCATTTCAAACGATGTGATATGTAGTTTTGCAGACTTATGTCCTTGTGCAGTTAGGCTGAGTTTCTTCTACATTGGAAGTCAGATTTCTGAGTTATAATGACTCTAAGTTTAATTAAATGGGTAGGAAGATATGTGGCTCATCAAAAGGTTCTACAAAGTGTTAGGTACATTCCTTGGTGAAAATTACTGTTCTTGATTCTTCAGCTCTTTGTTTCTCTTTCTCTGTATTTATTTTTTCAATTCTAAGATAGAATGATAGCCTACTGTTTCAACATTTTTCCCAGTCATAGTACTCAGTATAGTAATATTTTAGAAATTTTATTAACTTTTCAGTTTTTCCCATTTTAATTTTCCTAGTCTCTTTTTTATATGTTAACTAGACTACTTGTGCATTTTTTATGGATTTTAAGGCAATTTTTATCTGTTCTAGGTTTGTGTGGCAAGCATGTAGGCACTAAAACTTTACTAGTCAGATATTTTCCTTTAGTTTCTGCCTTTTCTTTGAAAGAAGGTATAGTTTTATTACAGTCAAATGTGTCATTTTGTTTCTATTTTGTTTTATAAACATGATGCATTATTTAATTTTTCCTATGAAATCTTAGAGATATTGTTCCATACATTCTGCTAAAATTTTAAGGCTATATTCTTAAGTGTTCTATAATCACAGAATTATACAATCATATAACTTATTTCTAGATTCTCTCTAGTATAGATTAGAATGTTATATCCAGTTTTCTTTTCCTCTTCATTATGAAGAATTAATTTTTTGTAACATTAGTCTGACTAGAGTGTAATATATATGCATATTAGTGTGTATATCTGTATATATTTCACTTATATGTGGCTTATATGTGTCAAACTTGTTACCACTTCCCTCATTTTTCCTACATTTCCTCTCCACCCCCCTCCCCAAGTTTTACAGCTCATTTCCAACATACTGTCTTGTAAATGCTGCTGTTGCATTGGATTCCCCCACCCCATCCTTTTTCTCACCATTCTGTTGTTTCCCCTTCTTTTCCCCTTCTCTTCCCTATATACAGTACCAGGGTACCAAAATCAAATTCAGTGACAACTGGGGATAATTGATCTTGTATATAAGTTCTAAAATGAGCTTGCCAGGGGCTGGGAAGGTGGCTCAGAGGTAGAGTGCTTGCCTTGCATGCCTGAGGCCCTGGGTTCAATTCCTTAGCACCACATAAGCAAAAAAATAAAATAAAATGAGCTTGCCAGTTTTCATGAGAATAGATTGTGCAATATTGAATGTGTGGGTTATTGTGAAGGAAAATTTTTCTTTATATATAGTCATATCTATTTAATAGATTCAAAATGCAAAGTCATGTATCTACTTAGATGTACAAGACGTTATGTTGAAAAGCTAACTTTACAACTTTGGCGCAGGGTCGGGGCAGGGGGGTGGGGGACAGGGAGGACCGGAGATGGGAAGGGATGGGAAGGGGAAACAAAGGAGGAGGCAACAATGCTTGATAAGAAATGTACTCATTACCTTGCCCATGCAATTGTAACCCCTCTGTACGGTATTTTCACAATTAAAAAAAAAGAAAAAATTAATTTTAAATTTTTAGAAATTTGTTTTGAGCTACAGTAGGAATAGAGTGATAAAAGATAAATGTAGATTCAAAATTCTTAACAAATGAATGAAAAATAGAAGAATCAAAAGTTTAAAACAGTGTTACGCAGGCTTATGAGTGTGCCCAAGTTATCATCTCTCAGACCAATGAAACCTATGAAGAAATGTTCACTTCCTTGTTTCTCCAAAGCCTATCTCATGAGGATGGTCCTTACACATGAATACTAGTTCCTGAATATTTTTAAGTACTTATAGCTTGCCTGTTTTAGTGTAGATGACTGATATTAATTAAGCCAATACAAGACAAGCAAGAAGATTATGTGGATGGAAATAATTGAGCATATGAGAGAGGATAACAAGTGTTAGAGTAAAAAAGTAACAGGTTGAATCTTGTAGGCCATTGTAAAAATTTCAGCTTCTAATAATATGAGAGGAGAAGCCACTGACATGAAACAAACAGGTTGATGTGGAAATAAAATTGCTTTCTGCTGATTAACAGTCCAACAGAATAAAGGAAATGGATACTTGAAAGGGGGATGGAATCAAGGGGAAGGAAGAGAGAAAGGAAGAATACAGTCAAAAAATGCAACATATGTTACAAAATTAAGAAAATTGATGGAAGTGGTAAATGATGAAAGAGGTGATATTGGTCAGCATGCACTGTATTCATGAACTGCTTAGTGAATGGCAATGCTTTCATACAATTGCATAAAGATAATAAAAATATGTTTAAAAATCAATTGTACATATTTGACATAAGATGACAGAATGGTACTATATAATGTGTAATGATCAAACCAAAACATACTCATTTCCATATACATTTAATAAAATTTTGATTCACATGTACTAATTGTAATTTTGGTATTCAGTATGATGTATTTTGATTAAATATATGTGTACATCAAAAAATAAGTTGAAAGCAGTTAAACATAGAAGAAAGGAATGTAGCTATGAAACTGTGGAAATAACCCATCATTGATATTAAGCTATTCAGAGCAAAGAAGGATTCCAGAAGGAAGCAAGAAATTGTTATTATTATGTACATATATATGTTCAATCTCTGCTCAATGAAAATGACCTCATTATGGTGAGACATTTGTTCCCACACTTTGTTTACACATTTAGTAAGTCAAATCCTCCCAACAATTTAAAAAATGTACGTAGCATGATAAATTTTCAGTGTATTTGGCTTCCAAGTATTGTATAGTATTTTCAACTAACACAATAAATACTTATTCTTTAATAGGGACCCTACCCCTAAATGCCTATTTTTGTGTTTGTCTCCAGGCAGCAATTCAATATTTTCATCTTGTTATTAGCTCTTCACATCTGATTTAGACAAATGATGGCCAAGAGCCATGTGTTTTAATGTTTATTAGGAAAAATCACCATGTAGTATTTCTTTCTTGGAAATTATGCTCCAATCTCTATCACCTAAAGGATTTGAGGAAAACAAATATAAATAAAATCTCTCAATATTTCATACAGGTTAGAGAGTTTGCATTGATGAACTGTGGAAATGGATTTAAAAACTGTATTAATTTGTAGAACTCATTCTCAGCAACCCCGTTTTTCACCATGATAGCATTTTGTGAAAATTGCATCCAATGTAAAAATGTAAAATCAATTGATGTTCAGATTTCCTATCTTCTTAATCTGTCTCCCAACTTCCATTCTGTCTGATTTTATTCTTTCATTTAGGAAACACCTGTACTATGAATACAGAAAGCCCCAGAACAGCAGTAGAGATAATTACATTAATGAATTTAGAAGTGTTGTGTGTGGCAATAGAAGTATGCACAAGATAGGGAGAAAAGATAAACAAAACTAACACTGACTTGATGAGGTTCGGACCAACACAGGCTGAGAAAGGCATATGAACATCATGATTAAAATCATGATTGAAGTAAATAAAGTAGTGATTAAAATCATCATGATAAGAATAATGGTTGAAGTATGGGGAAACTACCTTGAATTAGTCTGAGTATAATATTTCCTGCCAGGTCTTTCACAACATGAGCTGATCATTTCATCCATCATTCCCACTCCCTAGATTCACATCCACCTGCATCACTATCACTAACTTCTTGAGAACATTTGCGCATGTTTCCTTGGCCTGTATAGGAAAAGTCATCACAAGAATCTGGTTCCCTTTAACACACAGTTACTAAACATCTATGGGTTATATGTGATGAGTTTTGGTTTACCTAAACATATTTTTATTGATTATATGATCAAATCTAAGACATTAGCTATGAAAATAGTTAAAATTTTAGAAAAAGATATTCTGCATAACTTAAACATTCAACAGACCTTTATAATGACAATATTGCTGAATTTAGGCAATAGATTAGTCCAACTGACATACTGCTAAGTGTGGTCTCTGTAATGGAGGTTCTTATCTATAAAAATAGGGATATTCCCTTTGTATCTATTTCCTGTATTGATATGAAGGTAAAAATGATATAAAGTAGGAAAAATAACTTTGTGGTTTTTGTTTTAAATGCAGTATGGTGGTGGTCTTCAGAAATGCCATAGGCATAAGCAAAAATGAAACTAAAAGGCTCCTTATCAGATGTCATACACATCACACATATGTGTATATAATCTATCTAGAACAATATTTTCATTATCTTTTAAAGTTCTAATTATGTTTGCTTATGAGTTAGAAAATTTATTTCCTACTTAAAATTTAGCGATCTGGAGTGAAAATAATTTTTGTTCTATATTAGTTGATTGAAATCCTGTTACACTGTTTTCTTAGACAATTCTTGTTTTTCAGTGGAAAATCAATTTTGTAGGATGTACAATCGACTGTAAGCTGCCAGGTACTGGTGGCTCATGCCTGTAATCCTAGCCACTCAGGAGGCTGAGATCTGAGGATACCGGTTTGAAGTCAGCCTGGGCAGGAAAGTAAATGAGACTCGTATATCCAACTAACTACCTAAAAACTGGAGGTAGAGCTCTGGCAAGGTGTTAGGGCACTAGTCTAGAGCACATAAATAGAGGGGGGCACTCAGGATTTCTAGCCACATGACCAAAATAATTGACTATACTATTGATTGAGACTATATAAAACTGGTTTATGTTTATTAGGAGAGAAAGAACTTTTTGAATGGAATTCAACTTATTAATTACTCATTTTTATTCACTGAACATGTATCAAATCAAAGTTGATTATTGGCTAAATTTCTGTGATATCTCAAAGAGAATATTGGCACTTCACATGGAGTGGCTTGTTATATAATTTGTTTGTTTTGGGGGTTTTGTTTGTTTGTTTTAAATCTCAAAATAAACAGAGCATGGTGGCTTAAATTTATAATCCTAGCTGCTTGGGAGGCACAGATGAAGGATTGAAATGCCACACTAGTCCTTTAAATTTCAAGAAACCCCATCTCAGCCAAGGTCTGTGCTTGGAAGTGGAGGCACGATAGTTAGGTATAGTGACCTTTGCTTATCATCCCCAGGACAGTGGAGAGGTGCAAGTATGAGGATCAAGTAGAAGGGCATAAAGCCCTACCTCTAAAATAACCAACACACACAAAAAAGGTTGGAGCTGTGGCTCAAGTAGTAGAGTGTCTGCCTTTCAAGTGCAAGACCCTAAATTCAGTCCCCAGCACTGCAAAAAAAAACTTAGGTTGAAAAATTATTTGTTTTATTGTTTAAAATGGCGGCTTAGTTCAGCTCTTTTTTTTTTTTGCAATTGACTATGACTTCTTTATACAAGACACCTGAGAGATTTTGTTCACATTTTTGTAATTAATATATACTCTGGCTAATAATGTTTATGTGGAAATATGTAAAGCTAATTATAAAAATTATATGGTTATTTGTTTTATTACAGTTAATTAGGCTTACACATTTCTTTTGCTTTCTGGAATTTCTCCACATTAAATTCCCTTTAGTAGCACATTAATCTTAAGAATTCTAGCAAAGTTGCTATGTACATGTATTCATTTATTAATTCATTCTTTACTTTCTTTTCCTATTCTCTTCGCCACCTCTATGGCAGACATTATAATTTATATGTTGCGTGTTAATTTTTCTAAAATGCATGGTGTTACCTTATGTGCCATTTAAGTCCATAGAAGCAGCATTGCCCTATAGATTAGATCTGAATTCTCACTTGTTTTTACCTGTCACAGATTTGCAGACAAATCTGCCTTCTGGTGTTTAACACATGGTATGGTCTATTTCTTCCAACTTCTGCCAAGTATTTCTGTCATTAGCATTTACAACACTCCCACTGCTATGTTTCTTTATACAATTGCATACTCAGGAAGAAGACTTCTACACATGCATTCATTAATTTAACTACTTTCTGCCACATTGCACCCAAGAAAGGCTGCATTCTCATTAAGATAATTACACATCTGTAAATCATAAATATGTGGTTGGTTTATTTTCTTATCCTGTCTTGGTCATACTATTTTCACGTCAGGGAATGCCTACCAAAAATAATCACCTCTCATGAAATCAAGGTCTCCTTATACACATCTGGTCAACAGGTGGCATTTATGGCTCTCACATTTTTCTCAATAAGATAAAAGTTAGACAATATATAATTTTTGTTTTAGTTTACATATCCTCATTACTAATGGATAGTGCTTTTCTTGGTACAGTTGTAACCATTTTGAACTTTCTCCTCTGTGAATTACCTTTATGTTACTAAGTGTCAAAATATTTCTATTTTTTCTAGTACTATATAGTTTTTATAACAACAGGAAATATAAGACACATAGAAAGATTATGAAGTGTGTAATGCTATGCACATAGCAAATATTGTGGAACTAGTTGTTGAAAGAATAAGATGAATTTAAGTCATGAGCTTTTTAGTATGATATATATAGAGATATTTGAATTTGTAGTAACTTGTAATATTTCAACTGTTAATTGAATAATTTTAATAACTGAGATGCTGTTGATGTAATGGTAAATATTAAGCACAAATGAAGTATTATTAGTATGGAATTTTGGCATTATAACGATAAGAATGGCTTTGCCAATTTGAGGAACATTCAAAATTAACAAATTAGCCTGGTACCAGTTGCTCATGCTTGTAATCTTATCTACACAGGAGGCTGAGATCTGAGGATTGTGATTTGAAGCAAACCCAGGCAAGGAAGTCTATGATACTCTTATCCAGTTAACCAACAAAAAGCCAAAAGTAGAGCTGTGTCTCAAGTGGTGGATAATTAGCTTGAGTTAAAGAGCTCAGGAACAGCACACAAGCCCTGAGCCTAAGCCCCAGGACAAATTAATTGTAGAAATTAGGAAAGCGTACATGAAATTACATTAGTTTTTTTTAAGTTCTAGAATTACTTGATGGTGGTTTGTTATTGTTGCTGTTGTTAATAGTATATTAAGCTTGAGATTTTGAACAACAAATCTTAAGTATTGCACATTTGGTAAAAATTCTGCAAGTCTTAACTTTTCTATTAAAGGCTATTATAATAGTTAGTCTCTGTGAATATGACTAAAGAATCATTTTTACACTCTCCAAATTTAAAAATGTATGTTTAACTTACATCTTATGAATTTAAATACAAGGAAAATATGAATGAATGTGTATAAAAAGTAAAGAACATTCATGTATGTGACCTTCGAGGAAATCTTTCCACATAATATAAAATACTGTTTTGCAAATGAAAATACTTACATTCAAACTAATAAATGATAAAGTATTATTTTATATTTCATCCATAGAATATAATATTTGCAAAATTGTTTGCATGTGTTGTACATCAACATAGAATTTTACAATTAACAGATATATTTCAACTATTTTAAAGTCAGATGGTGTAATGCCTCCTTCTTTGTTCTTTTGCCCAAAATGGTTTGGGTTATTCAGGAGTTTTTTGTGCTTTGATAGATGTTTTAGGATTGTTTTTTCTAGTTCTGTGAAGATTGTCATTGTTATTATGATAGTGATTGTTTCAGGTTTGTGGGTAGCAAGACTATTTTGACAACATTGGTTTTATAAATCCATGAACGTAAGATATTTTACTTTTGTAAACTTGTAAATTACTTTTAAAAATATCTTGTAATTTTCATTCTCAAGATCTCTCTCATTTAAGTAAGTTCATTCCTGAATGTTTTAGAGCTACTGTAAATGGAATTGATTTCATGATTTCTTTTTCAGATAATATTTTGTTGGCATATAGCAATGATGCTGACTTTTTGCATGTCGATTTTAAATGTTCAGTACTGTTGAATGTATGTATAAATCCTAATGGTTTTTTTAGTCTTTGTGATTTTCAACTTATAAGAGTATGTCAATTACAAGTGAGAATTTGACTCTCCCTTTTCCAACATAGATGCCCTTTATATTTTTCTCTTGCCTGATTTCCCTAGCTTGGACTTTCAGAACTATGTTGCAATAAAATATTAATTGCGGGCATCCTTATTATACTTCAGCTCTAAGAGAGAAGTTTTCATCTCTTCCCATTCTTTATAATGTTAGCTATTGGCTTATTATATTGATGTTTATCGAAGTGTTTTGTCTTCCTTTTTTATTTTCTTCATTTTTATCTTGAAGGGATATGTTGTATAGGGTTTTTGTACTTCATGCTTGATGTGAGCTATCAAATGACAGTCTTAAAAAAATCACATAATATTTAATTCTCAGACTTCCAAAAACATTTATGTAAAAATATCGAATGATATATTCAATTCACTATTAACACTGGTTTCTACAGTATTTATAGGAAAGTAGAAAGGAAAATGTATTATTTAACTGTGTTGAAATAATAGTCTTTCTGCTAGTGTGCCTCAGCATAAGCAGCAGGAAAGTATAATGAGGTACCACAGTCTTTTTTTTTGCAACTTGATTTCAATTTAATGATGTCCAGGATGAACTTCTCGTATATTAAGCCCATAAGAAAAGGATCTTTGGAGAATGAGATTAATATTTTCAATAAATAAGATTCATTACTGAATAAGATTAGTAATGATTTAATTTTCCTATAATGCCTCAGACACTAGACATTTTCTCCAACATATTAACTTTCAAAGATCTATTTTATTTTTATTTTATGAATCTAATTTTTTAATTGAAAAGGTGATGAACAGGGGAGTGAGTACAGTTACAGAAGTAAAGCAATGAATACATTTGTTTTTTTGTTTTTTAAATTTTTTATTGTAAAGATACTGTACAGAGTGTGACTTTTCACAGAATATGCTATTGTCAATTGTGACCATGCAATTTCTGAACTACAACAGCATTCATTTGTTTATTCCAAAATTATCTGTTTTTATGTATATGTTTTTTTCTCCTGACTTATAAAATGTTCCTTGTTTTTTTTTTCTTTCGTTGTGGCAGATTTTTATTTAGTGGTGTTGTCATTGTCTTTTACATAATTTTCTTATTTTTATGTATACAACAGCTGGGATTGTTGAAATAAACCTAAGGCCCATCGGAAGATAAAGTTTTCTGGGAGTAAGTTATAGAAAAGTCATTTTTTTTGTTTGTGTTACTGTGAGCCCATCTATGGACTTCTCTCTTTATATTTTAAAAGCATTTTCCTTACTTGATTGCAACTGGTAATATGTTTTCTAACATTTACCATAATTATGAAAACTTTTAACAACATAATCTCTTCCTGTCTCCAGTAGTGAACAATGCAAAATTTTACATAATGTTAAGCTTATAACATAGTGTGGGGCTTTTTTAAAACCCTAATTGCTCAACAATTATTACATTTATCTAAATCGTGGTTGCATCCAGACATTTTTCTCAGGCAAAGCTGACAACATTCACACATATGTGGCCACCATGTTGCAGATTTTATCAAGATATTTCCAGGTTATATTAAGACCATGTCAGTTACATCAAATAAGTACTCTACACTATTTTGACAGTTCACAAACTGACAACCCCCCCAAAACTGGATGCAATGGTACTACTCTCATTTTAAATACAGAGGATGAGATATCTTTATAGGTGAATGAACTCAGTGTGAAGTGAAAATGTGGGGTTTTGTTCAAACATTATTAAAAGTTTCAAGATAGCACCCACAAAGCTTTATAGCAAGCCTAGGACCTTCTGAGTCCAGGGCCTTATATTACTGCACAGGTCACAGACCCATACAGCTGCCCCCTGCTGTATGGTTCCTGCTATTCTCATTGGGAGTATATGTCATTTAATTCAGAAAAAAGAAATAGATCAGTGTGTTTTTATCTAGACAAAGGCAAAGTACACTTGTTTCTGAAAAGCATTTCAGGAGGAAATCACCAGATTACTTATACCACTAGGAATATAGATGATTTATGCAATTCTAGTATGTTGCTTCCTAAAGGGGAAAAATATACTGGTGGTTAAAATTACTCGTTTGTTTGTTTGTGTTTTTTATGTTTACAAAGTTGGTGTGGACAATATACATTCAATAATGTTTTTTATAGCAATGTGAACAGAATGCATGTGTTTGTTAATATTTACTATGTATCCAAAAGCAGAATTTTGCATGTTGTTTTAAATATATTCATGTGTTTGGGTAAGTTTTTTAGGTCAGATTGCAGAGAATTTTGAACTGATATTATCTGCATTGGTGTGCTATGTTGGCTTTTAAATACAGAGAAATGTAAGCCGTGCCCTGTGGACTCAGCAGAAAGAGCACATGTTTGAATTTTATATTTGAATTTGTCTTTTTTAGGGATGCAAGTATTGGAATGGAATGGAATCCCTTTAACTTCTAAGACATATGAAGAAGTACAGAGTATCATTAGTCAGCAAAGTGGGGAAGCAGAAATATGTGTAAGACTGTGAGTTTTTCCCCATCTTTCTGTTTCCATTTTTTGGCGATTCATGGCTTGTTTAATTTAAAATTGTTAAGGTGGAACCTTTGCCAGTAAGAAAGATTTTCAGTAATTAGAAAACAAAGTGAATACACGATTTATAGATTTCTTGTGTTCTGAATCAATGTCTAAAGCATAGAGAGAATCCCACTAATTTAGTTTCTGATGATGTCGATAGCTCTCCCGTGTACCTTTCTATTGAAACATGCTTCATTTAGATGAAAACCTGACCTGTTTAGATCATGGATATTTATGGTATTTCAAAATGATCTTATATTTAACCCATAAAGATTTCACCTTAAAGAATCACTTATATCTGCTTTGATTTTAACAGCATTGCATATATGTATATGTATATCTAGTGGACTAGAAGGGTGAGCATGCTTTTGGGTTGCTTTCTATCATGAACCACTTCTCATTTACCTACTGAAAAGAAAAACAAAACTAGGTAGTTGGAGGGGGAAAAAAGGAGAGCCTTTTGTCTCAGTCTCCTTCACTTTCTTACTTAATGTTTTGTCTTAATTTTTAGGGATCTCAACATGTTATCTGATTCTGAAAACCCCCAGCACCTAGAACTCCATGAGCCACCAAAGCCTGGTAAGTTGAAGCAATCTGCTTTATAATATGAAGAAACAAATACAGGAATTCTTGTAGAAGTAGATGAAAATACACATGCATACAAAAAACATTATGGATAGATTTTTTGTATGTTTTTTTACTGTAAAAGTACTGTACAGGGGGGTTACAGTTACATGAGTAAGGTAATGAGAACTTTTCCTATCCAGCATTATTGCCTCCTCCTTTTATTCCCCTACCATCCCTTCCCTCCCACCTCTACAACACCCCCACACCTTCTCACCACCATCCCCCACCAAAGTTGTAAAGTTCATTTTCAACATATTGTCTTGTACATCTCATTGTTACAATGGGTCAACCTGTATCCCTATTTAAGCATTCTGTTTTTTCCCTTCCCCTCCCTGAATTAGAGAAGTATATATACAAGATACAGAGCACTGACATCAAATACACTGAAAACAGTGTTATACTGTGGGGGAGGAGCATGCAAAGAAACAAAAAAATCACATGGTACATTATAAATATGTTAGAAACAATAGCAAGGAAGACCAAAATATTTGTGTCCCTATCTTGGGGTTCATTTCGCTTAACAACATCTTATATGGTCATATGTATATAGCTTTTGACCTTTTCTACTTATCCTACACATGTACTGATTATTGCAAATAAGGGAAACCATGGGACCTATGTTTCTTTGGGCCTGACTTACTTGACTTTATATATATATATATATATATACATATATATGTGTGTATATATAAGCTCTTGAGGGGCATATATGCATGTTAGGCTTGATCATAATTTCATATGAAGTAAGCCATTGCTGCATAAGATCACATTTAAATAAAAATTAATCTTGTGAAATTCATTTGTCTTTGATCTTTGATTTAGTACTCGTGTATTTTCAACATAACTATTATTAATTGTTAGAGATTGAAACCAGGGTGTTTTGCATGAAGAAAGTACTCTATTCCTGAAGTATATCCTTGACCTTATAAATGTGTTTTGAAGGTTTTGTTTGTCATCTTATAATAAGTTTTAAAAAATCATTTAGCTCTTTCTTAGCTAACAAAATATGTATTTTTAGATAAAATGTAAGACTGAAATAATTTCCTTTAATTTTTATTGATTTATTCCTATGTTACACTGACAGTTGTAAAGTCTGTGTTACTTCCATAAATAGAATAAATTAAGTACTATCAGGATTTTAGCATCTATAAATGTGCTAAAATTAAATATACTCTGAAATATTCCCCTTGAACAGAGCAAGAAAAATGGCTGATCATTCAGTCAAGTTCCAGTAAACAAAACAGGATATTATATCATTCATACAGTGCTCTATAGAACATTAATAATTTTCTGAAGATGTAACTGGAACTTCAGTGTCCCTCTGTAATTCATCATTATACTGTTCTCTCTGGGCCACCCATACTTCCTCTGAAATAGATGCATAAATAAGCATCAATTTAACACCTAAGTTTAGTTTATAAGCAGTATTTTGTCATTGCCCCCTAGAACCTCAAGAGGCTCCATGGTATGAAGTATCTCTGAAACAGAGAAATTTGTAAATCTTTCAAATGTCATTTGATTGTAGTGGACAAGGCGAAATCCCCAGGAGTTGATCCAAAGCAGTTGGCTGCCGAGCTCCAAAAGGTTTCACTACAGCAGTCGCCTCTGGTGTTGTCATCAGTGATGGAAAAAGGATCCCATGTTCATTCGGGCCCTACATCAGCAGGATCCAGCTCTGTTCCCAGCCCAGGACAACCAGGGTCTCCCTCAGTGAGCAAAAAAAAACATAGCAGTAGCAGCAGCAGCAGCAAGGTAAAAAGTGGTCAGTGTGATGACTGAGTTACCTCATTTCTGGCTCTTCAATCATACCAGATAGGAAATGAAGTATCATTTTATTTACATAAATTCTTTTGTGACCACCTCAAATCAGAATGATTACTATACAATAACAACAAGACATTTTCCTCTTCTGACTATATAACATTAAATTTATGTATTTCCAAGTCTCAAAATATTTTGATAATTATGAAATATTTGTCTGATGCTTCATGTTTCCTGATTACTTTCTTAGCGTTTGCATGCATCTGAACTTTCTTCTGTGTACAGCATTAGGTTTGTGTCCTTTTTCAAATACAAGGTATGATGTCTCATGAAATTAAAGAAGTTCTTATCTAATTACAAATGAAGAATGATCAGACAAATTCAGTGAAGGTGTAACGTTGAAAGTCATTAAGAAGTAGATTGAGGGTCCTTGAGAGAGCAAGGTTAGAAAAGCTGATGTTTAACTAACTGAATTTTATAAAAGGGGACAAGGAAACAATATTTCAAGCAAAGAGTCCAACCAGAAAAAACAAAAATCATAAAAACAGAAAATAATGTGAATAAAGCATAGAACTACTCAAGATATGGGGGTGAGTAGAATCCTAGAAGCCTGAAAATGGGAAAAATTACAGGTTATACCTGGCCTTTCCACTACCATCTGCAGGTAATAAGGAGGTAATGATGGCTTTCAGTAAAAATGAAAGGAGAATGATACAAAGCAACCTCCATAAAGTCATTACACATTGTCATCTTTTTCTGACATCAAGAAGTTATTCTTCCTTCTACCTCCAATAGTCATAAAACCATTTGTATTTTTAAATATTTAAAATTCATAGAATATTTAAAATTACCTCTTCAGAAAGAGGTTGGACTTTCTTTGTTGAGTTATGCACTACATGAGAATTAAGAATCTTTTTTTTTATTATCTCTATTCCCTTAAGTCCATCATTCAATGTTTTCCACAATAATAGCACAGTATTATTGTGATCACTTGAGAATCCTCTGTACTGTAACTGTACAAGCTAGATTTATTGTAATATGTGAACTTTCTAGGTAAAATGAAAACAGTTAAATTGGGAAAACATTAAGAAATTTGTGATCTGCAGTAATTCTGATCTTTGCCAAGAATTTGGAGATATGGAGTTCTATATTATTTTGTTAAAGCAAGAAACCTAGTACTCTACTGTCTAAAAGAGCAGATGCAAGCCACCTGTGGCCAATCCCACTTGAGTTATGTTGTAGAGTGAAACATAGGACTTAATATGAGAAATAAGAGAAAATATATTTCATTACAATTTCCATATTTATGTCATGGTAAATGGTATTATTTGGGATGAATTGCATTATGTAAAATATGTTATTAAAATTAGTTTCAATATTTATTTTTAGCATGACTACTAGAATATTTAAAATTACTTCAGTGGTTTGCAGTATAATCTATTGAGCAATATAATCTAGTGAACAGTGTATAGAGATTAATGTATTGACAGTAACATTAAAACGCATATATATGTTCAATTCTTCAGTGGAAAATTATAATCATTAGATGTCAGCATTCTTGAGAAGAGAATATTATCTGTACATCTTTTCCCCCTCATTATATGCAATATTTAGCAGATAGAGTTCCTTGAAACATTTTTCCTAAAAGAATAAACAAATGAAATTTATAATTTTGACCCATCAATATATAGTAAGCATTAAAGCCTAAGTATCAGGATTGTAACCTATCTAAATATTTCACATATTTTCAACATAATTTAGAGAAATTTACTTTATTTTTTTATTTATTATATATGTAATTAACTAAATGTTAAATCATATAGCACAATAATAAACTAAAGCTATTTTTAAAAAATTATAATGAGAGTAATTACATATTTACATATTTAGAACATATGTATTAAGCATTTTATCTTCTTATTTTATGTTTTTGATTGAAATTACTAACAGTTGCCAGTTGCAGTGTAATCTTTTGAGTTCAGTGTATACTGGGTAATGATCAACTGAGAGTCCTTAGAGTATCTAACCATCATTTATTCTTGAAAATTTTTAAATCCTCTCTTTTAAAGATTTTGTGAGATATATTGTTTTTAGTTATACTTGCCTTATTGTCCCCTAGAATCCAGAACTTTTACTTTTTTAACAGCAGTGACCAGGTAGAAATTAATTGCAAAAAAATTTGAAATGAAATGTTCTTTGAATAGTTAACCTACTAATGTAATGTATGGTCTCTACTATTACAGCCTACAGATGCCACAAAGGTTGTCTCTCATCCAATTACGGGAGAAATTCAGGTATTTGTACAGTGTCAACAATTTACCTTCTCTTATGGCTGTGTTTGTTACTGGTCTTTCACATTGTAAACAAACTATTAAAATCTATCTTATTATTACACACCAAACTATAAAGGGAAAATGCAATTTTGTAGCATGATATATTAATATAAATACAGGTAGCAGGAAATCCAACCATAGCTGTGGCGTTTTATACTTTGAAATGTCCTTGATGTGTCAGCAGGACCAGAATGTTTTGTGCTTCAAGTGCTGAGTACTTATTGAAGTGTTTTGGAACAAAGTAGATGGTATCTAATACTTTCCTTTCTTTTTTTCTTTTCATGAGTTACTACTGTGACTTTAGATACAGAGAGAAATAGACAGATAGATCTTAATGTGGGTTAGAGTAAAAAAAAAAAACACTAGGAAAATGGTGCTTTAGGTAATAATAACAAGTCAATTAGGGTTAATAGAAACTGTCACCTAGAAAAAAAGAACACAATGTAAACAATCTATTTGAAGATAGTATCAGATAAGGTAAACAATCTTAGCTATATGCCCAACACAATCTAGAGAAAACATTCACAAACAACTTCTCCAAGGATAATAGAGATATTAACTCATTTAAAGAGCTTACAGAAAGGAATGTGTATTCTGGAAGAATATATACAAGGAAAAGTATTCACAGAGAAAAAGAATAAGATAATTTTTGAGAGAGAGATTGAAACTGAATTAAGAGAATCTTACAAAAATAGAGATATTAGATCTAACGTAATGCAAAATGATGACTGAAAATTTTGGATAAGAGAAAGTCTAATAGAAAAAAATTGTAATAAAACCTAATATGACAGATTATAAAGGGGAGGACACAAAGACCAAAACATCATTGAAAGTGATTAATTACCAGGGTGCGTACTAATGAAAGCAGAGGTGGTATGCAGGTGAGCACATGGAGAAGCACAGAATGTGAGCATATTACCAAGAAGGAACAGTTAATGTTAGTACTCAGCCTGATTACCAGCGTCCACATCTGGCTGTTACTGCTGTTCCCCACGTACAGGAAGCATTGCTACCAGACCTGTCTTTTGTCATTTCACAAGCAACAAAGGAAATATTAAACTCCCTTATTCTGTTTTATTTTTAGACGGGGCATTATTTTAGTTTTTTTAATATTTTGTATTATCAGTAAGTAATTGTACAGAGGAGTTGCCATTCACCAAAGCAGTTTATGAATAGAGTGCATCTTGATCAATGCCACCCCTTTCAACATTCTCACTCACCACTACCAAACCTCCTCTTCCTTCACTTCTGTTAATTTTTAGGCTAATGAATTCTCTGTCATTTGACAAAGCAGTTTATATATACAGTTCATCTTGATCTGTGTCACCCCTTCAACATCTTCACGTCACGTCCACCTACCCCTCCTCTTATTCTTATCCATTCTGAGGTATATACAATAAATTCTTGCTTGCATTCTCCTCCCCCCCCTTATCCCTCCATTCATCTACCCCTCTCCCCTTGGCCCTACCCCGCCTCCAAGTACCCATTTCCTGGTACTTATTTTGTTGGGCTTTGACTTAGTCTTTCTAAAGAATTACACTATATGAGATGTTCATACAATCTCTTATTCTTTAGTTAATTCTTTTGTAACTGCTTTTATACCACCTGGTATGTTTATTTACATATCTGTAGGCACATTCTAGCTCCCCCACATGAGGGAAGCCATGGAACCTCTTTATTTTGGGTCTGGCTTACTTCACTTAGCAGTGTTTTCTAAGTGTTTCCATTTCTTTGTTCTTTTGGTTGGTGGTTATGTTGCTGCTGTTTACACTTTTATTTTCTTTGTCTCTCCCTTGACCAGTTAGATGTCTTGCTGAAGTTGAGATTTACCCTCACACTATTCTTCTTAACCCTGGAGATATTATTTTAATATTTTTAGCCAAGCTTTATTGGTAATGAAGCCACCCCTCGATCTGCTGGCAGTTGGAATGTAGTCATTAAGGACTGCTGGGAACAGGCATGGAATTCTCTTTCAGAACTAAGCCCTGGGCCACTCCAGATGTTCTCTAAGTCCATTCAGAGCAAAAGTCGGCGAGCATTCTCAGTGTAGAGTGCAAGTTTGCATTTCAGTTTAAAAAAAAAAAGACTTTGTGCTTTAGCATTTGAACAGGAAATCTAAGACCAAAGAGAAGAAAATATAATGAGTTCTCCTTAAGAGAAAATATGGAAGCTGCTTCAGATATCCGTGACATTAATTGTGATGTATTTCCTAATCTGTATTTCAGTTCCCTTTTGTACCATAGGGATCTAAACCTCCACTTCTCATCTTCGTTTAGGGTGCTTTGCTTTGTTGCTCACAATGCTCTTATCATAGTAAGAGATCAACTATATGCTTTTTTCTGAATTTTCGATGATTAAGTCAGGTAATTAAAGATTCATTTTCTGCCAGGAAACATAACCAAGTTAAAATTATGTGAAATGAAATTTAAGCAAAGGTTTGACTCACCTGTGCTATCCTATTTTTAATATATACACAGATTATAAAAATATGTTAGTATTTTTATTTATGGAATTCTCCTTTAAAATAGAGATATTTCTGTTTCCATTATTTGATAACTACACTTTAAAAGTAACCATCCAGAAGAACTATGACTTATTCTACATGATATGGAAACAACCTTTCAATTTAAAAAAATAGGCCAATTATGAAGGACCCTATCCTGTAGGTCAGTGGTAGAGCCTGGAGTGTAGCATGCACTAACTCATAGCACTGCAATAGGCACCAACAAGTAAAAATAGGCAAATTAGTTAACATCATTGTTTTGAATTATTCTGATTTCTCAAATAGATAGACAGATAGGTGTATATTTGAAGAAAAATATATATCCATTGTAAATCACTTTTCAATAACAGTGTACAGCAGCCAATATAGACCTATGAAGTTTTTACAGTAGAGCTGATACTGTTCACACACAGCATCTCAGGTTATCATGGAAAGTTTATATGTACCAGTTCTAGAAATGCTACTAATCACTTTCACCCACATAGATTAAGTAGCCAGATGTCATTCACATAGCCATGTAAAATGTCTAGCCTGGCTTAAATTTTGCAACGGCAAAGAGGAAATCAGCATGATAAAACTTTTACTAGACTACCCCCTGAAGATCTTGATAATGTCTCTTAAAGTACTGAAACTGCAATAAGTTATAGTGAAAAATAGCAGCACTGTATTACATATAAACCAAACCAAAACCACTTGAACAGAACTCAAATTCAAAACTGAAATAAATTCCAATGACTGAGTAAAATAAATAAATAAATAAATGAATAAAAAGAACCTCTGAGACATGACTCTTCCTTCTTTCTCAGCTTCTAAAATTAAGAAGTAAGATTATATGTTCCAAGACCCATTCTGTAAGAAAAGTAGACATGGAAATAGAAGCGATGTACACAGTTTAAAAAATTCTTACCGTTTTAGCACTGACATATTTATCTTTATATAACTCTTCTATCTAACGCTACTTATTTAATGAACTCCAAATGACATTTTGTAATAAATTGTCCAGTTATTTATTTTAAAATTGTGCTGTTTCTAATAAAGAACACTAATGTCATGTATAATTTTTCTATGAATAGAAATTCAATGTAAAAAGGTAATTATCATGTATGCTATGCTGTTCCTTATAAATAAACTTTAGATAGCCCAAGACTTTATACCATTTAAAAAATGAACAGCATATTTACTAGAAATGAAAATGTGCCTCAGGCTTCCCAATTAAATTTGACATTTCATTATTCTGTTAAATTACAAATAAAATGAAAAGGGATAAATGCTTCTTATAGGATTTAAAAAGAAACACTAATAAAATATTGAATGATGGGCTGGCATTATAGCTATGGAGTGGTGCACTAGCCTAGCATGAGCAAGGCCTTGGATTTGATCTCCTGTCCCAAGAAAATGAATGATAATTCATTATATCTTTTTTTAAAGTTAATCACATTATTCTCTATCTTCTAAAGCTTCAAATCAACTATGATCTTGGAAATCTCATAATACATATTCTACAAGCAAGAAACCTTGTTCCTCGAGACAACAATGGATATTCTGACCCCTTTGTTAAAGTGTACCTTCTTCCTGGAAGAGGGTAAGTAAAGAAGCAATGTCTTCTACGTATTACAGCCCCTTGTTTAAATAAAATATTAATAAAATGGAGAGAGAACTTACAACTGGAGAATTAAAGCATGTACACAAAATGTACACATATATAACTATTTATTTTTACTTATTTTACCTATTTTACCAATAGTGCAGTAATTAATGATAGAAACAGTCTTCAATTTCAAAGCCTCACCTTGAGTTTATTACCTTTCCTTTAGTTTTCTCCCAGTCATGATTATTTATTCTCATTAGTAGATAAGGCAGTGCCTTCAAGGAATCTGGGAAGAGTAGTCATCATAATAAAAACAGACTCAACGAGAGCAAATCAGCATTTCCATTCTGGGAGCCAGTCCTGTGATGACTGGTCACTTGATGTAGTCTGTTAAGAAACTATGGAAGAAACTATGGGGGATGAATTTAAAGAATTAACTTATATTCCCCAATTCATTTGAAGAAAACAGTGTTCAGTTACTGACTATCTTTGTAATGTATGTTTATGATCTATTACTTTGGTGTTCCTTCAGTGATTTATTCTTATGTATTGCTATTTATCAGCATACTTTTCAATCAGTGTTTAAAAAACACTAGTAAATAAGAATAGCGTTTAAAAGACTGACTTTGGTAAATAAACGGAAAATGTCTTTTGAATGTCTTGTTTTATGTGTAAATTTTTGATGTAAAATATATACTCAGGACGTGAGATGTACCTTAGTAGTAGAGCATGTACTTTACATGCTTGGCACCAACTAAAATTAATAAATAATAAATTGCTCTTGGAGATACCTAATTTTTGAATAAGTAATGTATATAATATATGTTCTGGATAATTCATATCAAAGATGGTTTTAAAAAGAAGGATTTGGCCTCCACAAATCATATAGTTATTTGACTATTTTATGCTAAATTAGCATAATGAAACAACAAGCAATCAAATAATGGAGATAAAATAAAAAGTAATCTAACTTGGTAATTTGGAGGCATTATTTTGTTGTTGTTTGTTTGTTTCCTTAATAAAAAGAGTGATTATTTAAATGTTGTTTTGGGAGTGTTGGGCGGGGAGAAGGTTCAACTGTAGTCCAGAAGCAGAGAGTGCTATATGACCCATCACACACCCCAGCTCAGCAGCAGCTGTCATCAGTTGGGGCCAGTCATACTCGCCTCTACCTCATCAACTCTATCCGCCCACACTATTTTAAAGTACATCTCAGCTAGTGTAACTGTTAGTGCCAATGTTTTTGTTTACCTTTGTATAAGATAAAGACTCAAATCTAGTCACACCATGTGTCTCCATAATAATTAAAAATTTTGCAAATGATTTCTTAATTCCTTTAATTTGGCTTCACACTGTTGTTTATATAGCTAGTTTGAAGCCTTAATTAACATACTTCCCATCCAAAGAAAATTCTTATTAGGTACACATGGTGCACTCACCTGAACTATTTTCTGGGTGACGTAACAACCCTCAACAAATTTAAAAGCATTGAAGCCATAGAAACTATGTTTCTCTGACTGTAATTGCTGTATTTGAGTAGGATCCAAATTAGTTATACAGTGCATTTAATTCTGTTCCTAAGCTATATTTTCACCATGGACAGATCACCAATTTCACTGAAATTCAGTTTTCTTGCTGATATTGAGAGAGTTAATGTAGGCATATCATCATTTCTAGTTTGTCAGAGAAATCAAATCCAATCAAACTCAGTGATTTGAAAATTGTCAGGTACTATGTCAAATTGAGTATAAACTTTAATTTTATCCTCCCCAGTAATTCCATTTGGAACTGAGAATTATCGATACAGTTGTGCTAGCTTTGATTTATCAAACAGTTTCTCAAACCTTCACTAATTTTATGGAGATTATTCAAATAGTTCTATAGCCTCAGAGAATCTTGTCTTTCATAATAATTAAATTCTACATTTGCATAATTGTCTATAGAGTTTGCCTATGTCTTTTCAGATGAGTATTAAAAAAAGGTAACAACAAGCCACATTTTATTTTGCTATCTACTTCGGTCATTAGACCTTTAGTGTTACTTAATAAAATATTGGGGAAGGGAGAATCATCATCAAGTATTGTCCCTAACTTGTATTTTTAATGAATGAATGGAAATAAAGCTTTATCATTTTTTATCCTCTAACGATATTCTGCAGTCTCATATTTTATACTGCATAAGAATATCTACCTTTTATTTATATGCAACATGTTTTAATGTTGCAAATGCTTGTAACCAGAACAGAAGGCAGGTAATATGAATAAGTCAGTTCATTGTGGAAAAAGTAACAGGAAATGGAGAATGTCTCACCTACGTTGTCCTTGCAAAGTTTCTCCAATGATATATGAGTGAGATTTGCCTCAGTAACAGCTATTATACAACTCCTATTCAATACTTAGTTCTTTCATTAAATTACTCTTAATAGATTATAATCATAAGGTATTTTTTTCAATGTATTTCAAATGGTTTTTTCCTGCCTCATGTCATTTATACATTATGAAATAGCTGCTCTAAGTGTTAATATCATATTTCTTTCCTTATTTCTGTTCCTAACATTTTTCTTCCTGTCTTTCCTACTTTCCTGTTGTCCCTCACTCTCGCTCCTGGAATCAATGCAGTCAAGTTATGGTTGTCCAGAATGCCAGGTAGAGTTGATTCTCTTTCAGTGTTTAGCAGTAGTGTTATGCCTAGAGTTATACTTGTTATATTTTTATGTACATTGATTCACACTTCATTGTTGTGGGTAATTTTTATTCTTCTGATCTGGGTATCTATTGAATTACTATTTCATAACTAGCTTTAGCAGATGTGTCTAATAAGACCCAGAAAAGTAGAAAATATAATTTGCTAAACCTTAACCATTCATGTGGTAATCACAGATTAAGATTTGCTGGATCTTTTATACCATTCTGGAGTCACTTTTTAAAAGGAATTAACTGATATTTTAGATTTCCAGTACTACATTCTAGAAGTACACTCCAAAACTGCTTATTATAAAATATTGGCAGTCGCATAATTATTCTTGATTGGTTCCAGTGTTAAGAGCCTGTTTGCTAATAACTCATAGCATGTTGCACCATTACATTATCAACAAATAGTACTTCTAATACACAACCAGAAGCATTATTTATTGCATCATCATAAATTGAATGTGCTACTTGAGAAGGTGAATCATGTACCATCTGTAGCAATAGAGTAATGAGAATTTTAATTTCATCTAGATTATTAATGGTACATTTGTTTTGTCTGTGATTTTAAAATATGATATATTTATTAATCCCAACAAGCTGTTTCCCCAAAAGAGGATGCTTGTTCATTTTAAAAGCATAAGAATGTGTCTCAAACAATAGAGTTAGTCATCACAGCCTTACCAGAAACTTTCAAGCCATGTAATTGTAGCAAGAAGTGAAATTTGATGCTGATGAGTTTCTTAGTATGTCTTGTTCTCACATTGCTGAACACAATCCAGATCTTTTGGAATGACATATAAAATTAATCTTGTTTCAAAGACATAGTGTAATTTATATAACAGACATTGACTATCACACTTTTCAGAATTTTCGCTCCTTCATCTAGACACACCAAGAGATAATTATCAGAGTAATGGCTGTCTTCATTTAACTTACAGAAGAGCATGTTTTGTAAATATGAACAATAGTTGCATGCATTTTTAAGAAGTCTTTAAGAACTTCAGTTGGAATTTCAGCCCTGCCACTTACACTCTATGAGATATAATATAAACTATTTTCTATTCTGCTAATTAGGAATAACAGCAGCCTTTACAGAATTTTTATATATGTATATGAATAAATGAAGTAATAAGCCTAAAGTAACAACAATAACATCTGTCACATAACAAGCTCTTAATAAATAACATTTTGTTTCAATATTATAGCTAGCACATGTATGATAATTTGCAGGTAACTGATAGTCTGTTATCACTGCAAAATAAGAAATACAATGTTTTTGGATCACTCTATTACACAAAATTATTTAATATTACTAAAAAGATAACTGGGCAGATTTTCTTCAGTAACATCATATAATGCATTATAATTAAAGTAATGAAAATCTTGTTAACTAAAATCATAGTTTCTTTTTTTCATTTTCTTTTCTTATCCTTTGATCAATTTATTGTTGAGCTCTGAAAGGACAGTATCTGGCAAGCTGGGGTGAAAGAATGACAGGAAAGAGCTCAAATTGTCATGAACTTAGTGAACATTCTAGTGGATTAAGAAATGAAATGAGTGTATCTGAAGTGTCTCTTTCCAGTTTTGTCTCATCATACTTTGGGCAAAGTGCAATTCTCTTCACATGAATCAGATTTTTCTGTAATTGTAACTAGTTTTAGCTGTCATTATACTTGGAATCTCTTTCTAGCTACACTTTGTCGAAGCAGTCTTGTTAGCATATCAAACTATTTTTTACAGGACAAAAATTGTTTAGGTTGCAATCTGAAGACCAAAACTTATTTCAGTTGATTTTACAAGAAACTAAAGAAGCACATGCAGATTTTAGGATAGAGATAATCACTATAGTCACCTCTATGAATTACCTTTTTGTTTTCCAATATTACTGTTTTGATGATTAGATATGGCCTAATTTTCATAATGTAATACCAGCAATGTGTTGTTCTCCCTTCACAAGGAAATGTAGTAGGCTTACTAGACAAGAAAAGAGAATGAATTCAATTTCTTCCTCTTCTTGAATTTTTGCTCTTATCTGAATTTTGCTTAAGAGTTCCTATTTAGCATTGCCAATAACTCTGAGCATCATTTGTCCCTACATATTAAGTGTGATAGTAAAAAACTTGTCTTATAGCAATGCCTTGAGGAGCAAATTATTTAACACATAAAATACACCTAGATCTCTGCCTAGGGGACAGAATTTAATACATTTACTTATTCTTATATCAGTGTGCTTATTTTATATTTTTCATGCATGAGTCAAATATATGATCATGTGTTATAGTAATTAAGCAAAGATTCTACGGTCTTTTCTCAAAATTTTCTCTATAATTTTTGCTTATTTATACAAAGAAAAGAATGGCGTGCACATGAAACTTTTAAATAATCATTATTTTAATTATGCACAAGGAAAACATAGTGACTGGTAATTTTTTGTAAACAGTTCATCACAGCAGACAATTTTAATATATGTTCATCCAGAACTTCCATGCAACTACATGAGTTTGTGTTTGCCATTTATTCTCATCTTTAACATGATACAGACTCAACATTTTGAAATCCGAAAAATAATTATACTGCTCCTGACTACATTATGAATTGTTAATTTTTTTCCTATGATCCATTACATGGATAACTATATCCAAAATAAGCTGCAACTATAACACTTGTGCTATTTACTATATGTTTCTCTTAACATACTTGCATTAGTGTAGCAGTGATTCTAAAGTACCAACCAAAATCTATACTTGCTAGTGGTGACATCAATTCCTCCTGTACTATCATCAAAAAAAAATTCTAAAAGTGAAACATAAAGGAATATATTTACCAAAATCATTTGGGCTTTGTTTTAAAATCTTTCAAGCCTACTGTAAATGTTTATGCATTCAAGTTTTATCAAACCTTAGTATTTTATTGTATTTGTCCAATAGAATCTACCTAAAAGTGCACCTGGAGCCTTCTGTAATCACTTCTTTGTTCCCCTAAAATCACCACTGAATTAAATTTAATATTTTATACTCATGCTTACTAGTACACATTCTTATATACATGTATGCTAAATAATTTTTATTATTTCACATAATTATAATAGTATCATACTACTCTCTACATTTATTTATTTATTTTTTTCTTACTTATTTTTATTTTTGTTGGTCATGGGCTTGAACTCTAGGCTTGGACGCTGTCTGTGTACTCTTCAGCTCAAGGCTGAAGCCACAGCTCCACTTCTGGTTTTTGAGTGGTTTATTGAAGATAAGAGTCACACAGACTTTCCTGCCTGGACTGGCTTTGAACTGCGATCCTCAGATCTCAGCCTCCTAAGTAGCTAGGATTACAGGCGTGAGCCACCAGCACCCGGCTACATTTATTTTTTTCATAAAATTATTTAGAAACCTATTTCTATATATGGAGATGTATTAAATTTAAACTGTTGTTTAGTATTCCATTGATTAATTATAATGTAATGTATTCATTGTCTTATTGACTATTAAAAACAATATCGCAGTAAATATTCTTGAACAAAATTCTTGCTCATGGGTGGGAGAATTTTTGTAAGATAAAAATGGAATTAGTAGGATGGAATATTTTAGATATGTGAGACTAGAAATTTACACATCACTAGATACTGACAAAAAAAGTGTGAGTGAAATTTATTATTTCTTTCCACAGTCCATAAATTTGTTTAAATTATTGTCTATAGACTTCCCCTAGGGTATTTTGAAATTTATTTTGAGTGACAAAATTATAAAATTCTGCATTTATTTTTGAACAATCAAGTGCCTTAGTTAGAAGTAAGATGAGAACTTCTTGGCTTTTAAATTGGATTCAGATGTTAGACAGAAGAGGTAAAATGGGGCATAAACTCTGTACCTCAATCTTGACTCCACATTAGGATGACCTGACAGCCTTCAAAACTCTACTGCTCAAGACTTAGCACATTCAGACTCTCCTTGGGAGAGATCTATGAAGTCCTGACTTCCCCGACCCCAACAAAATTCACACAGCAAGTGATTCCACTGTGCAGTCATTGCTGAGAACTCTTCCCCTTGCACCAGGTGGTTAAGGATAAAACAAGAGAGAAGAAAGAAACTGGTCATGAATCTATGTTTATAAATGGATGGTAAATTGGAATTTTGCTTCCCAGGAGCTTTATATAGAAAACATAAGAAAATTATTATCAGAGCAACAAACTTCGGCATTGCAGCATATGACAGTGTGTATACCAAGTCAGGGTATACCAATAGTCAGTCTGAGTTTATAGATTGAGTTTATAATAGAATAGTAGGTCTATGGCTGGTGCTTTTAATTAAGGGAAGTTTGTATAGTCCAGAAACCTGAATGGACTTTAGACAAATCTGTTCCATCTTAGGGCTCTGATGTCCACCAGAGATAAAGTGTTATTTAGTAACTGAGATATGAACTGAGGTATAAAATACAGAAAAAAGTTAGTGAAAGAGAATGGCTGTGTCTGTGTGGGCAACGTTTTCTAGTAACATGTCACGGTAACCTAAATCCATTGCCAACCACAATTGTAGATGTTCTGCTTAGACTTCCTTGGGATAGTTGTGGGCTATGAATTGTAATATGTAAATGGGTCATTGCTAAGCAAGAATGAAAATGTCATGGATATACACAAATGCAGTTATATTGAATAAAGATTTTTTTAATTTGGTCCAATTTCATCATAATCTATTAGCATGAAAGAAGGATGTATAGTAAAAATTTTATAGCAACATTAAATACCATAGTTTACCAAGAGTATCCAAATACATTTTAACTGCTATTGATGGTGATAGAATGTCAGTTTTGGCAAGAACCATACATCATTTGTTTCAGTACAACCATTAACTAATTTTTGTTTAGAAAAAAATTGATTGATAGACCATTTAGCTTTGCTGACATGTTTAGATGTGAACTATTGGGATGCTAAAAACCAAGTTACTATTTGTAGCATGGTACTATTTGTACCATTCAGTTAATATGACTAGCTGCTATATTCAGGAAATAGTAATATTAATAAAATTATAGTATGATTAAAATACCTAAAAGCATCTGCTGAAAAGGGCAAACAAAATATAAGGCATCCAACTTATGCAAATTGCTCTTGTGTGTTCAAGTTAAAATAAGGCTTAAAACATAAAATAATGATAAGGTAATTACATAGTGATTTGAAAAAAATCTCTGAAAAGTCTACATATCTACATGACTATGAAGTCATTAGGTGAGCTAAATAATCAAATTAACTCTTTCCTTTCTGCCATTCAGTGCCGAGTACAAGAGAAGGACTAAATATGTCCAGAAAAGTCTGAATCCTGAGTGGAATCAAACAGTAATTTATAAAAGCATTTCCATGGAACAGGTAAGTGATGGTTATTTCCTAAGTAACAGATTTGGACTAAAAATATAGTTATGACAAATGACCCATTTGTCATTATTTACCATAAAATGTAAATACTTCTATAAAGTATATAGCATCTGAGAAAAAATGAAGTTCAAATATTATATGAAATAAAATGTATACATTTTGATGTATTTACTGCTCAAAATGGACAAGTAAGTGAATGTAAGAGAACTGGTCAATGACTATCCAATTAGTACTACATGCAATTTAAGTGTTAGTACATCAAAATTTATAAATATTTTGACATGCATAAGTAATGCAAAGGCACAAATAAGATTCAATGTGTTACTTCATGAAATATTTTAAGACTCCTGTTAGTAGGCTAACTCCATAGAAGACAAAATAATGACTAGCATAAAAGATTATCACCACAAATTAATGACTCTAGGCAAAAGTGGTATCAATGTACACTTAAAAATCTGAACTTCAGAACTTTGTATTCATAGCAGAAAAATAATTGGCAGTTCATAAAGTTAAATTCAGAGAAGAGAATAAAGTCAAACAAGAAGAAATCACATGTAAAACAATTTTCAAATAATTGGATCTTTAAAGTAAGGTCTTAATTTATCCACTGGAAGATGAGTATGATTATATGTTCAGACATAAAAATTACAATCTGGGTGTTTTAATGTAACATGTTAAATTCACTGACAGAAATAAGATACTGCTACCAGTATCATTGGATATCATTGAAACAATAGGAAATCACCTAAAAAGTTTACATCTTCCAGAATTATTTTACAATTTATGAATTTCTTATAAGAACCTATATTCTACTTTCTATTTTAAAAACTGGGTGGATGAGAAATATAGATAGGAAATAAATAAAAATTACCAATTCTTAAAAAGTGCTTTTAATAATCAAACTGGATTAGAATACAAAGTAATTGTTTAAATTTTATGCAATATTTAGTATAAAAACATTGTGTAGGTAAAAAATAGAAGTACATTTGTGTAAGTGGACAGGATTTAAATATGAAAGTAAATTGCAAGTGCAATGAAAATTTATTATGGAAAATGGAGTTAATGTCGATTTTATTTGAACTATAGCTAAAGAAGAAAACCCTGGAGGTGACAGTTTGGGATTATGATAGATTTTCTTCAAATGATTTCCTTGGAGAGGTAAGCCCCAGATTGCATTTTCCTTCCATGCTGCCATTGTAAACCACCAAATAAAGCAAGATGCAAAGCATGTTTCTATTTATTTATACATCTATTTATTTATATTATTATCTTTAAGTAGTTTTACAAAGGAGTTGTCAATTAACAAAGCAGTTTATAAATTCTATATATCATGATCAGTTTCACCCTTTTCAACATTCTTATCCATCCCTCTCCTCCCTACCCTCACACTTACTCTTCTTAATTTTGTAGAATATATATTGGATTCTTTACTGCATTCTTCCCCTCTTCTCCTCTCCAAAGTATATTTCTTTTTTTTTAATAGTAAAAATACCGGACAGTGGGGTTACAATTACATGAGCAAGGTAATGAGTACATTTCTTATCAAGGATTGTTGCCTCCTCCTTTGTTTCCCCTTCCGATCCCTTTCCATCTCCCCCTCTCCACCCACACCCACTGTGCCAAAGTTGTAAAGTTCATTTTTTGAAATAACGTCTTATACATCTCATTGTTGCAATGGGTCCACCTGTATCCCTATTTAAACAATTTGTTTATATCTAAAATATACCTGGAACTTAAAAAATTAAATCCCCCCAAAACAAATCTTCAAAGAAACAACTGCCCAATAAATAAGTGTGCTAAAGACTTAAAGACTTCTCTGAGAGGAAAGAAGGATGGCTAATAGAAACATGAAGAAATGCTCAACCTCCCTAGCCATAAAAGAAAATTAAAACAACATTGAGATACCACCTCACCCCAGTTAGAATGGCTGGAATCAAGAACTCTAATAACAACAGATGCTGGAGGGGATGTGGACAGAAGGGAACCTTACTGCATTGTTGGTGGGAATGTAAACTGGTTCAACCACTTTGGAAAGCAATATGGAGTTTCCTCAAAAGACTCCACATAGAGCTCCCCTATGACCAAGCAATCCCACTTTTGGGCATTTACCCAAATGATCACAAACAAGACTACACTAAAGCTACCAGAATGACTATGTTTATTGCAGCATTATTTGCCATAGCTAAGATATGGAACCAACCCAGATGCCCCTTCGTAGATGAATGGATCAAGAAAATGTGGTATATATACACAATGGAATTCTATGCCTTCATCAGAAAGAATAACATTGCCACATTTGCTAGGAAAGACTTGGACAAAAATTATATTAAGTGAAGTAAGCCAGGCCCAAAGAAACATAGGTCCCATGGTTTCCCTTATTTGAAATAACTAGTATATGTCTGAGTCAAGCAGAAAAGGTCAGATAAGTTGATTTTAGCGGAATGAACCCCAAGATAAGTATTCAAATTTTTTTTCTTTCATGCAATTGTTTCTAACATATTTATAAGATGATTTCTTTGTTACTCTGTACGTCCCTCCCCCACAGTATAACCCCTGCTTTCACTGTATTTGATGTTGGTATAATTTGTGGAGGGGAAGGGGAAAAACAAATCGTTTAACTAGGGATACAGGTGGACCCATTGCAACAATGAGATGTACAAGTTGTTATGTCAAAAAACGAACTTTACAACTTTGGGGGGGAGGATTGTGTGGGAGGAGCATGGGAAGGGATGAGAAGGGGAAACAAAGAGAAAGCAACAATGCTTAATAAGAAATGTACTCATTATCTTGCCCATGTAATTGTAACTCCTCTGTATGGTATTCTCACAATAAAAAAATTTTTTTAAAAAACAATTTGTTTTTTCCCTTCCCCTCCACTAATTATACCAACACCAAATACAGGGAAAACAGGGTTTCTTAAGTTTATGAAATAGTTATTTCTAAAAAGTTATTTTGCAATCAATATTTCCAGATTACTATTTGAATAGATGAACAGTACCTTGAGAAATGGTTATTGGTCTACTATTTGATATAATTTTTATTTAAGTTGTAAGATTGGATGTTAATTGTTTCAGTAGGAAAATATACAGTCTTGCTGTCAGCCCAAAGGATTCTTGTTTTTTGTTTTATTTGGGGGGGGTCCGGTCGTGGGGCCTGAACTCTGGGCCTGGGCGCTGTTCCTCAGCTCTTCAGCTCGAGGCTAGCGCTCTACCACTTGAGCCACAGCGCCAGTTCTGGCTTTTTTCTTTTTGCTTATGTGGTGCTGAGGAATCGAACCCAAGGCCTCAGGCATGCAAGGCAAGCGCTCTACCACTGAGCCACCTTCCCAGCCCCCCCAAAGGATTTTTGAGCTAGTAAATTTATATTAGAAATAAGCTAGATATGTAATAATAAAAATTTTGGTTTCTTTACTTGCTAGCTGTCTATGCATACATCAATGTAACATTTTCACATCTCTAACTGGTAGTTAAATACCCTGAAATTTTTTTCTCAAAGATTCCCAAAAGCAAAACTAAAAATAGGAAAATACAATTAAAACAATTTTATATATGCATTTGCAGTGTTGATCATTTTTGTTCATATAGGATGTCCTGAAACTGCATGCTTTATTTAGTGCTTTTTCCTTAGAGCAGAAATGTTAGCTATATGTTAAATTATGTCTCAGAAATGTAAATCTGACAAAATGCAATGTCCTTTCTTAATTTTATTGTATAGATGATCATTTAACCTTTTTATTATGGTCTATCCCTGCTGTCCTGCCTAAACCAGACTACTTAAACACAACCTTCAAACTACTTTCTTGTCATTATGCTAGGCAAGATCATTCTAGGACATAGTGTTATATCTGATTTAATGTCTCATCTCAAAACCTGATTTACTTATAAAAATGTTCTAATTTGTTGTCTTTACATTCATTGTCCTGAAAATATATGTGTGTGTACATGCACACAAGTATGTAAAGTCTAAGGTGCCAATAACTTTACACTGCACCACTTATGTACAATGAAGTTATATGTGTGTTATGCTATTAAATCTGTTTAGAGGAGGATAGCAGGGGAGCACAGAAATGGTAGGACAATGGATGAATAAATGCAACAGTGATACTCACTAGACAGTATGTTAAAAATGAACTACACAACTTGTATACGGGGTTGGGTGGGAAAACCTGGGAGAAAGTGAAGGAAGGAGTGACACTGTTCCAAAAGAAATGTACCCATCACTTGACCTCCACAGTAACAACACATTTTTTGTTTAAAAATAGAGAAATAAGTTAGTACTTGCAAATCATCTATTCTTTGGAATCTTTTCATTTTTTTCCTCTTGTAACTAAAATTATACTTTAAATAAACTTCCAGGCATGATTAGGACTAGGAGTTCATAGAACCAATACAGTTTTTTTTCTGGAAATGATTTACTTATAACTCTACTGTCTTTCAAATCAAAGCCTTTATGCAGTTTCATTTAATCATTTAAGTGAGAAAAAGGAAAAAATGAGGAAAATAGTAAAGTATCATCTATAATGCTAATACTATGCCTTTTGCACACATGTACATATACATAGATACAAGATAAATGCATATGTATCTATCCATACATATTTATCTTTGAATAAATTTTGGATCACAGAAAATGTAATGGATGCATTGAACATAATTCATAAATTTCATCAATTTGTTGTCTTTTTCAGGTATTGATTGATTTGTCAAGTACATCTCACCTTGATAACACTCCTAGGTGGTATCCGCTCAAGGAACAGACTGAGAGCATTGATCATGGCAAGTCCCATTCCAGTCAAAGTAGCCAGCAGTCCCCAAAGCCTTCTGTCATCAAAAGCCGAAGTCATGGTATCTTCCCTGACCCATCGAAGGGTAGGAATTATTTTCAAGGAGAAAAAGCATTTTGTCTGTTTGTTCTCTCGGTATCTTCTTGACATGTGGGCCTCTATGTTGCTTAATTGATATAGGATAATACATATCTTACATTGTATATTGAAAAGTCAGATTCTATTGAAATATTAATATACTATCTAACAGAGTGATCTGGAATTTGAGAAATAGGCTTGTCTTTTTTCAGCATAGAATTAGGTATATCACCTTACAATCTTCAGTTTTCTGGTGTATCAACCTGTTAAAACGACAGTGTGAGCTATATGAAACATTTCATCTTTTCTGTTTTGATAAATCAATGTTATGTTTTTAGAAAAAAGTGAATTAATACATTTCATAAACAAAAATATTAAAGTCCCTTTTAATACATTGACTAAATATAATCATGCTGATCAAGTGAGTATGATGTTTGAAGATATGATTTTTCATATGGTCTTACTCATAAATATAATTTCACATATTGCTTTTACTTATCACATCAAGAACTTTTTTGTTTATCATTAAAACTATTGGAGTACTAAAATTCCCTTAACTCTTTCCTAAATATTGGCCCCAAATTAATTTTCAACTGTTGTTATTGTTATGTTAATCAGCACTACCTTACACTGAGTTTGGCAATATGCAAAACATTTCCATTTAAATGATTTTTAACTTTGGGAGGTTTATTTCCAACTGTTCTCTAATACAATATCAGTCCTCATTATAAATTGTTATTATTGCCCATATAGAATAAACATGTGATATCTTACCTAGACATACTGAGCTATTTGTAAGTATTACACAGTTATACAATTTTTATACTGGACTTGAGTGATGCTTCCTTGTCTCTGATGAACTTCTCAGAAAGTATATCACATTGAGAAAGTATTTCTATATATTATAAGGTAATGAATTACTAGCTTTTTTGAAAACGAAGGCTATAGATAGATGCCATTCAGTTCATATTGTGAACTGCTGACTAAAATGAGTACTGTAGATTATTCATGAGTGAGCTTTATAGATCAATTATGTGATTCCACCTAACTCATCTGTATCCCTTTTAACATTCTGCCAGATGATTAACATAAAACCCAAACTTCTCCTTCCTTCTCTCCCTTCCCTACTCCCCCCACTACCTCTCTCCTAGCAAAAATGTGTGCTTGGTAAAATCTTTTAAATTGCTGCAGTCAATGGTTCTGCAAGCTCTAATACTCTCGGGTGACTTTCACCTCATCCCAAAATTCATTTCACTTTGGCTTAAAACTTCTCATCAGTATAGCTGCATTGTCTTTTTCCCAACTTCTACCAGAATAGCGGACTTACTGCCTGAAACTAGAACTTAATGTATTTAGTAGTTGAAACTAGAAGTTAATGTATTTAGTAGTTGATCTAAGTTAGATATATTCTTCTTCATGAATGTATCTCTTCTCAAGATTGTCATTTTTTTTCCTACCATCCCCAAAATGGCTTTCCAAATATTTAATCACGTTTTGTATGGTAAGCGGTTGCATAGGTGAACCATAAGCAGTATTAACATAATTCTTAGTTATATGTAGCAGTTACTTACAATTATGTGTAGACCAAGTGTGACAGAATAAATGTAACTCATGCTTTACCCTTTTATAACCAGACATGCAGGTTCCAACCATTGAGAAATCTCATAGTAGTCCTGGTAGCTCCAAGTCATCATCTGAAGGCCATCTCCGTTCTCATGGACCATCTCGCAGTCAAAGCAAAACCAGCGTTACTCAGACCCACCTGGAAGATGCAGGGGCTGCAATAGCTGCAGCTGAAGCCGCCGTGCAACAACTCCGCATTCAACCAAGTAAAAGACGCAAATAAATTCCTCAGCATGGCAGCTTAATGTTCATCTGTTGCCTTTCTCTCCTGCTGTCCTTCCCTGTTTGCTTTCTGTTTTTGGCATCCCCTGCTCACTCTGTTCTCTGTCCCTTTGTCTGTGTAAGAATGGTATCAGTACATAAATATGCTCTTCCTTATATTTGGTTTATTTTTGTTTTTTGTTTTTTAATTTACGTAGACTGCAATAAAACTGGCTGTTTCTCCTTTGTCTTCACCATCCACCCAACCTGGCTCATAGTATTTGGTAGCTGTGTTTGTGGTGTAGGCAGACAAAGCAATGTTGTGAGTCTTTTTGTGTGTGCTTAAATAGTCTTTGGAGTGCAGGGATCATAAGCACAAAGGGGCTGCCAATTTTCCAGGCATTACATCCAAAAAAGCACAAACACAAATATTTAGAGCAAATGAACAATGAGATTCTGGCACATAAAAATATTAAAAAAAATTTAGGCAGAAATAAGAGACCAACCAGCAGTCATGTTTTAGAACCTAGAGGAAAAAAAAGAAAACATGCTAAGCCAATGTTTAAAAGCACTAAGAAATTATGCATGTAAGATGTGGCTTTCCATGTATAAAATTTCCTAGTCTCCTAGGAAAGAAAATCATTTTGTTTAAAAAATACTTAGGATTAATGTATGTATAAGAATATTTAATGAGGCCCTGTAACCTCATTCAGGAACACAATTTTGGGTCCATTTTTGTGGATCACATTTCATATAGGATCACAGAGAATTTTTCAGGCTCTTTTTCTGGGCCTAAACATTGAAATCCTTTAAAAGTCAAGACATGGTATATCTAGTAGCTGTAAATCCAAGTAGAACGTTCACCCCACCTGACTGTTATATTTTCTTTTCATTTGTGAAAATTTCATCACCCAATATAATTTTAACAGTCTCAATGAAGATTAGATATCTCCCAACGGTAGGCTCACTGTTACATCCATATGGCATTAGCCAGGCACTGGAACTAGATTGTTGCTTTTCCCATTCCTCTAGTCATTTCCACATCCCTTTAGTCATTTTCAAAGAAACAGCCAGTTTTTAACTCCCTTCAGTGCTGTGCATGTGGTGTCATTTTGGCATTTGAAAACACAACTTAAATAGAGCAAAAGAACACTTCTGTTTGCATGAATAACATTTAAGCTGGTTCCATCTGAGGATACATACTGTGGGTTTCCATTTCACCTACACTGCCACAGCAGCACATAAAAGCGGTCAGTCTAATCATGCCAGGAAGCAGCACAGACACAGCATAGCAGGAGTCCTCCCTATTCAAAGAACTCAGTCTGATAATCTGCCTCCACCAGCCAATGGCAACCAAGACCAAAGCCAGCTAGCCCTCAGGAAGGTGATGTCTGATGGACCAGTCAAGCCAGAAGGAGGTGAGCAGAAAGGCCCTGTTCAAAGCACACAGCAAGAACATTCCCCAAAATTAAAGCTTTCATTCTTAGAGATTGTCTAATGAAATATGTTTATCCACTTTTTAATGTGCTTTTGTGGGCATGGCATTTTAGGACTTCATCACCACCGTGTAAGTTCCAAGATCACTCTCGTAATATATTGACTACAGTGATTTGTATTTTTCTATGCACTGGGCATCTTCTGATCTTTGTTGGGAAATAGATTAACAGTATTCATATTGCAGAATGGAATGCATGCTTACTAACCTAATCTGTTCAAGCATGACTATAACTATGTTGCATTGTGATAAAACTTTAAATCGTTCACAGTTCAAGTTAGCATATCAGTTGGAATGTAGAACAGTTTTTGTTGCCTATTATTTAAAGTGTAACTTCTGGAAATTCTTAGAGGAGAGCAAAGGAAAAATTGTCAATGCACTCATTCACCTTTACATGGTGAAAGTTCTCTCTCAATCCTACAAGCAGACATTTTCCATTCGTGTTTCCATAGTTGTTAAGTGTATCAGATGTGTTGGGCATGTGAATATCCAAGTGCCTGTGTAATAAATAAAGTATCTTTATTTCATTCATAAACTACTGGGTTCTGAGCCATTGTTATATGATGCAGCATAAAATGAGTGTGTCAGTTTTTGTTTTCTCATTGATCCCTTGCAATAGTTTAGTCAGAGCTGTGATAACAGAAACATTTGGGAGAACAAAGTTCCACATTGGAAACATAAGACAGAAGGAAAATCATTACTGAGTAAAAGCATGTGAGCTTACATAAAAACATAACTAATGAGGTCGTGTTACCCTAGGCAACGCTTCCACTCATCTCAGGTTTGTAGATAAAAGAAAATAAACCCATGAACCCTTGATTTTTGGAAAGATGCAGTTAGCTTTGATCCCATAGCTGAATTAAGTCAGAAAAGCAAGTTGATATCTGGTCCTAACTTTACCCCAACAGCTGTAGATTTTCCCCCAAGAAAGACAGCCTTTGTCCAGGACAGGAATCCAACTAACATCATTATAAAATTAGTTCTATTTAGTTCAAAACCATATATACAAATAAAGTTCTACTTGAATATATCTTAAGTACCTTCCAGCCATGTAGTACTCAATTTTGTGATTCTGTATTTGCCAGAAAATTAAAACAAATTCTTATCATCTATTGCCTTTCTCTTTATTCTTAGAAAATTTAAAGCACTTACATTCTTCTTTCAATCAATTTGGTAGTTGGAGTGCAGTGGATATATGTGGTCATCTGAGAAGTTGCTAAAGTTTTCCAGAAAAACATAGCTTAAATATCTACAAAGTTTGAAAGTATGATTTCAGTCCCATTTATAGGTTACAAAAAGCCTGAGTTACCTTTTCTTGCAAGTCTTACTAGCACATCCTAGAAATAGTTAGAATTCCATCTCTCACTTTCAGTACCCTCAAACCAGTTTGTTTTCTTCTTATTTTTCATTTTCATATTAACAATATTACACTAATTATAAATGTCACCATAATTAAATACCCCTTATTTTGTATCTTATTTTTAGTATTGTGACTTAATTACTATTATATAATCAATCATTTTATTGGATTTTTCAATCATAAGTATGAATCTTAAAATTTGCATAAAAACATTGTAAGTCCTTTACTTTGAGTAAAGCTCCAGTATATATCCCTTAAGGTTAATTGCTGTAATTGAATTTGAAGTCTTTCTTCATTGATGTAAAAATCAAGAGGAAAACTAGGTCATGTGGTATGACTTTCTTGTTTCATTTTATCCTAAGAGATGATATGTAAAATACCTGTTTTCTACAATATCAATGTAGTATTTCCTGGCTACTATAAATAACATAATTGAACCATATGTTTCTCCAAATGCCTAATCAGAAATATAGTATAGGGTTAAATTTATGTAAATTATGATACAAATTGTTTAAGAAACAGATAGAATAACTTACCAAAGATATAAACATACAAAGCACTAGCCAGTCCCAGTTCACTAGTTTACTTCTTCAGAAGTATTAGGAATATTTCCATGTGTTTTGATAAGTATTCCATTTCAGTCCTCACAATGAAGTTCACATAATCTCATCTGCATTCTGAAAATAACACTCTGTATTTGAAAGAAAGAAAATTTTTCGAATTGTCTAAAGTGTGGTGTCATCCATTTCTCATTTCATTACCCAAAGAGGATGAGCTAGTAACTCAGATATTCTTATCCCTGTTACTTGGGGAATAACTAGAGAATTACAGGGGTAAAATATCTGATGTAAGAACACACACCTAAAATTTTTCTAAACCACCATTATTCCCTACCTTATATCTGTAATTATGACTCTCAACCATTTGCTTTTTAAATTACCCTAGCCCCTTTGCAATCAAGCACTTCTGGTTTTAATTTTTTAAAATATTTATTTACTTGGTATTTATCACTAAAATTCTTAAAAATTATTAGATGTAGCAAGAAATGGTGGCAAAATGCAACTTCTCTGCCTAATGATCCTCTTTTCTTGGTGCTGGTGATTTAAACTGATGAACAGCTAAAGAAGAAAATTTTCCCAATGTTGTAGCCCAGTGAGCAAGAAGCAGGTCTGTAGAGGAAGCTATGTGTACATCTGGAGGCATTTCTGTCAAGGGTTACAAAATTGTCCCTAAAGAGCATTTCATATATTGTTTGTAAGCTTCTCAGCACATTTCTGCTTGAAGTAGCATAATATATAGGTCAAGCAAGAATTATGGAGTGAGCCTAAAGGAACTTTTCTCTCCCTCTGGGGTTTACTTCCATGCTAAGAAATCTGAAGGGACAAATTAGACAGATTGTGCCAAGTCATCCTGATGCCTCAACAACTCTATTTATATTTAGAAATCCCTCTGAGTCTTTTCTTTTAGCTCCTTTGCTGAGCCTGGGCCCTTCTGTTTCAGAATGTGACATTATTAAGAGAAAATAATATAGAAAATAGTTTTTATGGCTTTTGTTTCTTTTCTGAATAATATGCCGAAGCAAAAAATGTATTTTTAATTTTATTTTATTGTAAAGATGCTGTACAGAGGGATTACAAGGAAAAAATTAAGAAAGCATTCTTCAAGTCTTGAAGATTCATTTAGTTGGCATCTAATATTCTAAATTTTAAGTTCAATTTGAAAAGTCTTACCCATTTTAGTTTGGTGCTAAAATCTTAGGCATGATTTTAAACTTAGAAATAGATCATAGAAAATGCATACACATATCCCCCACCCCCTTTTGAACAGATTCAAGAGGCTAGATAAGATGAATTATATTATCTATAATAATTATGTGAAAAGATTAAAAATACAAATACTTGATTCTGTAAAATTATAGGAAATAAACCTGGAAGCTACTTCCAGAGACCACTGCTAAAGATTCCACTTTAAATAAAACCATATTTGCCCCTGTCACAGAGTTTGTATCCATGCCTTGTCTTGGAGAACTCTTACCAAGTGATCACTGACTATGCAAGGTTTTTTATCTTTGGGCAAGTGGTAGGGGGTGGCTGGGGTGGGAGCAGGAAGACACTGGGAGTAGAGAAATTGTTGACTTCAAATGGTAGTCACTAACCACTGTTAACTACTGTTGTTAACCATTTTCTTCTGACCAGAAGTAGATGATCACTTTGGTCAGAAGGAATCTAGCCTTCTCTGTTTCCAGTTAAGACAGCCTCAAAGAGGAATTAAGGAGAAATAATAGGAGGTGAAGTCTTCAACATTGTACATATATGGATAATAAAAAAATACATCCCCTCACAATAAAAAAATACATCCCTCATATCAGTGGGTTTGCACAAAAGCAAATTATGTCACACTTTAAAAAAGTAAAACCTGAGCAGTTTAAAAATGAGAATATTGAAATTGTGAATACAGTAGCCAGCCAATAAAATCTGATAAAATCAATCTGAATAATTTTGAGCTTCAAATTTTTATGACTATCATTCAGGGGTTAAGGGTACTGTTTCTTTGTTGTTTATAAAAATCAAAAATTTTTAAGAGTACCTGTATCTTTTGAAATTGCTTGAATGTTCTCTCACAAGTATTTCTGTAGGCATTTGAAATTTTGCTAGAAATATTTCTGCTGTATATGCAGAGTCACACTGAATCTATAACTCTGATCATGTGACACTTGTAGACCTCTGACTCACCACCAAAGGGTGATTTTATTCTTTCCAGTAGTTGTGATGTGTCACCTCAAAGCCATGATCTAGGCCACAGTAAGGATTTTTATGCTCCTTTCATCTGATATGGTGAATAGCAGGATCCACCGGCCCAATGTCAAACTAAATACCAAAACATGACTTCAACACTGCTATGACTTAGTGATATGATCTATCTAACTATGTACCTTCATAGTGAGAGTGGATTTATGAGCACATAATCTCACAAGGAGAAGCCCTCACTTTGGTTTTGCCAAGATCTGTAAGCCACTATTTATGACATATATTTAGCAAATAATATCCATGAAACCTAGTTTCCAAAATGCAAATTTCATTAAGGTTGAGAAAACAATTCAAAATATAGTTTATCAAATTATCACAAGACAGCAAGACCTTGAGAAGATGAAACAGGCAAGTTACTTAGAGGAAGGAAATGAGAAGCATGGAGCTGGAGCATGGAAAGGCTGATGGAAACTAGTGGGACACTGGGCTGTGAGGGTCTAATACAAGCAAGTGGTACATTCTCATCTGGGGAGAAGGAATTTTGGAGCCAGGAAAATAATGCCGCAGAAGAGGTAGAAGAATGACAAAAACTTTTTGGCTGCTTAACAATATGGCCTAAATCCACATATCGAACTACCCATGAATTACTTGACTATATTTTCACCTTTTCATGTATTACACACAATGTGGAAAACCATGATTGTGCATCAATTCTCCAATGGGTTGTGGTGGGGGGGCGTAAAATATGCATATGAAATAGGAAGAAGGAAATTTTCATGTGTACTTAACCAAACTGTAAAAATACTTTTTTGTTGTTATTATGCTATAGGCATAAGTATATAATGGTTCTCCAAAAAGCAAGAAAACACATGTGGATTTTAAAATGAAATATAACAGAAACAGAATTTGCATTGGTTTACTCACTTGGATAGTTGTTAGAAATTATAATCATTGTTTTATATCTTTTAGTGCTCAAAAATACTGACAGATACAATTAATAAATGAGTTTAATTGATAATTTGAACAGGAAATAATCAGAATGTTAATAGCATCAAATACACAAGGATAGATTAATTTTTAAGAAAAAGCACGATAAAGGTCAGCAGCATGGATTTTTATTTTTAAACATATAGATGATGAAATAATAATTTTGCTGTATTTGTACTCAGAACATAGCAGCAAAAAAATGCACAAAACCACACAAATCTAATACCCCATGATTGCAAGTTGTATCCATTTATATTTATTTATATCTAACTCTATTTAAAAACTTGGTAGGTAAACATAGAAATAGACATTTTGCAACTACCTAATTGAAATGTCTTACTATATAGATATTTTACATATTTTTATTTTTGTTTTGTTTAAAAATAACTCATTGCTGGCTGGGAAGGTAGCTCAGTGTTAGAGTGCTTGCCTCACATGCATGAGGCCCTGGGTTCGATTCCTCAGCACCACATAAATAGAAAAAAAATAGCCAGAAGTGGCTCTGTGGCTCAAGTGATAGAGCACTATCCTTGAGCTGAAAAGTTGAGGGACAGTGCCCAGGCCCAGAATTCAAGCCATGGGGCTTGACCAACAACAACAATGACAATAATAATAATAATAATAACTCATTGCTAATGACCTCTCAAGGTATATAGCTGTTGAATCAATACTGTCTTCATCCACCTTGTGCAAGAATATTCAAGAATCCATAGACCATTCCCTTGAAGAAGAGTTTATATTATTTTTGTGCCTTCCAAGAATCATTTACTCCATTTTTATGTGCCATAAAATACCTGTTTAGTTCTACTTTGCTTTACTTTATTTCATTTTCTTCTTTTCTTGTTTGATGCAAATATTTTTAAAGCAAATTTTTATACTATGTATTATTTTAAATTCAGACCATATACTTTAGAGATGTAAACTTCTGGATGAAGCAAATTCTGAGAACACTCAGAGATAGTAGAAAATGTTAGTAATATAAGTAATAACAAAACCTTTTTTTGTCAGTCGTGGGGCTTGAACTCTGGGCCTGTGTGCTGTCCCTGTGCTCTTCAGCTCAAGGCGAGCACTCTGCCGCTTGATCCACAGTGTCACTTCCAGTTTTCTAGTGGCTTATTGGAGATAAGAGTTTCAGGGACTTTCCTGCCCGGGCTGGCTTTGAACCACGATCCTCAGATCTTAGCCTCCTGAGTAGCTAGGATTACTGGCATGAGCCACCGGCACCCGGCTAACAAAACCTTTTAAGAGAGGCTAATGTCTTGGTATATTTTAGATATAAAAATAAAATGTAAAAGACACCATAAAATGGTATTAAGATATATAATGGCTTAAAGCAGCTGTTTAAAAAGGTGGTGACAATTAATTTCATCTCATTTGAAATTAATTCTTAATTTCTATCTCAAAATGAGGCTACTGAATGCTGGATGTCCCAGAAACCCTTTGCATTTGCAAAGCCAAAAATTAAATATTAAGATGTTATTTGTGTTTTTAACTCTCACTTTTTCTCAAGTGTACCGTAGAGTTTTCCAGTAGCTATGAAAGTTGTCAGAACTTCATTTCTTTGATGGCTAATGGAATCTGTACTAGCCAATTGTTTATTTTCAAGTTTTTAAAATTTAGAATATGATAAACATAAATAGATTCAACCTATGTAAAATTAGTTTCTTTGAATTACTAAATAATTATCAAGAGTGTCAAGAGATTTTTAGACTGAAGTGTTTACCATCCACGACCTACACATTATAAACATTATTTTTTTAGGGTAGCCAACGACAAATTAAGGAAGCTTCTTTCCAATACCTTCTTACCATCTTTGTGTCAGTCTTTTCTGAGCCATCTCTCCATTGCATTTCAGAACTTTTTCTTTCATTCCTTATCAAATGTTACCTTATAAAGCTTGAAGATTAACAAATGAAATTTTTCAACTTACATAGGAAATTTAAAATGTTTCACTGGGCTTGGTTTAAATGGAATTACAATTTACCTGTTCACATCTATTACATCTTTCTTTTGTAATTTGACTGGTAAGTTCCCTGTCAGCTTTCATCAAGCTGCTTCAAATCCAAGATGGAGTGATGGAAGTATTAAAAGGTAGAACACATTTTACTTTTGTTCTTTCCTCATTTTATTTATTGAAAAAGCAACTGTTTATACAGTATTCCTTTTCTTTCTTGCATCGTTTTTCAAAAGCATTACTTCTCCTGTGTTTTTCAAATTAATTATGTTATCACAAACAATAGAATAACGGAAGACTATCACTTTGATTCAAATGTGAGGAAATACTGAAAGTTTCTTTATCTTTTCTCTAAGCTTTGACTCTTAATTTCAAAAATACAGTTCACTGTACTGTACATATTAATAGTAGTGAGTTTTTAAATATTTAAAGTTAAAAGTATCATTTAAACATTTATTATTTAATACTTATAGAGAGTATTTCTGAATTTCTTCTAAGTCATTTATTCATATTCTGCATATATTTATTTTTGAGTATTCACATTGTTGGTAATGCTACAATGGAAAAATATAAATCACCATCCCTTTGAATCTTAGATCTTAGTGTTATTTATTGTATAAACAATTTAAATGGATCTGAGAATTATGAACTATGAGAAAACTGTACTAACTCATTTCAACTGAGCTGGGGAAAGTTACTTAGTCATTGACTTAACTTTATATGCAACCAAACATCATCATGTTTAGCAATACCTAGAAATAAAGTTAATTATATTTAATTAGATCTAGTTCTGGTTCTCCCTCATAAGCATTACAATCTACTGCAACATATCCCACCACAGGACAGAGAAAGTTTTAGACAATGACCTGCTTGGAAATTAGTTAAACATAGATCTGTGGGACTATGCATGCATTATCAAATAATTATCTAAGATTTCTCTTCACGCTATCTAAAATTTCTCTTCACACTATGGCCATTGAACAAATCAATGCCCAGTATCTGTTGCGGCAGTAGCCACATAAATCATTTTGCTATAATTATTATTGATTTATGATAGTATCCCATTTATCAATAATCATGATCTACTAATCCAGGTGGTCATGATCTAAATTACCACAGCTTCCAGATTATATGATTAAGTGATTTCTTACAAAAGCAGGTCAGAACCAAAACATCTCATAAAAAGAAAATATACCTTGAAGGCAAAAATAGAGGATAATTGCAAACAGTATATGGAACCATCACATTTTGTTCAATATAAGGAAACAGTGTTTCCTAGTAATTTATTAGTTAACAAAATTTACTGTCATTTGATCTGATGAAGTTTTATACCATTACTTATAACTCTGAAGTGATCATTGATTCTATCATCCATAATGCCAGGGTAAGTGATCAGTTAGTGTGAGAAACACCTTCAAATTTCTGATAGGATTAGACTAGAACAGTTTAAACTGATCATGTAAAGGTCTTAAAGTCTCCAGTTACAATATCAATTCATATGGAAAGGGACATGTATAATCATGATTAAGAGCTTTGCAAGCTTCCTGGAATATAAGAAATGAGGCAGCTGATCCTTATCTCCTTCTCTGAAAGAACTTCATGAATATGAAATAAATTTTATGAGAAAAAATTATAGCAGTATTGCATTTTTCATAATTTGTAATACCTGTTAATTATGTGGTAACAATTATAACTAACACAGTCACTTAGTCATTTGTCTTCCTTCAACTGCAAAGCCAAATATTTAAAAATGACTTATATAGCTATCAGAACTATTTTCAATAATTTTATTTCTCCATATTGTAATTTTGGAGTATTGGAACACGCTATGAATAATCTGCACTGAAGCTATCGCCGTTGTTTCAGTATCCTGTTTCCTTTTTCTGAATTCCAATATGTATAGACTAAAGTAGATTTAGAAATAGAAAATTAAACTTGTGAAGTGCATATATCATACATAATCTCTCAATAAATTAACCCTGAACTATAATAGGAAATATGCAAAATATAATTGAATAAGGCATGAGGGAAAGCATATTGAACAATGCTAATCATATAAGAATTACATTTTCATATCCACAGTCAAATGAAATTATTTAAATAAAGTAAAATTTCAAAATCCTTCGGTGTAATAGCAACAAAAATATAACAGCAATAACAAATGAGAGGAAGAAAGGAAAGAAAAAAGACGGTGAAGAGGGGAGGGTGGGAGAGAAGTGGGAAAGAAGACAGATATTTGAAATTAGAACCAGATTAAAAGGAAACTACATCCCTTAAATTACATGATTTTTAAAATAATGAAGTAGTTCTCAGTTCTATTATTAAACGACTGAAATAAAAACTAGTTATTTGTGGAGGAGGGGTCCGGTCATAGGGTCTGAACTCTGGGCCTGTGCTCTGTTCCTCAGCTCTTCAGCTCAAGGCTAGCACTCTACCACTTGAGCCACAGTGCCACTTATGGCTATTTTTTTTCTGTTTATGTGGTGCTGAGGAATTGAACCCAGGGCCTTAAGCATGCAAAGCAAGTGATCTACCACTGAGCCACCTTCCCAGCCCTAAAAACTAATTTCTTAAGACCACATAATCTTAATATATCATGAATCATGTCTATCAAGATAGTATCTCATACTATATCCATCAAATAATTCAGGAAATTACATGCTAAATAAATATTAACTTATTACTGGAATAGTTTTAATTATCTCTGCACTGGAGTTCAGTTGTAACGCTAGGAACAGAGCATTGTAGACAGCAAGACAAAATGCATTGAATCACTGAATTCTGAGAGAGGCAAAGACTGTTAATTTTATAAAACAGAATGTGGTATAAAATTGGATTAAACTTTTCAAGTTATCCCGTTAATAATTTGTGATATAGAAGAATGTTATCTGTTTTTCTAAAAGCAAAACAGTGGTTCTGAAATAGGTTATCTTTGGAGTTCTTACCAGCTTTCAATTTCCATACTCAAAGTCTACAATTTGATCTGAGGATTCTGAGCAGAGCTGCCATTGGTGGTAGGTACAGTTTAGTTTATGTGTATTTTAATCTAGTAGAATGGAAAAATAGACCAAATTAATTAAAGACAGATGCACAAAGAGACACCACTAGACTTCATTAAGGTTAGCCCTGTGGACTAATAGACACAATGATGTCTAATCATCTACCAGCCAAAGAAAACAAAGAAGATAAATAAAAATTTACAATACATCAAATTGACTCACAGAAAATAAAAATTGTCCTAAGATGTCCCTTCAACAACTGAGCCTGAAAATTGTTCTACATTCTAAGACTTGCTCTTCTAAAGCACAAGGGACCTTTCCATAGTAGGACCTCACAAAGACAGTAGATACACACAGAGGAAAGCGATGGCCCCAAAACTATCAGATTTTGTTTTTCAGAAGCTCAATTCTTCCATAAAACAATCATTTCCATATATAATTAACTGTGTCCAATCATACATAGTAGTATATGATTTCTCAAATTCTGATTAAAAGGGTTAGAAGAATACTTAATAATCATTAATGTAGATATCATAAAATTATGGAAGATTATGTTTCAGACTTAGACTGCTAACTTCTTACTCATTTATGTAGACTCAAACTTAAATGTTGATTTGCAGAAACATTAAATAGATGTATGCTTGTTTCATTTATGTGCATACTGTCCATGGATTTGGATTATTCTTTTACAATATTATTTACATATTATACTGGTACTGGGGCTCATGCTCTGGGACTCATCAAGACCTCATGCTCTGACTTGTTTTGCTCATGGCTGGAGCTCCACCCCTTGAACTATGCCTCCACTTCTACCTTCTTGCTAGCTACTTGGAGAGACCTGGATTCTTCTGTCTTGGCTGACTTTGAATTTAATCCTCAGATCTCCCTGTCCACTGTAGCCAGGATTAAGGCATGAGCCACCAGCAACTGGCTTTATTTTCATTTAAATCCTGATAGCACTTTCACAGGCTTACAAAAATAAGATTGATTTTTGTTCAAAAAGATAGAGAAGAAAATTATTCTCTCAAATTATTACTAGCCTTGTTCCTTTCTACTTAATATACTACTTTAAGTTCCATATACATTTTTCACATTTCTCCAAAGAAGAACAGAACTACTAGAAATCATATCCACCCAAAGTGAAATTGACCAAATATAAGATTCTTTTGAAATATAAGTATTAACATACAAATAGTCGCACACTATTTCTATGCAAATCTTATGCACTGTGATGGCTCTTGGATGAAAATAATCATAATTTAACAAGGATAAATTGCTTTAAAAATGTCTAGCTGGGCACTGTTGGCTCACACCTCAAATCCTAGTGCCTCCATCTCTAATTACCCAACAAAAATGCCACACTGAATGCATGAGTTAAGTGGCAGAGCACCAGTTATGAGCAAGAAAGTTGAGTAGGGCTGTACTTGCATAAAAATCAATAATAATAATAATAATATCAATTAAAATTTGTCTTTGAAAATAACATATTTGGATTTTTGTTGATGAAACCACTGTTTTCCATTCAGTATTGTAAAATATTATCAATCTAGTTAGTTATGTTGTATAATGCCAATCAAAAAGCAAAACAGCTTGCCTTTTCAATCAATTGACAAATATGGCTTATTATATGGTAATTATGCAATTACTTCATGTCATACAGGGTTCATAATTTTATATTGTAGCTACAGTACCTTTATACATTTAAGTTCCCCTTTTAATTTTAAGTGTTCTTTAACACTAGATAATATCTGAGTTCCTTCATTATAACGTCGAGAAAATATTATATCTTTTCCTGCAAATCTAGTCCAACAGCTACCTAGTGATGCTTTGGTAACTGACTATTCAGACATTTTCCCAGATAGTTGACATACAGCTGATACAAATTAAAAACACTTGACACATAATTGATTCTATTTTTTATATATTCACTTATTTGGAGGGGGAATGTTTATATTACTGAAATAGTTAAGAAACTTCTGGTGATTTTAATATATTCACTTATTTGGAGGGGGAATGTTTATATTACTGAAATAGTTATGAAACTTCTGGTGACTTTAAAGAATCTGCTATTTCTGAAATGGTAAAAAGGAAGATGTGAGAAGCAGCTAAATCTCAGGTACCCTGGTGATATCCTTAAAGGGTCTATGTTTTCATTTCCCTTGTTTCTTTCTTTTCCTTGTAAGTTAGTAAAGATTCCCCACAGATTTATCACTATATTCTTATGAAGTAATATGTACATATCTTAATATCATGAAGTAATTGTTGATTATTCACTCATTAGTATGAATCCATTCATATGTGAGATAACTGTTAATTCTTTAGTATGAAGCCATTCAACTGACATATTTGTTGAACACAGAGACTGAGTCCTTTTGTAGTTTAGAACACATATAAATTTAGAGGAGGACTGAAGTAAATTCATTTTCAAAAATTATGCAAGCTGAAAAATACATGGGACTCTCATAGATAGTAAAGTCCTGAAGAAGAGATAGACATTTGGATGGGGAATAACACAGAAGAGTGGGATCCTGCTTTACCTCATTCCTCCTAATGCAGTCCTATGTCACAGACATCTCTGACGCCACTGTTTCTTAATGAAAAACTTCAGGCTTCAAGTAATGACAGAATAGGATGAGATTCAAAGCCATATCAAGATCATCAAATATCAACCATTTCTAAAACATGCTAGATAAACTTCCTCATAAAATATAAGCAAATATTGGCCTCTTCCTTCTTTTTATTTAAAAATTTCCTTCCAATGTCCCTTAAATCTAGAACTCTGCTAACAATATATTCTATCTCTATTGCATAAATTGCAGAAAAATTTGTATGGTCCTATTAAAATTAAATTTATATACACACCAAAAATATCAAAATATTGAAACAAGTCCAAATCATTAACCATGAAATGTGCAAAAAGAAATTTTTAAAACCTTTTAATTTTTAAAAGCCTCTTGGAGATAGGTACATCCCCATCAAAGCCAGCACAGAATTCTGTTACTGGCTGAAATTATCTTCTTTTGCATCATCACCTCTAAAGAATCAAACAGATAATCAATAGTTAATGTGGGGGAAAAGTTAAGCAAGTTCCTAAAAAATGTATATTTCTAACAACCAAAGTTTTTCTAAAGTTTCAGTGAAATAGCCAAAATTCTTATTTGTTTGCCATATCATTGTTTTAATTTTATGCGAACCACAAAAAAGTAATGTAAATTTATACTCAGTATAAAATACTGGGTCTCTTTGTACCTACACATAATTTAGGGTTTTAAATGTACAATGAAAACATAAACTTCTCATTACCAATTAAGGACACAAAGAAGAAAGACAGGATGACAAATGTGGTAGAGCTCTTGCCATAGCTGGTTCTTTATAATCATAAAAGAAAGTGTATATTTATACATTTGGAGGTCACAGTGAGCTTCACTTATTGACTATAGTGTTGACTCTTCCCACATTGGCAGCCAAGCCTACCAATCACCGGCCTGCAGACAGCTCCGTATCCACCGGCTCCTCGGGCAGCAGCTTTGGCAGTGGGTATAGTGTGGACAGTGAAGGAAGCAGCAGCACTGCAGGGGAGACTAATCTATTTCCTATTCCAAGGATGTAAGTGTCTTTTTTTTAACTACAAAGTTAACAGTATCATGAGTAAGAGGTTCTTAACATTTAACCGGAAATAACTACAGAATTATCCAATTCTGAATCATTGTACTTGAAACTTTTGAATTGTTTATGTCTACCTAAAAATAGATTACTCACAATAGATTAGATTCATTCGGTTAATTCTAAAGATGACTAGCAGCCACTACCAGCACTGCATTTAATGTAGAATCTGCAGAATAACAATAATGTCTTAATCACAAAAAATGACCATGATGTTATTGTTATTGAGATAAAGAGTCTAATTTACTTTGAACAGCAAGACATTTAAACAAATGCAAAGAATGTATGTCATCTTTGAAACAGATGACACACTAGACTAATTATACGCATGTTTCTGTTGTAAATCTATGTTAAAATTAAAGGTTTTGAAGTGTTATGGTAACTTCTAAAGCAAATCCCAGGTAGTATATATGTCATCGAGCCAGATCTCCTGGAATAAAACTCATTAATTGCATGTTGAACCTCAAGAAAATAATTTTTCACATCAAATGAAAAACTAAAGCAGATTGTGTATAGAATGTTAGAAAAGGTTTAGGTTTAATCAAGTTGATAGCAAAAGTTAGCAGCATTCACAATAAATATGTAGGTTATATCTGAATCTATATCAAATCTAAACTTCTACAACTTTCCTTCTCATTGACAGTCCTATGAGTGATGAAACCACTAGATCATCCATATTCCAGGATGTAGGCCAGAAAAAATATGGCCTGATACATGTTTTGGTGTTTTCTGGGGAGGAGTTTTGTTTTGTTTTCTGTTTGTTTTTTTTTTAAAGACACTGAATCAAAATGGCTTTGCAATGTTAATTATTCACAAGAATAAATAAAAGAATAATATTTTGTGACTTGTGGACATTGAAAACAACTGAGATTTTAATAAGCATGTGCTAAATTGTGTTGGAACTTATCCATTTCCATTAGTTTATTTTACCTGATGCTGCACAGGTGAATACCACAGAGACCTTCCACATCCCTTGCTATCAAGCCCTTTCCACAGTTTGCTGACCCTGACAGAGACTATTGATAAAGGGTCTCTTGTTTTCTACAATGCTATGTATTTAGTTGTAGAAATTCTCATCATTTTAATACTAAAGATTTTATTAACATTTAATATTGATTGCCAGAATAGTCCTAAAAGTTAGATAGGTATTCAAAGTAAAATTGAAAAATAATAGGAAAAATGAATTTTGGCAGTGGGTAATGTGTCTATTTTGTAGTTTTCAAATTATATTTTTGATCTTAAATGAGGAAATTATTATTCTATCACCAGTCTATCTAAGGGGTTTTTGAATTTGTCCTGTAGATTCAGTTGAATTTTTTATACTTGATCAGTTCTATTTTATTAGAAATTCTTTCTAAAAAGAGTCAGATCTCATTAAACTTTGGCATCTAATAATCCTGTATAACTGAAAAGAATTTTGGCAAACTCATTCATCTCTCAGCTGGAAATAGTATATGAATTTGTATAGGCTTTGCACCAAAAACAATTTGATATTCTAGCTTATCAGTGCCTTTCAGAACATATAACTTAACAGTATACATGCATATTACATTCCATTTTAAGTAATTTTCCATTTTCCTCATTAAAATTAAAATCTCTCAAAATTGTCTATCATGCTACTGATTGGAAATATTAGCAGGAGAAAATTTACTTTCTAAAAACCTGACCTGCAATATGTAAGAAATTCTATTTGTTAGTTCTTTTAAATGGCCCATCTGTCTAACAGAATTGTTCCTTGAGCTGGCACTAGTGTTCAGTAAATACTTGGTGACTGATTTAAAATATTTAAATTTTAAAACATGTAGTTAGAATTGTCTGACTTGAAGATTATTGATTGAGAATTCAGAAAAAGTGTCTTCACAGGACTCACTGTGACATTTTCCTTGTACTTCAATGCTATGTACATTTGTACAATCTTCCTCAGGAATTTACCACATAATTTGGCTAAGTATCTGATATTTATAACAGTTTTTAAAAGAAAGAAAGAGTGTAATTAAATTTCATCATTAAAGTATTACATCTAGGGCTCAAGTCTAAAAATTATTTTGAAATTACCTTATAATTACTAAAATACAACTATTATTAAAGAGTGACAAAGTGATATTTTTTTTTAGTATTTTGAGCTTCAGGATTGGCAATACTACAAGAATCCTTGCATCAAATAGTTTGGCTTAGTATAAAGATCTCTTTGGGCTCATTCAACCAACGTAGACATTGCTGCTAAGTGATTAAGATTTTCTTCCTTTCTGAAAGTAACAGACAGCAGAGTTCACTTTTTAACTTAATGAATCTTAGAGTAGCAATTACACAAACTGAACTTTTGTGCATTTTTAAACAAGACGATGTATTAGCTGCAGACTCTCCCACATACAAACACACATAATAAATTACACCATTTGTATGCACTTGGCCCTCATGTGATCATTTAGTTAAAATTTGTGCTTAAATCACTGACCTGGAATTGTCATAATGGAAGAATGTAAAAGCTTTCAAAATATAATAAAGTTGAAATTTACTTTAGCTCTTCCTTTGTTGTGTGCAGAATTAGTTCAATATCTTCTCTGAAGTAGATTAACAGGACCTTTAGAGCATTTTTCAAATAAGTTATGATTAGATTCTTAATAAGTAAGTATCATTACATTTCCAGCAGGTTGAGCATAAAAAATTATTTTTGTGTGGAACAGAATTAATTGTGAACAAATGCTGCTATGTTAGAATTATGGTTTAGGAAGCCAACGTCAAGATGTTTTTTGTTGAAACATAATTTTTGACATTTAGGAGTTTTTAATTCCATCATTTTGTAACGCCTTATGCAAGAACGCAGGAGGTTAATTCCACAGTGTTTTGAATTCCTAGGAGTCCTTCCATTGGCAGAAGCAGTAAGTGGCTGACAGTGTTTTGGCTGGTCTATTACCAATATTCTAAACTCACATTTAGAGTACTGTGGAATCTTCCTCCAGGTGCTCCTCTCAAAATCTTGAAGTTGAATTTTAAAAATGAGTAAGGTATTTAATCTTAGTTTTGAGCTGAATTGTTTGCAACCTATTTACCTATTACCCCAATCTATTTATAGAATGTTTATAATTCCCCAGACTCTGTGTTAAATAGCAGTTTCCATTTGATGTTATATGCAAAAAGTATCTCATGTTACTGCCCTTCTATTGTAAAAGAACAAGCAATCTTCAGCAGGTACTTTGCCTTAAATTATACACAGCAAGAAATTGCAAAAAGAACAGAAACCAAACAGTCTGGCTTTTAAAGTCAGTGTATTATTCATCACAGCTGAAAACACAAGAAAGATCTGAAAAACAGTGATAGATTGAAAGGAAAGCATCTATCTTGTCGTAGTTTAAACTATAGATTATTTACTTTGGTTTCTTAATGAGATTAAAACATGTATTGCTTGAGATCATATAATGTTTCAGTAAATAGTTACATATACAGTGTTCATTATTAGGGTAAACATATCCATCCCCTCAACCATTTGTCCTTTTATGTCTTTAAAAATATTTTTAATCCTTTTCTAGCTTCCTTGATATGAACCATATATTATCATTATGTGTACTTCTCCTAATCAGAATTTAATCACAGAGAGCAACTTTCTCCTCACCTTTCCTTACTCAGTCCTTTTCCAGATTTTAGTCAGCAATATTCTACCTGCAACACGTATGAAATTAACTTTTCAGATTCTACATGTAAATGAGATCTGTATGTTTTTGTCTCTCTTTTCCTGGCTCATTTCACTTAATATAATACGTACAAGTTTCATTATGCTAGTGAAAGTGACAGAACTTCATCCTCTTAATGATTGAATAGTATTTCACTATGTATATTTACCATATTTTCCTATCCATTCAACAGTTAGTGAAATGTTTTGCTTATTGTAAATAATGCTGCAACAAACATGGGTATGCAGATATAAAAAATACTAATTTCATTTCTTTTGGCTATATCCCCAGATGAGGAATTGCAAGATTAGTGTGGTAGGCTCTATTTTTATTTTTGATTTTTGAAAAAGCTCAATTTAGTGTTCCAAGATGGTTGTACTAATTTACATTCCCACCAATAATGTGTAAGAAAGGGTTCCCTTTTCTCCACCTCCTCCTCAACACTTGGCATTCTGCAGCCATTGCTACTGGAGCTGTATCTCATTGTGTTCTTAATTTACATTTTCTTGGATTTTTCCTATATACTTCTTGGTCATTGTAAGGTGATTTTTTTAAAAAATAAGATTCTATCTTGGTTAAGATTTATTTCCATGTGTCATGAAATTCATTCGTTCCCTTCTCACCAATCTGTAACTACTAGTCACAAAGGATGCAGACAGAATAACTCATCAGCAGTTACATATGGACAAAGAATGACAACTGTTTGAGGACATGGATTTACATGACCATGTTTCACATTAACCATGAACATTAGAGCATCACAGGATATCCCATTGTGTGAGCAATTTATGTTTTTATATATCAGTTAAAGAATGTTTAAGAAAGCCGGGCACCGGTGGCTCATGCCTGTAATCCTAGCTACTGAGGAGGCTGAGATCTAAGGATCATGGTTCAAAGCCAGCCCAGGTAGAAAAGATTCTTATCTCCAATAAACCACTAGAAAACTGGAAGTGGCGCTGTGGCTCAAGAGGTAGAGTGCTCGCCTTGAGCTGAAGAGCTGAGGAACGGTGCCCAAGCCCAGAGTTTAAGCCCCACGACCGACCCCCCAAAAAAAAAGTTTAAGAAAAATAAAAATATAATTTGAAAATTTCATAATGGATTGATTTTTTAATAAATAACTATAAATAAAATGTATTGAATTTTGAAATAAGGTTTAGAGTGACAAGGAATAATAAATGCCCCTGCTAAAATTAATGTTAAATCTGAGCATTATGGCACACACCTGTAATCCCAATGCTCAAAGAAATTGAAGAAGGAACATCAAGAGTTCAAAGACAGCTTGGTTTAGACAGATAGACTCTGTCTAATGAAATAAAAAGCAATGAAACTCTTTAATTAACATGACATAGAACAATTAACTGGATATTTGCCACACCAAAAATTCGTTGCAAGTTTGAATACATATGTACTTGAATTTTTAAACATAATTTCCTCATTTACATTTGGACGTCATAACAGCATATATCATTTTTAAACAGTGGGAAGATGGGACAGAATGGACAGGAGCCTGTAAAACAGCCAGGAGTGGGAGTAACACTAGCAGACACTGAAGGTAGGTTAAACTTTATACTATTGCATTTTGGTACACCTACATACTACATTATCAATTCTTTCTTCTGAAATTTATATGCTATTGGTAAGATCATTAGATAGTAAATCACCACTAAGGAATTAAAATGACTTTGTATTCATTTTAATAATTATGCAATGTTCCCATTTATGTTCAAAACTCAAATACTGAAAATTGAAGAGAATGAAGAGTGAACAAGATGCCAGGAAGACAGTCAAAGGCTTTCTCAGGGAAAAAAATAACTATGTTTCTTGAAAATTAAAGATGTAGCTTAAAATATGATGCAAATATTTCTAGAGCTTTAGAAAATGTGGTACATATAAAGAATAGAGAATATTATAAAGATGAATAGAACTATGACATTTTGGGGAATGAATGGAACTGAAGATCATCATGTTAACTTTGAAAGCTCGCTTCAGAAAGATAATATTGCATGTTTTCACTCATATGTGAAATCTAGACCGATCTAAAAAAAATACTATGACAGGACTGGAAAAGGAGACTGTTCGGGAGTGTGAACTAGCAGTGTGTAGGTTGGAGACAAGGAGATAGCTCTGGGTGAATAATAAAGAAATATAGCATATGTGTATGTATATGTTTATGTATATGTATATGTCTAGGAAATAGACTGTGAGGGGCTGGGAAGGTGGCTCAGTGGTAGAGTGCTTGCCTTGCCTGCATGAGGCCCTGTGTTCGATTCCTCAGCACCACATAAGCAGGAAATAGCCTGTGAGAAGACAGCATGGGAAGAACAAAGAAAATAGCTCAGAGTACCTCTGCGTGGCTAAACACAGTATTGTACATGGTGATCCCATAAGTGCATCAAATGACACATGCTTGGACTCTATTGAACCTATTCCTCACTTTACCACTTTGACTCCTGTACTTTTTCATAATACAGTATTTGTACCATGGTTTGAATATTTTATTACTACTCTTTCATTTAAATTACCTACTTTTATTCTTTTCTTGTAAGAATGAAAAATTCTTTGACTAGAAATCTGCCTTATTCATGCTGGCATTCCAGAATTTACCAAAATGCCTTTCCCATGGATCTGCTTAAGGAATGGTTGTTGAATAGCCTGGTGTGGGATGGTACCAGCTTGTAATTCCAGCTAAAATGAAATTTTCAGCTGCATTGCTGTCCAAAGCTGGCCTTGAGCAAAAATTTAAGACCCTCTTCGATAAACAACGAAGGCATAACAAGGAGGGAAGGTAGGCTGAGAACATAGAAGAGCACTTACTAAGCAGCATGTGACATGAGTTCAAACCTCAGTACCAAAAACAAAAGAAAAAAGATTGTTGAGAGAATGAATAACCAATATGATTGTATATAAAACTAATAGTTTTTCATATGCTTCTATGATTCAGGTATAGACAAAAGCAATTTATATTATTTTAGAAATTTTGTTTTCCCTTTTAACAAAGTTTATAAATAAAATTATTTTGGTAAAAAATGTTAAGAGCTGTAAATGAAGAAAAACTGTTCACCCTATACTCTTTCCTTCTTAAATATCAGTCTCACAAAATGCTTGTTTTTGAAGATAGAGCCAATCAGAGAACACTTTATTTTACATAAACTGATGTTTCAATGTTTATATTTTGGTGAACCTGACCAACAGTTGATTTCAGATTAGTTATTGACCAGAAGAGCAGGATTGAGGGTGGGAACAAAGGTGAAATGTAATGTAATAAATTATTTATAGGCATGTTGTCTTTTGGGATAACAGTATTGTAGTAGATTTCTTTTTACTTAGTTAAGACAGATCCTATATGATAATAAAATTTCCACTTGTATTCATCAATAAAGCTAGCCTATATGAGATATGTGAAAGATAGCTAAATGCAAAAAATATTGACCTTTTAGAAACAATCTTAACTTATGAAGAACATATAAACAGAGCAGGGAGAAAATTATGGAATGCATTTGCTCTGAGAAAATGGGAGATGGAATCAATTTATAGTGCAGTCTAGTTTCATCCATGTAGAAATAGGGAATCAAGTTTATATTGTACTTGAAGTATAAGTATGACTTACGTTTTGTTTTGTTTTGTGATACCCAAGAGAGCCTTTGCTTTCTTTTGTTGTTGGCGAATTTTAACTGACTACTCAATGGGAAAGAAAAACAAAATCAATGCAATTTTCTTTTAAACAAATATAGTTTCCCAATTGTATTTTATTCCTTCTAGGTGTTGAGAAGGCGCTAGAGAAACCAGTTTCTTGTTGCTCTTTGTCTCTCTCTGTCTCTCTGTCTGTCTGTCTCTCTCCATACACACACAAACACACACACACACACACACACACACACACACACACACACACACACCACTGTTGTCAAAATAAATTATCCTTGGAATGTCCCATTTCATCTTGAGCTTTATGAACATAATGGCCCATTCTAGGGTGACCTGATCTGCAAATGTCTGATGTAGCATCAAAATCTAATATAAATCATAGATTATGTAATATACATAGACCAAAGTACAACAGATTTTAGGAAACCACTAGATAGTTTGTTTCCATAAATTTTTTATTTTTGTTTTAGCATGTAATATACAGGATGAAAACATCAATATTTTATTTAGTTGAAACTTTCTGGTGAGAATGCTATTGGGGTTTTTAATGCAAAATAGCCAAGTCCTAGTGCCACTTCCTCTAACTTCTGATTTTTTTAAAAAAAAATCAACTTCCTAGTTGTGTTTCACTAATAATGTTTCACTTTATTTTCAACAATGACTCGTAAGTCATGAAATTAATTAAATAGATCATATTAAGAGCTCTATCAGAGGTTCTAAGATTCTGAACTAAGTTGTAGAAAAAGAATGCTTTCTTGGACTATCTCTACTAATGAATGGCTGAGTTTGTATGACTAAAATAAGAGAATAAAGTACAAATAGGTAGTTTTGGCACATGATTAACACGCTTTTGGTTGATGGATGAGACAGAGCCATTTGGACACCATCCAAAGAAGTGATATTATTCAGGACAGATCAAATATTGCACAACTGTGATATAAACCCATTTTGTTTTTTAAAACATTTAGATCAAGATAATTAGACATTCTAACTGTATGTAATTTTTCCCCAATTCACAATAGAAATTCTAACTAACACTCTGTGGATAGCCTTTCACTACATCTTTGATTAATTAGTTGTATTTGATAGTGTTCATTTTTATCACTACGTAGGCATCTTTGTAAAAATCACCTTTGTACAATTATTTTCCTGAAATGGATGTTTTCACACATTAGCAAGCATTGCGATCACAACTTTCTATGAGATTTGAATTTCTTGGCTGCATGCATCTTATTCAAAGGAGAAATAACTCTAAAAAATATTTATTTTCAAGGACCTTGGGAGCCTGAATATAGTTTCAGTAAAAATGAAAATGCATTCTTTATTCTCATTAGACCAAAACAAGTAAAGCTCTACCATGATAGAGATGTAATAAGCTGCACTCTTGAGTGTTTTCAAATAATTGAGTGAGAAAGATCATCCACAAGACATGATTCAATGCCTTACTGGATATGTGTATTTTAAGCAAACAATGAATGTTGTATATTTTACTATGCTATATATTTCTATTTATTATATAATATATATTTAATATATAATGAAAATGTTATTCATATTGGCTTGTTTTAGGTGATAATGCACTTTATAGCATCTGTGATTCTATAATGTCAATTGTAGGACAGAAATGACACCTGCATTAAACAGAAAAAAAAAATCTAAGAATTGCAGTACTTGATACTGAGCAAGATAAACACAGATAAAAAGACTTTTAAAAACATCATTCTCTCAGCTGGGCATGGTTAGTTACTCCAACCTATACACCCAGTTACTTGGGAGGCAGAGATGAAGAAGATTGTGGTTTGAAACTAGCTTTGCCCAAAGTGAATAATATCCCCAATCTTAGTAAATAATCAAGGCATGGCAGTACATACTTGTGAATGCATCTATTTAAAAAGTTGGGTAGAACTATCACAGGCTATAGCTGGCCCCATGAAGAAAACAAAGACTCTATCTAAAAATGATTAAATCAAAAAGGACTGGCAATGTGACTTCTGTGGTAGAGTAGTAGAGAACTTGCATAACAAGTGTGAGGCTTTGAGTTCAAACACAAGTACCATCAAAAATTAATAACTTATGCAAATACTTTCTTCATTAACTAGAAAAAAGCAAATGAATTAACTAGTAGGTAACTTTAAAGGGTTTACAAATAGGAATGGTGAAGTGCTCTGTGTATTAATTAATTAATTAATTTTATTGTGAAAATACTGTACAGAAGGGTTACATTACATGGGCAAGATAATGAGTACATTTCTTTTTTTTCAGGTAAGGGGGTGGTAAAGAGAGAGAGCTGGGAAAGAGAGATAAGAGCTAGAAAAGAAGAGAGAGATCAGAGAGAGCAGAGAGCAGAGAGAGCTAGAAAAGAGCAGAGAGAGCATGAGTACATTTCTTATCAAACATTGTAGCATCTTCCTTTGTTTCCCCTTCCCATCCCTTCACATCCTCC
>NW_012267306.1:8678834-8704590 GCF_000151885.1 Dipodomys ordii
TCTGCATCTTGTCTTATTGCTGTAGCTAGGCATTCTAATACTAGATTGAAGAGAAGTGGAAAGAGTGGGCATCCTTGTCTTATTCCTGAGTTAAGAGGAAATGGCTTAAGTTTTTCACCATTGAGTATAATGCTGGCTGTAGGTTTGTCATATACAACCTTTATTGTATTGAGGAATGATCCATGGATTCCTAATTTTTCCAAAACCTTCTTCATAAAGGGGTGTTGGATCTTGTCGAATGCTTTTTCTGCATCTATTGAGATAACCATGTGGTTCTTATTCTTGTTCCTGTTGATGTGATGAATTACATTAATTGATTTGCGTATATTGAACCAGCTTTGCATCCCTGAAATGAATCCTGTTTGATCATGTTGTATGATTTTTTGGATGAATTGTTGAAGTCGATTGGCCAAAATTTTGTTGAGAAGTTTTGCATCAATGTTCTTCAAAGAAATGGTTCTATAGTTCTCTTTCTTTGATGAGTCCCTGCCCGGTTTGGGGATGAGGGTTATGATGGTCTCATAGAATGTGTTCGGTAGTGAGCTTTGTCTTTCAATTTCATTGAAGAGTTGGAGGAGTATTTGTGTGAGCTCTGCTTTGAAGGCCTTGTAGAATTCCACTGTAAAATCATCTGGTCCTGGACTTTTCTTAAATGGGAGGTCTCTTATTGCTGTTTCTATTTCAGTGCTTGATATGGACCTATTAAGATGGTTTAACTCATCTTGGTTTAATTTTGGCATGTCAATATTTGCTAGAAAAAGGTCCATTTCTGCCAAGTTCTCAAACTTATTAGCATAAAGTTTTGAGAAGTATTCCCTTATAATGTTCGGATTCTTGGTTGTTTTTGTGGTGATGTTTACATTCTCATCTCTGAGTTTATTTATTTGGGTGTGTTCTCTTCTTTTTCTGATAAGATTTGCTAAGGGCCTGTCAATTTTGTTAATTTTTTTGAGAGATAGGACTGAGAGGTATTTGGGAGTTCCTGCCATTTAATCCACCTTCTTGGGGGCTGCAAAAACTGGGTTCTTCCTATGGTTCTTGGGTTCTCAGTTTGGGTGTGGTTTCTTGGCTTTTATTGTGGTCTTGTTGGTTTTCTATGTGTAGGACATCTTTAAGAATCTTTTGTAGGTCTCATTTGGTGGAGAAAGAAAGAAAAAAATCAGAAGTTCAGTAGAGCTAAACAAATAAATAACAAACAAAAAAAAATTTTAAAGAAAGAAAAACACACATACACATATATCCCTAAAATAAAACTTATAAGAGGAAGAAAAAAAGTTACTAGAAAACAAAATTTTTTTAAAAAGGTAAAAAGTAAAAAAAGTTTTAGAAAAAAAAATTTATAAAAGGTACAAAAAAAGGAGAAGAAAAAAAAGAAAGAAAAAAACGTTCTTTGATTTTTTGGGGGGAGGGGTGGGAGGATCCAGTATCTCCCTTGTGTCCTTCACCAGCCTCTTGTTGGAGTCTCTGGTCTGCTTGTGGTGTTTGATTTTCCTGTGGCTTGGTTGGTTTCTTAAGTCAGTTTGTTTGAGCAGGCAGAAAAATGCTCTGCTTTACCCAGGATTTTGTTATCCTCCTCCCAGGCTAGTTCAATAGGATGGAGATCTGCTTTCAGTATCACAAAAGAGGGAAATGGCTGTTTCCTCAAGTTTGGAGATGCTGTGATGAGGCTAGGTTCTGGGTAGAGTTGAGGCCTTTCAGCAAATACTAGCTTTTCCCCTAGGGGCTAGATTGCAAGAGACTCACAGAGCCCAGCCTGGAGCCATTCTCAGGGCTTATATTTACTGAATTTCAATTGATTGTCCAAGCTGCTAAAGGCAGGGGCAGCTTCTGGCTCTGTTTACCCAGTGAAGAGAGCCATTCCTGGGGCTGGCAGCCAGAGCTGGGTGACTTTTCCCTGGGTGGATCTGAGTCTGGCAGGTCAGGGTAAGTTCTTGTGACCTGCTAAATGACTCTAATTTTCTTCCAAGGCCTGAGCTGGAGCTAGCAGCTCAGATGGGCCTTCAAAGATGGAGATCTCTGATAGTTGGGCGGGAAGGGGTGGCCTTCCCTCCTCTGCTCCCTGAGAAGGAATGGGGATGTCTGGCTTCTACTCATGTTGAGTCTTGGTTCCTGGGTCTTCTCTGGTCTGCGAAATGCAGGATGAAGAGTCTACTCCTCGTTGGTTCTTGCTGGTGTTGAGTAGAATCTGCTCGCCCCCTGTGTCTGGCTCCTTCGTCCCGGACTCTCTGTGTTGCAGGTATGGCGGCTTCGGCCACCGCCACCACCACTGCCCCCGCAGCAGTGGCTGCTGGCAAGTGCTCAGATCTGTTTCCTTGCCTGGATTTTCCCTCTCTGGCCTCTCTGTACTGTGATGGCACACCTGGTGTGATTCTCTGGCTTAGGACTGTTCACTGGAACACTAAAACTGCTTTCTATGCGAGAGCTTGTTTAGCCTCCAGCTTCTCCTCCTCCATCTTTCCGGAACTCTCTGTGTATTAATTTAAATGCCTTTTTCTCTATTCAACTGTGCTATTTAAAGAATTGCCTTCAAAGAGAAAAATTAAAATGACTACAGAATATGCTTAACGAAAACATAATAATAAGCCAGGCACCAGTGGCTCACGCCTATAATCCTAGTTACTCAAGAGGCTGAGATCTGAATATCACTGTCCAAGGCCAGCCCTGGGCAGGAAAGTCCATGAGACTCTTACTCCAATTAATCACCAAAAAATTAGAAATAGGATTGTGGCTCAAAAGATAAAGTGCTAGTCCTTGAGCTCAAGGACAGTGCCCAGACCCCAAGTTCAAACTCCAGGACAGGCATAATAACAGTAGTAGCAGTAGTAGTAGCTTTTACTTTGTTTTAATAATTACATTGTCTCCCATCCAAGTACTAACCAGATCCGACCCTGCTTAGCTTGCAAGATCAGATGAGATCGGGTGTGTTCAGGGTGGTATGGCCATACACAAAGGAGGAAGCTACAATGCTTGATAAGAAATGTACATTATCTTGCCCATCTAATTGTAACCCCTCTGTACAGTATTTTCACAATAAAAAATAAATAAAAATTAAAAAAATTACATTGTCGTTTTCTTAGAAACATAAATACATGTCTTGCTGTTTCCAATATTAATTAGTGCTAACAATACACATGCATATTAAGAACAAGATTCCATGCTAAACTTCGGCTGTTGCAAAGATCGAGTCAATACACATACTACTCTGAAGGAGCACATCGTCTAGGTCAAATCATTTTATCACACAGTCAATAAAAATATTGCTCAACTAGGCATGTACATCTATGACATTTAGATTGCTTGACAATCATGCCTTATCTGTTGTTAAATGTTTTTAATAACTACCATGAAGAAATATTTCAATAACCATAAGGCCTCAGAGAGCAATTATAATGAAACCTCATAACTAAGAATGCAAATTAGGAACTTTCAAATTTGGTAATTGAAAAACATTGCTGTATCTCTAGAAGTAATGGAGTGTTATGAAAAAAGTAACAGGTAGTGATGAACAAAGTTTAGACATATGGTGGGTGATGGGCGAAACAAATTTCAAGGCAAGAGAATATTCTGAGGAAATGGATAGAAGAGAGAACTGGGGATATGGAGGAGGAATGTCATTCTATGAATCTAGAGCAATATATGTAAGAGAACAGAGCAATTAAGAATGCGCATAGTCAGGTCAGTTATGGGACTGTAATGATCTGTACAAAATAAAGGAAGATCAATGTGAGATTTATTAAAAGTTCGTGCGATATTTAAAGGTTTCAATACTTATAATGATGAGTATTTCTATGAAAGAAGATAATAGTTGTCTTTATTTATTAGTCATATTTATTTATTAGTACCATAAACATGAGACAGTTCAATAATAACCACAAAATAAATGGTCAATCATTAAATGCAATACATGCAAGTATGCTTTATAAAGGAAAGACTCAGAAAAAATGCTGACAGAGAGAAATTTGAAAATGAAAGCAAAGGCAACTGTGGAAAGATGATGCAATGCACACTTATACTTCACACCATTTTAAAGGAAGAAATTGGCTGGTCTTTAAAATGCCATCTGACCTATACTTGAGAATACATTTTAGATATTAATTGAAAGAGGTAGAGCAGTTCACTTAGGTAGAATGCTTATATGTTACACACTGAGCTTTATCATTATACATGGTGACATTGATCTGTTTTCCCATTTATGGAAAACTTGAATGCATTTCTAATGTACACGGGTGCTGGTGGTGCTGATGGTGGTGGTAGTGTGTGTGTATGTGTGTGTTTGTGTGTACATGAAAAGAAAATTTTGAATGAGGAACTGTTCAAATGAGGGGTCATCAGTTTTGTTAATGTTATAAATACTTCCTGAGTATACCTTGAAGATAGTAAGGAAAGTTATGCAATGTTGTCTGGTTTCTACATCTATGGTATTAACCAATAAGAGAAGTTCAAAACATACCCTTAAGGTATTGAAAGTAGATTTAATCAAAAGTTACAATTTCATATTTGGAAATACTTGAATGTTGATAAATGAAAGGGGCAAAATTCTCTGGGAACATTGAAATATGACTTTAGTCAGAAGGTATTGAATTGATCAAAATGATTTAGCCCTTAAAGTAAGAAAATGACCTCAGTTATTATTTTGCCTCCTTGATCACAGTTTTGCGAAATAAATGAATGGCCTCACTGGTTGAACAGTCAATCAATAAACAGAGCTTTAGTGTGGAAGAGTTTGGGTCCATTGCATATCCGTAGCTCTGTGCTGTAGGCCACAGCATCCTCAATTTGGCTTCTGTTTTTGTCAGCAGAAAAGGTAGCTTGAAATGATTTCTGTTACTGCAAGAAGCTAAAAAACAGGGACCATTTCTCAACAATTTATTCTCAAGTTACAATTTTCTCTTCAAGTGTTTATTAACTTTGATGTTCTGGTGGTTGGAATTCATGTCTTCTTAATTAGGGATGAATTGGCTGAATCCACATTTAGGTCAATGTGTTCAATTTAGTTTGTGTTAGAGAATTCTGTGACATTTGTCAACCAATTTACAGGATGGTATAAATCATTTTATAGTTACCACTGAAACATTCTGAGTAAAATGAGTAGATGGGTGTTTTGAAGCTCTAAATATGATCCATTTTCAGATTATCAGCCTAAAATTGAGATTTTGGTAGTTGAATTTGCTATTTAAACTCTCATATAGCTAACTTCACTCATTTTCTAGTTCATATTTTTTCTTAATGAAGTAGGTAGTTTTATATTTACATGATATCATCTGTTATATTATTCCTCAAAATAACTTTGTTATAGATTAAAAGGATGGAATAATAAAGAACAGAATGAGTTATTTAAAAATCAGATATTTTAAAAATTATATCTGGCTTGACTCTCTAAATTCATTGACTAATAATGCTGTTTCTTTGGCTTAAAAGAATATGAGTAGACCCTCCTCCTCACACACACACATACCTTCTGGGTGGGTAAAATGGTCAGTACCACTGTGTGAGGGATTCAGTTAAAGTCAAAGTCTACCAACCTCAGGGAACTGGCATTGTGGTCCTAGTCATTCTTCTTTACTAAAGAAGGATTCTATTAGGAAGAATATTATTGGGATGGTCTATTATATCAGCTCTCCTCCCTGACTCTCTTGGGCTTTGTTTGCTTGAGTTTTTTGTTTGTTTGTTTGTTAATTTCACAACTCATATCCATTGACATTTTCTTTTTTTGTTTGTTTTGTTTTTTAATTTTTTATTGTGAAAATACCATACAGAGGGGTTACAATGACATGTGCAAGATAATGAGTACATTTCTTATCAAGCACTGTTGCCTCCTCCTTTGTTTCCCCTTCCCATCCCTTCCCATCTCCCCACCCCCACACCTCCCCCTCACAAAGTGGTAATGTTCGTTTTTCAACATCTCATTGTACATCTCATTGTTGCAATGGGTCCACCTGTATCCGTGTTTAAACGATTTGTTTTTCAGCATCTCTGTTTTTGCAGTTTCTGTTTTCATTTTCTTATGACAAATATTTCTACAAAGAAATCTGGTTATTTTTAGTCATGACAAAATGGATGCCAAAAAAGTAATTCTAAGAAGACCAAAAAAGCTCAAAATGTAGAAGGAAAGAGGTCAATCAGAAAAACCTATTTTGCTTCTAAAATTATGTTCTTTCTCTATCTCAGAAGGAAGGGGCCTTTTTTTAATATAACGGAATGCAAAGGGAATGTGCAGGTTTGTCTTGTTTCCACACAACTCTTGATCTTAAATCTTATCAGATCACAAAGCCTGCCTTACTTACTGTGTGAGATATAGTCCCTTGAATCTGGGTTATTTGAAGTAAAGCCCTTAATAAAACCTTATAGAACTCCTCTCCCAGAAAAATATATAATGAAAAGATAGTAAAATACCTCCTTCTTCCACCCCTACTCTCCTAAACCAAGAAAATTTACCAAGATTCAATTCTACAGCTTTATATAACACAGCTGACATACACATACATGTAAACAAACTTAATAGGCTGACATACTATCATTGCTTCACTAAAGGCCTACCAGTTTCAAAATACCCTCATCCTTGGCCTCAGAGCAGTAGGGGTAGAAATGACTAGGCTTTTGAGACCTGAAAAGTCACCTTTTTTTTCACATCTAGATGTAAATGATAACCATTTTCTAAGTTTGCTGTAATGATTTCACACACAAATGTTGACTTTCTTCCAAAACTCCTTCACAACACATCAAACACAAGAACATACACACACACACACACACACACACACAAACTTGGCACCGAATTTGCCTATCATTTTGGGCCATCTTAATAGGAACATCCAATTTAATATGACTTTTTTCTATTTAGTGAACATAAAATATACAAAATCAGGTCAATAATATATACTCTGTTCCACATGGATGAGGACAAAAGATAATTATTCAGCTGCTACTTGTCATCTTTAATAGCCTAATATTATTTCTTCAGTTACTATTAGATCTCTCTGGAATGGCAAAACAAAAAGAGCAAGATTTATGTTGGCTCAAGATTTCAGAGGTTTCCATTCATGGCATCTGGAACCATGTGATCAGGTTCAGGTTGAACATCATACTGGTAGAAACAAGAGTTTCTTCACATAATGGCATTAGAAAGGCAGAAAGGAGAGAGAAGAGGGGGAGAATGAAGTCAAAAATTCAATGTATATCCTACAAAATTAAGAAGAATGAGGGATGAGATGTGTAGGGAAGGGATGGATGAGAATGTTAAAGGGGTGTCATTGACCAAGATGCGTTGTATTCTTAAGTGTTTTGTTAAATGGTAACTCCTCTGTACAACTACTTAAAGATAATAAAAAAGAAAAATAAATGCATAAAAGTAACAATGTTAAAGTGGTGACACAGACTAAGATGTATTGCACACACAAACTGCCTCATGAAATGGCACAAAAAATTCAATCCATAACTTAAAATTAAGATAAGCAAAGGGAAGGTTGGGTTGGGAGAGATGGGTGAAAATGTTGAAAGGGGTGACATTGATCAAGATGCATTGGATTCAAAAACTGCTTCAGTGAATGGTAAATCCTTTGAACAACTACTTAAAGATAATAAAAAATACTCTAAAAAAAAGTAATAAGGAAAAGAAATCTTGACATTTGTAAAGCAAAAGTCAGCATATATACGTGAAGTTTCTAGAGTAGAAATAATAAAATGAAGAAAAATACAAGCAAAATTGAATATACATCAAGACTTTGGATATTGCCAAGTAAAATAAGATTAATAAAAAAATCCATAATAACAGAAAGAAAATTATTTACAGTAGAAAATGTTTAAAAATGAAGGACCAGAACTAAGCAATATAAGAAAATTTCCCAAAATTTTACAATCCTATAAAGCTGAAGCTGTTGTCACAATAATCTATTTACACACTTTCACATTGCATGCAAGGAAAAACAAATTGGAGGGATCTGGTAACTTAGAACCCAGAATGTTTTACTGTGTGTCTTTTAAAGTTTATTTTAATTTCTAGCTTTGAAATGAGTGATGGGAGCTAGGAAACTAATTATGAGGTGAGAGACTTTCAGGGCTAAATTTGCTTCTATAGCATCAAGTCACACTTGGGTCTCTAGCTCTAATGACCTACCTTCTTGCTAATTTGTTTTTATTAACAGGAATTTGCTAATGCAAAAAAGTCTAAGTGTTGATTAGAATTTTATTGAGTTTATTCTTCTTTCCTTATATAAATTGCCCTTTTTAAAAATACTGTTCTTTCCTCCTTTTCCATATTTTACTTAACTCCCAGTTAATTCAATTAAACATTAACCTCTAACGAGACTTTTACCTAGAATGAACTTATGTTAGAAAAAGTTATTGAATTTGCAGTAGAATTTAATAATTTTGATATAAAACAATTTACTCAATGACTAAATTACCATAATGCAAGAAAAATATTTTCTCAATCAATATTTACTTTTTCTAGATCACTTTGCATCCTTAAGCAATGTTGTACAGAATCTCATACACCTATGAGAATTTTTTTAAGAAATCTTTATTGCTGTTTTTCTTGTGGTGTTTCTTTTAGTGGAACAGTACTCGGGCTTTAACTCAGGACTTGGATGTTGTCCATCAGTTTTGTTGCTCAAGGCTGGAACTCCACCAACTGAACCACAGTTTTACTTAAAAGCTTTCTGTGGTTAGTTGAAAAAAAGAGTCTCATGGACTTTTCTGCCTGAGTTCACTTTGAACTGAGATCCTCAGATATTAACCCTGAAATGATAGGATAACTGGTCTGAGCACCCATCTTTTCTTTTGTTATTTAACCTAACTAAGCTATATAATGTCCTATTATATACCTATAAACAACTAGTGGATTACATATTCCATTTGTTACAGAATTTAAGAAGTTGCTGGCCAAAAGAGTTGCTGGCTATGCCTTTTAAGGTTTAGTCTAAGACTAAAATACAGACACAAAACAGTCTCCATCCCTTGCTCTTCTTCTTTCCTAGTTTTGCAGGATGATTATCTTTCCTAGTGTAAAATTAATCATTATTCTTTTCTGAAATGGACACAGAAATTCTGTATGTTGATTCAGTTTTTTCTTCTGGCATTTGCTCTTTTTTCTAAAACGTGATCACACTACGTGATGATGCCTTTTCTGGTTCAAAGTCTCACCAGCTCTCTTGCCACTTCCCATCTTGTGTAGAAAAAAGACACAGATTTCTGAGTCTATTCATGTATTTACCTCAAAGGACAAAATCACTGAGAGACCCTGCTACAGTATAGGTATGACTAATATGTTGACCTGCAATCAGCTACTTTGAGACCTCAGTATGATATCCTGTTCTTCCTTTAGTAGAAATAATACAGGGCAAGTAGAAATAGCGTTGAATATGGTGAAAGCAGGAATTTCACAGGCATCACACTGTGAAGCCTGTGAAGTTAAAGCTCCAAGAAAGAAACAGGCAAGGTGATGACTCGAGAACTTTAAATTAGCAAGTTTTTAACTCAGCTTTCTTCCTAAGTGAGAAGGTGGGAAACAGCAAATTTCTTCAAGCTGGTATGGTACAGTTTTACGCATATGAAAGAAGTATATGACTTATAAAATGAATTTTTCCCAGAAAACTTCCATCACACTTCATTAGTGTGATCAACTCTAATCCACAGTTTCTGTTGTCTCCAAATAGAAGTGGAGCCAATATTACTTTCCTTGATTTTCTCCCTCAGAAGGAATCCTTTTTTCCCAGGAAGAAGATGGGAGATGAGTGGTGGGTGGTAACAGATAGTAATAGAAGGAAGTGAATATGATCACATTAAATTACATGATATACTTATATACACTTATATAAATATAGTATGTATCATATACAGTCATATGGGTGTTTGTCATATACATATATTATATACTTTGACATATATACATTACACATGTATAATATTTATATATATATATTTACAGTGAAACCCACCATTTATTCAATTAATATAAGCTAGCTACTTCTTCAGTAATCTCTTTCCCCCCTTCATACCAGCAACATTTCAGAGATGAGAGGATGGTTCTAGCTACTTCACTACAGCTTTGGAGAAAAGAGATACAGCTGTTTTATAGATATACTAACCTACTAGACAAGATTTTGCTGTCACTTTTGAGAACCATTCAATAATCATTTTGCCAGTGTTTATTCCTACAAGCACAGTATGTCTTTATCGAGAAAGTAAACTTTGTATACTTCTTCTAAGCCACCTTGGAGTACCAGTAATGAGAGCCCTGGCTGGATTTTGGTTGATGCTGTTGTTGTTGCTTCTCAGTCTGTGAGATTCTCAGAACTTCATCATCATATGACGGGTCATGGTTAACAGTCTGCTTTAGCTTGACTTTCCCTAGCATTAGCTGTGCTTCTTTTACATTTATATGCTAGTGATATGGGATTTGGTGACACTCTCAGGCTTTGGTTAACTCATTCTCTTTTCCAGGCAAACTTCCATGTCTTATAGCTATAACTGCTTTGTCTTACAAATCTTTGTCTTTATAAGGCTTTGTCTTACTGTTATGTGCTTTTGTGTTCCTAAAGTCCTGTTTTTTGTTTTGTTTTTGTTTTGCTCTGTTTTAGTTGTTCAGAGGAGTTAGACCTTTGGATTCCTTCCCTGAGTTTACTACTACTGTTTTTAAGTTTTTGGGGAAGAGAATAAATGAACTAGAGTGGAATTCTTATATAAAAATGACATGTGTGTGGAGTGAGCTGGCTCACACTTGTAATTCCAGCATTCGAAAGACTGAGATGGGAGGACTGATTTTGAGGCCATACTTGGCTAAATAAAGAGAACTTTTCTCGAATATAGGTATGTGTGGAGGGGAATAATCAGAATTGGATTCTAGATCATCAGTTCAAATAAATATATTAGATGGTATGTGTAGTTTCCTGTCAAGGTATAAAAAGAATGTGATAGCAATGGAATTCTATGCCTCCATCAGAAAGAATGACATTGCCCCATTTGTTAGAAAATGGAAAAACTTGGAAAAAATTATATTAAGTGAAGTAAGCCAGGCCCAAAGAAACATAGGTCCCATGGTTTCCCTTATTTGCAATATCTAGTATATGTATGAGTCAAGCGGAAAAGGTCAGATAATGTGATGTTAGGAAAATGAACCCTTAGATATGTATTTTAATGTTTTTTTCTTTCATGCATGTGTTTCTAATGCATTTATAAGATTATCTCTTTGTTGCTTTGTATGTCCCTCCCCCCACAGTATAACCCCTGCTTTCACTATATTTGATGTCAATATAACTTGTGGAGGAGATGGGGAAAAACAAGTCGTTTAAGGATACAGGTGGACCTGTTGCAACAATGAGAAGTACAAGTTGTCATGTCGAAAATGAGCTTTATAACATTGGTGTGGGGGGGTGGGAGGGAAGGCTGGGAAGGGATGTGAAGGGTAAACAAAGGAGGAGGCTGTACGCATTATCCTGCCCATGTAATTGTAACCCCTCTGTACAGTATGTTCACAAAAAAAAATAAAATTTAAAAAAAATTAACATCAAAGATTATCCACAATTTTCTGAAAAGAATAGTAAAATACTCTTCCCTTTTCAGTGTAGTATTGAAAGTATACTTCTAAAATGACATGTAACAGTAGATATAATGTAGAAACCAGGATGAGAATCCATCTGTCCTCTATTAAGCCAAGAATTAATCTTTAAGATGATCTGAGTTCATATTTTCTTTTAAAATGAAAAGTTTTTAAATTTGTAATATTGTTAGCAACAATCCACATAAGCAAGTTTGCTGAAGTTCTTCATATTTTTAAGTATGAAGATATCTTGAGAACAAAGTATTTGAGAACAAATTTTAGACAGTCATGTTTATAGAACTTCAAGAGATTCTTTCATTCTCATTACACAAAACTAAACTGTTAACATAGCCTCCATTAATAATGCCTTACAAGCACATGGGTGTACTTCCCATGTATATGCTGCAATTCCCATTGATGATTGTTCCTTTTTCGCTAGAAGAATGCTTTTACCATCCATCTCTCATAGTTAACTACTCTTCTGGTTTCAGCTGAAACATGGTTTATCCATACTCCTTCATTATAGTTGTTCTTTTAAAAAAATATGTTTTCATTGTAAAAATACTGTACAGAGGCGTTACAGTTATATGTGCAAGCTAATGAGTACATTTCCTATCAAGCATTGTTACCTCCTCCTTTGTTTTTCCCCTACCATCCCTTCCTTCCCACTCCACAACTACACTCCTCCAACACCCCTAAAGTGTGAAGTACATTTTTCAACATAGTGTCTTGTACATCTCATTGTTACAATGGATCAACCTGTATCACTATTTAAGTATTTTGTTTTATCCCTTCCCCTCCCCAAAGTAGAGAAGTGTATATACAAGATGGAGGGCACCAATACCAAATACAGTGAAAACAGGGGTTATATCGTAGGGGATGAATATACAAAGAATCAAAAAAACACATAGTACATTATAAATATGTTAGAAACAATAGCAAGAAAGAAAAAACTACTTGTGTCCCTATCTTGGAATTCATGTCACTTAACATCATCTTATCTGCTCATATGTACATAGCTTTTGACCTTTTCTGCTTGTCCCAGACATATACTAGTTGTAAATAAGGTAAACCATAGGACCTATGTTTCTTTAATATATATTTTTCCCAAGTCTTTCCATTTCTTAAGAAATTGGGCCATACCATTTTTCTGATGGAGGCATAGAATTCATAGATAGATAGATAGATAGATAGATAGATAGATAGATAGATAGATAGATAGATAGATAGATAGATAGATAGATCTCTGTATATATGGGTTGGATCCATATCTTAGCTATGGTAAATAATGCTGCAATAAACATAGTTGTGCTAGCAGTTTTAGTATGGTCTTGTTTGCGATCATTTGGGTAAATGCCCAAAAGTGGCATTGCTGGGTCATAAGGGAGCTCTATGTGGAGTCTTTTGAGGAACCTCCATACTGCTTTCCAAAGTGGTTGAACAAGTTTACACTCCCACCAACAAGCAGTAGGGTTCCCTTCTGACCACATCCCCCTCCCCTCCAGAAACTGTTGTAAGAGTTCTTGATTATAGCTGTTCTTACTGGGCTGAGGTGGTATCTCAATGTTGTTTTGATTTGCATTTCTTTTATGACTAGAGAGGTTGAGCATTTCTTCATATGTCTATTGGCCATCTTTCTTTCCTCTTCAGAGAAGTTTTTCTTTAAATCTTTAGCCCACTTGTTTATTGGGCAGTTGTTTCTTTGAAGATTTGTTGTTGGGAGATTTAATTTTTTCTGAGTTCCAGGTATATTTTAGATATGAGACCCTTGTCCGTTGTATGGCTAGTGAAGATCTTCTCCCACTCCATGGGCTTTCTATGGATCTTGCTGGACATGTACTTTGCCATGCAGAAGCTCTGCAACTTCATGCAATCCCATTTGTCCAACCTTTCCTTGATTTGTTGTGTTTCTGGGTCTCTATTAAGAAAATTTTGGCTTGTGCCAAGGAGACCTAGAGTTTCTCCTATTCCATCCTGTAATGTTTTCAGAGTGTCTGCTTGACTTTGAGGTCTTTGATCCATTTAGAGTTGATTCTGGTGCAGGGTAATATATAAGGATCTAGCTTTAGTTTTCTGGAAGTGGTTAACCAGTTTTGCCAGCACCATTTACTGAAGAGGCTGTCTTTCTTCCATTCTATTTTTTTAGCTCCCTTATCGAAGATTAGGTGGCTATAGTTCTGTAGGTTCATTTTTGGGTTTTCAATTCTATTCCATTGGTCCTGAGGTCTGTTCTTGTGCCAGTACCAAGATGTTTTGATTACTATGGCTTTTTAGTAGAGTTTGAATTTTGGTATTGATATTCCTCCAGCACTATTCTTTCTGTTTAGGATTGTTTTGGCTATTTGGGGTCTTTTATTGTTCCATATGAATTTTTGGGTTGCTTCTATTTCCCTGAAGAATGAGGTCGGAATATTGATAGATAGCCTTGGGAAGTATTGCCATTTTCACAATGTTGATCCTTCAGATCCAGGCACATGGGAGGTTTTTCTACTTCCTATGTTCTGCTTTGGTTTACTTTTTCAGGATTTTAAAGTTTTCATCATAGAGGTCCATCACTTCTTTAGCTAAGTTAATTCCTAGGTATTTTATTTTTTGTGGGGTTATTACAAAAGGAGTTGCTTTTATGATTTCAGCGGTGCTCTTCTCATTGTTGGCATAAAGAAAAGCCATTGATTTTTGAGGGTTAATTTTATACCCTGCTACTTTGCCAAAGTTTCGAATCAGCTCGAGTAATTTGGGAGTGGAGTCCATGGGATTCTTTAAATACAAGATCATGTCATCTGCAAAGAGGGAGAGTTTTATTCAGCTATCCCTATTTGGATCCCTTTTACATTTGCATCTTGTCTTATTGCTGTATCTAGGCAATCTAATGCTAAATTGAAGAGAAGTGGAGAGAGTGGACACCCTTGTCTCATTCCTGAGTTTAAATGAAATGGCTTTAGTTTTTTTTGCCATTAAGTATAATGCTGGCTGTAGATTTGTCATATACAGTCTCTATTGTATGGAGGGATGTTGCATGGATTCCTAGTTTTTCCAAAGCGTTCATTATAAAGGGGTGCAATAAAATGCAAACATAAAGGGGATCAAAATAGAGAAAGATAAAATAAAACTCATGGGATTGCATGAAGTTGCAGCGTTTCTGCATGGCAATGGACATGTCTAGCAAGATCAATAGAAAGCCCAAGGAGTGGGTAAAGATCTACACTAGCTGTACAACAGACAAGGGTCTCATATCTAAAATATACCTGGAACTCAAAAAATTAAATCTCCTGGGGCTGGGAAGGTGGCTCAGTAGTACAGTGTTTGCCTTGCATGCATGAGGCCCTGAGTTCGATTCCCCAGCACCACATAAGTAAAAAGAAAAAAAGCCGGAAGTGGCGCTGTGGCTCAAGTGGTAGATCGCTAGCCTTGAGCTGAAGAGCTGGGACAGCGCCCAGGCCCAGAGTTCAGGCCCCACGACCGGACCCCCCCAAAAAAAAACAAAAAAACAACAACAAAAAATTAAATCTCCCAACAACAAATCCTCAAAGAAACAACTGCCCAATAAATAAGTGTACTAAAGACTTAAAGAGAAACTTCTCTGAAGAGGAAAGAAGGATTGCCAATAGACACATGAAGAAATGTTCAACCTCCCTAACCATAAAAGAAATGCAGATCAAAACAACATTGAGATACCACCTCACCCCAATTAGAATGGCTATAATGAAGAACTCTAATAACAGATGCTGAAGGGGATGTGGCCAGAAGGGAACCCTACTGCATTGTTGATGGGAGTGTAAACTTGTTCAACCACTTTGGAAAGCAGTATGGAGGTTCATCAAAAGACTCCACATAGAGCCCCTGTGACCCAGCAATCCCACTTTTGGCATTCGATCTTCTGCACGGTCTAACCTACTGTTTTTTATTTCATTTCCTTCTAATTGGTCAGTTTTGATGGCTTCAAATTCTTTGTTGGATCTTTGTTTTAGGTCTTGTATGGATTTCTTTACCTCTTTAATTTGGTGTTCAGTGTTTATATTCAAATCTCTTAGTTGATTGGTTATGGTTTCCTTGGACTCCCTTTCCTTCTGCTGGGCTCCATTAAGCATTCCCTTGTGGTCTCTCTGGATTCCTTCAGCTGTCTGTTTATGGCTTCCATGAATGCTTCTATTGACATTGTCTGTTCTCATCTCGCTCACACAATTCCTGTATTACTATTTGATTAGCTTCTTCATGCTCACAAGATTCCTGTATTAATTTTTGGCTAGACTCATCTTGCTCGTGAAGGTCTTGTGTTAATCTTTGGCTAGCCTCATCTTGCCATTCTCAGGATTTGTATTTACTGTTTCAATTGTTTGTCTTTTACCCCTCCTGCTGCTGGGCATGGTGCCTCGGTTGTAGTGGGCAAGGTCAGCCTCTGGCTCTGTTTACCCAGTGAAGAAAGTCACTCCCCTGGGGGCAGAGATCTCTCTTCCTGGGTGGGGTGACTTTCCTCTGGGGGGAGCTGAGCCCAGCAGGTTAGGTCAGGTTCCTGTGACCTGGTGAATGGCTCCTATTGTTTTCTTCCAAGGCCTGAGTTGGAGCTAGCTGCTTGGCTGGGCCTGAGTCAGTATCAAAGATGGAGTTCTTCTCTGGTGGTGGAGAAGGGTCTACCTTCCCACCGCTGCTCCATGAGAAGTAATGAGGATGTCTTGGGTGTACTCACTCTAGCCTCTTGGTTTCTGGGCCATCCCTGGTTTGCCATCAGCAGGATGATGATTTCTGCTCCTTGTCAGTTCTTGCTGGTGGTGAGTAGAATCCGCTCTCACATCACACCTGGCATCTTTCTCCTGGGCTCTCTCTGTTGATATGGTGGCCACAGCAGCAGCCACTGCCACCGCCAGGGACCGGTGCTCAGATCTGTCTCCTTTCCCAAGCTGCCTGGATTTTTCCTCTCTGGCCAAACTCCCTGTTCTCTGATGGCACATTTTGTGTATGCCTAGGACTGTTCACTGGAACGTGAAAACTGCTTTCTATGCAAGAGCGTGTTTTGCTTCTAGCTTCTCTTTTGCCATCTTCCTCCGGACCACCTATAGTCACTCTTGAAACCATGCTTTTATAGTTTAGAAACTTTTCTCTTTTTAATTATATAGTTATTGATGGAAGTATACATTTCTTCCCAATACATACAAAACCATGAAATCAATAAGCCTGAATGCTTTGGTCACAGTTGTATTTTGTTTATCACGATGTTCAACACGGGATAGAATGGAAAACAAAATGTTTCCTGGTGTATGAGTCTATAAAAGAATATATGAATTGTTTAAGAATGGGTTTGGTTGATTGATCAAACATTTAACCTAGATTGAACAGCTTCTTTAATAATGTAAGACTAAAGAAAATGTACAGGAAAAAAATACCTCAAAAACAGTTTGCTTCATTCGTCATCTTTTGCCTTACATAATTTTATTTTTCTATATTAATGTTTACTATTTTACAAAGGATACAGAAAGGAAGTGCAAATATTATTCAATATTAGTAGTTTTTTAGTATTGGTGGAAAACAAATTATGCTTGTCATGATTTTCTTTTACTTTTATAAATTATATCATAATTCTCTCACTTGTTAGTATGTTTTTCTTCCCACAATCCTATTACTTCTTTGGATGAAAACTATACATCTGTATAACATATCTACTTATATCTTATACCTCCCTTTTTAATCAGATTTTTACTACATTTAACATGTTGTTGTATATATATGTGCAATTTAAGCTGTACTGCTTAAATCTGTGGGCTGTATTTAATTCATCTATACAAAAAATGCTGAGCACTTGATAGACATTCAATAAATGAATTATGAACCAAAGTAAGAATTTAATAAATAACTGTATATTTCCCAATTTTTTCTTAATTTCTTTCAGTTAAAACTCAAGTGATGGGAGAAATAAAGATTGCCTTAAAAAAGGAAATGAAAACAGATGGTGAACAACTTATAGTTGAAATTCTTCAGTGCAGAAATATTACTTACAAATTTAAGTCTCCTGACCACTTACCAGGTAATTAATTTTATGATAATGTTTAATGTATCTTGGAATTTATTTAAGGTATATCTTGAATACTATAAGAAATGGTAACTAAAATTTGGTCTGAATATAAAATGTATCATAAAATATAAAAAATGATTTTTAATTTTTTCTGTATAGCTCAGATCCTTTTACACTAGTTTTTAATATAGGCTGCTATATTTATTAATCTACAGGAAAAATATTTTCTTTAAATCACCTTAGGCCAATAGAAACAAAGTGAATACAATTAACTACTTTTGTATAACATGAGTTATTCTTTTAGTAGAAATTTGTCTTGTTTGTTTGTTTATTTGTCTTTGGAATGGTAAGGGGGCCACAGAAGTGGTGGGACAAAGAGTGAATAAAATAAATGCCGCAGTGATACTTGCTAGACATTATGTTGAAAAAGAACTACACAGCTTGTAGGTAGGGACAGGGAGGAAAAAGTGGGAGAGAAGGGAAGGGATGGCATTATTCAGAGGAAATGTACTCTTTTTTACTTATGTAACTGTAACTTCTCTGTATTTCACCTTTACAATAACAATACATACTTTAAAAGAAAGAAAATTGTATGATTGATTGACGCTGAATGACTTGAAATGTTATTTTCAGATTTATATGTGAAAATATACATAATGAACATTTCTACCCAAAAGAAGGTGATTAAGAAAAAGACAAGAGTTTGCAGACATGATCGGGAGCCTTCATTTAATGAAACTTTTAGATTCAGCCTAAGTCCTTCTGGACATTCTCTTCAGGTAACTCTGCATTATACATTTACTGTTTTTATGTTTTCTGCTCATTTTTTATTTATTTGCTATTAGAATATTTAATATTTATAATATGTTAGAATTTATACTATATATGCATATTTGGAATATGTTAGAGTTTATACTAGAGTTTATATTATATTTGAAAAATAATAATTAATCATAAGAGATCTCTCCCAAGAAACCTTTTATACTTCTGTAGTCCACTCTGTTTATTTTATGTAGACTTCTTTTCCTGCCCTAGTCACTACCACTAATCTTCTTTGGGCCTGCATCTTTTTTCTTCACATTATTTTGGTAGTTTACCTGCCCAGCTTGTCATTTGTGCTTGAAATCTTAAATCATGCCATCATACTGCAGCCAGAGTTATCCTGTTAAAACACTGGTTGGGTTACATTAAAGTTCTACAATGATTCATTCCAATGAGTCACCTACCTAGTGTTCTCTAAAGTGGCTCTTAATTATATTGATTTAGTTTCAGCTCCTTGTATACTTTTCCACACACTCAATACTCTAGTCACATCAGAATCTTTTCAAATCAGGTTAAGCCTCCAATGCTTGTCTCACATTTTTCTTCCCTTTCAAAAATTCCCTTCTCACTCTTCTCCATCTAATACCATATTCCATGTCTTTCAATAAAAAACACATTGCAATCACTGATGACACTAAAAATAATTTATCATACCTCTGTCACAAATTACTTTGTTTATTGTTATGTTATCAATAACAGTCTGTCTTGTGCAATAATCTGTATAGGGATTAATTTTCATTGCTCTTTATCAAAGCATTTCATATTGTGCATCTTCAGTAGACATAGAAATAAGAAATGGAAGAATAAATGTGGAGAGAAAGGAAGAGATTTCTAAAAATATGTAAAAAAAAAGGGAGGGGTGAACCAATTCAGCAGTGAAACCCATTAGACACTATGTTGGAAATGAGCTATACAACTTTGAAGTCAGGGAAAACTGGGAGAAAATGAGGGAAAGGTGCACTATTCAAACAGAAATGTACTTTTTACCTGACTTATATGACTGTAACTTCTCTGAAGATCACCCTTTTCAAATTTTTTTAATAAAGTAAAATGAACTGAAAAAATATATGAAGAAATCTCGTGAAACTAGGACTTAAAGCACTAGAGATAAAGATGAGATATTAAAAGTCAAATATTCACCGAGAGGATTAACTGGGGTTTGAGTAGAATGGAATAAAAAGTTAAAGAATTACTAAAATCTATGTGAAAGAATATGTCATTCAGAGAGTGATTAGCCATAGAGATTAGTTGTAAAAAAGAAATATAGGTTTGTTTCAAAATAATTTATTAAGAGAGCAAGGAATCAAGCCACAATACAAAGTTATTTGAATATTCCTCACCAACCAGAAACCTACTGTTCTCTATGTTTCTTTCAATTATTCTCTAAAATTAACAACAAAAAGAGATCCCTTTGTTGGTTGATCTGTCTGTGAAAGGGTAAGTGGAGCGCAGAAATGGAAGGGCAAAAAAACAAATGAAGCAGTGGTACTCAGTAGAAACTATGTTGAAAATGAACTATACATTGTAGATGGGGACAGAAGGGAAAACCTGAGAGAGCACCAAGAAAGGACTAACACTGTCATAATCATTCCCTGATTTATGAAACTATAACCCCCTGTACATTTCTTTATAATAACAATAGAAATATTTAATATCAAAAACGAGATCTCTTCAGTCTTAGGCCCTATGGAGGCATGTAAGCTCTAAATATAACTTAAGAAACGGTATTGTTTGTATATGTATGTATATATATAAACATATATACTGTATATATATATATATATACTATAATATAAACTACCAAACTACTAAAGTCCTATTTATTTACTCAGCATTCAAATCATTTTGTACTTTATTATTTCATAAAACAGCATAAATATAACTGGCAAGGTTATTTTGTGAAATCTTTCATCAATCTCAGCATATAACTAGTTAGAATTAGCTGATTTGCCTTTATTATTTAATACTATTCATTAATACTATTCATATGCATTGGATGAGTCTTTTCCTTTCAGGATAAGAACAGAAATGGTGTGAATTATCTGATATATCTAAAACTTTTGAAGAAATCTTCAGCATCAGAATGTATTTGCCTGACACTTCTTCCCTCCTTACACTTTCTTTTAAATGCCATTTGTTTGATGATTAAATGTCCTTTAAATGAAAATGTCCTTTAAAATGTGTGTATATATGTATATATCCTTGACTTTTTTCCAGATTTTGCTATTCTCCAATGGAGGAAAGTTTATGAAAAAGACCTTGATTGGTGAAGCTTGTATCTGGTTGGATAAAGTGGATCTCAGAAAAAGAATAGTCAACTGGCACAAACTTTTGGCTAGCTCCAATCAAACACATTGAAAAAACATGTCTGTTCAGGGTAATAAAATGGATATAAATATATGCAAAGCAAGACTGTAGTTGGATACTGCTATACCAAGCTTTGTATTCAGGAGCAAACATGAGAAATGAAACAATAGGCAAGAAAACAAGTGTTAAAGCTTTGTAACTTCTTTGTTGTGGAACACAGGAAATTTGAAAATGGTCATGTGCTGGAAAGAAACCAACAAAAATAGAGCTCGGAGACCCTGGATTTCTCGTAGCTATGAAGAGAAACTGAGAGGAATTCTGAATATAAAAATCTCTGAGGAGAATTGAGCTGAAAAGACAGGAGCTCAAAGATTAATATGGTTTCAAAAGGCGGTGGAAAAGCAGCCCTTTAGTTGGAAACAAAAACATAAACAAACCATGGAATTGAATATGTTTTCAGATGTTCAAAAATCTTTCTTCTTCATCTTATATTATCAACTACTTTCTGGATTGAAATTCTGATATGAGATGCACCTAAACATGTGTCCCAGACTGGAAATGAGGATCTCTGTTCAAAGGGAAAAATGAAGCAGGATATATAGAATTGTGAATTTTGTATCAGTTGTACAAGTTTTTCCTGTGTCTCTTTAAAAAGATGTGCAATGAAATTTCAGAAACATGTAATAAAAGCACATTTTTCCATTTAATTGAAATAACATACAGTGAAGATAGTACTATATAGAAATGAAATTATATTTTTAGACAGAAAGACAATAATGGCTAATAAGTAGTGTTGACCCATAAAATATTGGAGCCTTGGTTGAAAACATTTACCAAGGCATTATCAATCTACATACCAAAGGACCTAAAAAATTCATAACGTTCTAGGAAGCATGACCACTTGTGTTATGAAAAATTACAAATACATGAATTATACTGCATATTTCCTTTCTCTCAAATAATATATTGACACAGAGAGAAAATTCAACCTCTGGCAAATAAGTCTTATTAATGTATGAAACTTACTAATTCAATTGATGTCAGCCTCTGTGATTCCATAACATTTTCCACATGGACTCTGTAACTAATTCTCCCTAGTTCTCTATTTCTCCCCATTAATGATAATATCTTTGTGATCAGGTTGATCAACTTTGGGAAATTATGTGGAAAAAGTCAATAATTAAATGCAAAATATACATTGAACTATTTTAATAATATGAAATGAAATAACCAATGTCTGTGTCATTAAAAATGAAACATCCTTTTATTAACCATTAATAATGAAAGTAGCACAGAGCTACTGTACAAAGTTTAATTAGCTGGGATTAAAATTGTGGCTTCTGGTTTGAATCTGCTACTGAGCTTACACAGGTCACTTATACCACCTTCCTGTTTTCTTATCTTTAAAAACAAAGATATATTCCTAATCTTACTCCTTAAGCATTGAGATACCGAAAGCAAGAGATCTATGAAAGATGAAAGCACATTTCCAAATATAGTTTTATACACAGAAGTGAGGAGTAAGTATTATGGAACATTTCATTCCTCAAATTTTATATGAGAGAAACAGCCCCAAACCAATGAGAAGCATTGATATACTTAAATGCAGTAAATTAATTCCAAAATTCATTTCATTTAGAAATAAACTTTCATTTAGCTTTAAAAAAGGATGAAGAATTAAATGAAAAATATCTGCACATTTTTATACCAAACCCAATGAATCATACAGATTTTTATCTTACCCAAATTAAATCAAATTACTTCTCAGAAAATTATGAACCTAAAAGCTGCTACTTTATTCAAGATGAGGTTTTGATGTGGCTTAGAGGTAACCATCTTTAAAATATAGGTCAGATATTGAATTTTCTTATTTTTAATGAAAATACTTCAAATTTGAAAGAAATGTAAAACATTACCATAAAGAATTTCTTACATATACAGACTATATCTTTATTATATTCATAAAGAAATGTAAATACAGTTTTCCCCAACCTAATATAACCATCACTTGCCTTTGCTCTATTTTTCACTCCCCGCCCCCAACAATGAAATACCAGTTACTATTGCTATTGCTCTATAAAGAGCATGGGGGAAGAAATTATCAAAGATATGGTATTTTTCAGGTTTCATTTTTTTAAAGACTAATAGATCTGCTGTTTGTTGCCATGGATATTTCCAGCAGAAGCAGTTGAGGAAGCTCATAATCATCAGTCATAAAGGTCTGGGAAGATCTCCTTCTCACATCAAAAGGCTCTACTATTTGCTATTAAAAAGAAATCCTCTTCTCTGGTCCTCTCCTGCAGCCATTTGCCTCCAGAGGTATGCACGAGAAGTTGTATGACCAGTTGATATATTTCATTCTTGTTGTGATTTCTTTTGGACTAATAAAAGCAGAAGGACTAGCAGAACATGATCATCCTTGAGAAGCTATTTAACTGGAAAGAATGAGAGCCTTTCTATTTCAAGTGCCCCTTGACTTCAAGGAACTGGGGATGGGACTAAGTCACTCAAAGTCAAAATGAGAGGGCTTCTTTTTTGTGCACCAGCATCCCCTTCAGAGAGCATAAGATGCTGTCAGTGTGCCAAGTTTGCAACTGACCAAACCTCTAGGTTGTACTGGAATTATTCTATGCAACACTGATCCTTATATGAATGCATCTCTTCTGAATGAGTTTGATTACCCTTCTTACCACAAAACTATTCCTTTTTAAATTGCAAATAGGGCTCTTAGTGTTTTTTTACTTTTTTGTATATACCATAGCACATGATTTACCACATATTATTTTATTTTATTTGAATTGCCTTTTTTAACCTAATAGAAATAGTTTGTAATTTCTAATTAATTATGTGATTAATCCAATTACTGCATTTATAAATGAGTCATCAAAGACTAAAGTTGTTTGTTAAAATTTGGCCCAAAAGAAACTTTCAGCTGTAGAAGAAATAGCACAGAGTGAAATCAAACAAAAGACAGGGAATTTTTGAATCATCATCATAAACACAGATAAGCTACTAGAGAAGTTGGTGTTTTCTCTGTTTTCATCTACTACTAAGGAAAATTGTGGTGATTCTAAATTCTTTATTTACCAGTTTAGTTTAAAGGAACAATATCCACAACAAAAGAGTAATCATTACCTTTGCTTGTTAAAAATCACCCACGTTTTAAAAAAATCACACTAATAAGATGTATATTTTTAGTGTATCAGTGAGATTAATTTTGTGGACCACACACACTAAAAGAGTCATATTGTGGGACTATTATAGCTGGTAACCAGCTGATTATTGATAATTGTTGCAGGAATGGTGTTGACGATAGTGATGCTAACTATAGTGACAGTTGTGGTGGTGTAAAGTAAAACAAATAATATATTATTATATTGTGCCCAATCAATTAGAAATTATTTGATCAATGCCTCATTTCATTAAGATATCACAAAGATATTTATAGTATTTTTTTACTTTATTATTTAAATCATAACTAACAATATTTTTTAAAAAATTATTTTCATTGCTAGAATATCAAATATTCCAAAATTAGCCGGCTACAGCTCTGTGTGTTTATAACTGTATGTATTGCAGAGGTGACTTTCCCTTTTTGAACTTGAAATGAAAGTAAAAGAAAACTCAATTAAAATGGTGAGCTATTTCTTTAATAATTCTTGCCTCCAGTGTAAGAGTGAATGAGTAAAACAGATATTCTCATTGAATATGACTCAGTGATGTTTTCTGTATGTCCCATGTTGTTATTATCAAAAGTGCTCACTAAACCAAAATCATCTCCTCAGATTCTTTATCCGATAGGTAGATTGAGAGTGTTTTCTTAATTTGTTAATTGTACATAAGTATAGATTTGGTAAAATAGGTAAAATTGAACTATTCACTTCATTTGGAAATTGCATGTGAATATAATTATTCACTTGTGTCTGTATTTGTTCTGTGATGTGCTCGGGTGCTCCCACTACTGATTACTGTGTGTGCTAATATCTTTAAAAAATTACAGCCAATAGTAAGGGGAAAAACTTGTCTAAAAAATTAAATCCTAATAAAATTGATTTCAAATTAAAAAAAAGTACTTGGAGATATGTTTTGTTTCTAACTATATGTCGCATGCCATGTTGGTGATTGCTGATGTGGGGGTTGTTTAAGGTTGAGGGGTTATTAGGGTTACTAAAATCCCTCTAGAAAATTTAATGAACAAATTCAAATAAATTATTTGGCTAGAGATTTATAAATTGACCTAAAAAACAGGATTGTGTAAAAAATGCTTATACAAATCTGTCTCAAGTGTAAAAATATGTCTTGGTTTTGTGATTGTACACAAGATGTATCTTGATAACTTATGTAAATTGTGTCGAATAAAGGCTGCAGTCTCAGCCTAACTAATAAATATTGAAAATATCAACTTGGGTGTGTTCTGGTTATCAACAAGTTTTGGGACTCAGGCATAAACCTTTTTTTAGAATTCACAATGTGCAACAAAAGTCTAAAAACCATAACAAAACAAAATGAAAAGGAGATAATTAGTACAGACATAGACAGATGTTAGATTTTATATAAAAAGTTTAAAAGAGATGCCTTTTGATGGCTACGATTTTCTCAGTGAGATTAAGTATGATGTCATCTGCTTAGAGTAAAAAAAGAAACTAATAAGGACTAATTCTTGAATAAAGATGATTTTAAACAGTTCTGGAGCAGAGTAATAGAAAAGGTAGACTTGAAGAGAGAGATCCTCCACATAGAAGGGTCCTTTGAGCTTAGTGAGAGTGTGCAGTCATATCCATCTGCCATGTTACCATCTGTGACTTTTCCCTGACTGAATAGGAAGTTTATATGCAAGAGCAGAGAAATGCAGAAGTATATGTGTGCATGTGCAAATGTGTGTGAGAGAGAGAAATAAGCAGCAGCAGCAGCAGCAGCAGAAGAAGAAGAAGAAGAGTAAATTTTTTTAATTTAATTTTATTTGTGAACATACTGTACAGAGGAGTTACAATTACATGGGCAGGATAATGCGTACATTTCTTACCAAGAATTGCAGCCTCCTCCTTTGTTTACCCTTCACATCCCTTCCCAGCCTCCCCCCTCCCCCC
>NW_012267306.1:8709631-8745284 GCF_000151885.1 Dipodomys ordii
CTCTCAATTCCTGAATTACTCTTTGATTAGCTTCTTCCCGTTTGTGGGATTCCTGCAGTTCTCTTTCCTCCTGTTCGTGTGATTCCTGCACTTCTCTTTGAGTGTTCTCAGCCTGCTCACACCATTAAGAGTAAATTCTTATTAGGATTGATTACCAAATGAATTAAACAACAACAAAAGCACTCAAGTGAGTGCAAGTACAAGACATGTTGATTTTAAATTGCTGGACTATCAAATATACCAGTAAAAGAAAGAAGTAAAATATATAAAAAGGATAAAATGGGGAACAAAACCATATTTATGATTTTAAAAGATGATAGAAGAAATTATTTCTCTAGAGAAGTATAGGAAGCCATGAATCAAGTTTTAGAAAGTGACTATAGAGTTTACTAGTTGAATGAAAAGATTTAAGGCTGAGAGTATGCTGTTAACAAGAAAACCATGGTGAAAACTCATTATTTCATAAATGAAAGACCTTCCTAAAAATAGTTTACAAAAATAGTGGTTATCAAGTGTTTAGGTTTGATTTCTAACCTGCCATAAATTATAACCTTTGGAAATAGTAATATTGTAATAAATAATATGATTCATAAGAGAACAAATCTGATTGGTATTTATTTTTAATTATATTTTGTTAACTTTAAGTAGCTGTGCAAAGGTATTACCATTCAACAAATCAGTTTATAATTGTTATTTAAAGATTGAAAGTTTTGCAAATAAAATATCTCTATACATATTTAAGTCTCAATACTTCACACATTTTGAAAAATGTACTCAGAATTGTTCTTCTTGAACATTTGGGAAAAAAGATCACAGAGCCAGAGACAATTATTAATAGAATTGGCCAATTTTCTTTCATTTTCTGTGTAATATTTTCCTCAGCTCATACTGACCTCAGGATGCTCAAATGACATTTCTGCTGCAAGTGGCAGAAAGTTTCTCTTGTAGAGAGAGACTTTATTTGGTTGATTTTACTTCTATTATTTGTTCTACTTGTGAAACAGTTAATATCAAATGATGAAAATCTTTAGATGGCTCAAATACTACCCAATCCACTATTGTGGACATTTGAAGGGAAACCATTAGTGGTTATGTGGTTGAAGTGGTGGAGTACAAGCTGAGCAAGAATAGGAAGCCCTGAGTTTAAGCCATAGTATCAAGATAAAAAAAATAATTAAATTAATATTTAAAAGTAAAAGAAAGCTATCCTCTATTAAATTATTTCTGCACAATGGTATTTGGGGTTTCCTGGCTGCAAGAATGAATTACACAATATTCCATGCAATCATGCTTGATCCAGATACTACCGGCCCTTTCTTGGATTTGTACAGACAGCTATCTCACCTCCTTCAAATGTATCCTCTTCCCTGACCTGTTAGAAAAGCACATCTGAGCCAAACGGGTCCCAATTATGAGCCACTAAGCAATTCCCACTGTCAGAACCACAGCAAGAAATGCACATCACCTTCACATGAACCTATCACTCTCTCCTTCCAATCTGAGTCATCAAATACTCATTTCTCTTTACTGTCCAGTTTTTCTATTTGCATTATCTTTTTCTTGCTCCTATGTTCTTCTGTAGTTAGAGAAATCAGATGTTTATCACTCACTGCCTCCCCTCCATGCCAACTTGCCTTATCTCCCACAATCTTCTCCTGGGTTTTCCCATCTATCTACTTACCTTTGTTTCATATCTCTCCAATATTACCGTTTCCTAGATCTTTCTTGTTTTCCTCCATCATTAGTACTACTGAATCCTGAGCACCCTCAGTCCTTCATGAAGGCTTAAGTACTTAAATTCAGCACCTAAGCAAACCCCCTTCCTTTATTTGTGACCCAGAAACAAACAAAAGTAGAGGTATGGTGCACATGGTAGAGAAAAGCCAAACCTCTCGTGGCCAAGAGGTCATTTTGCAACTTGGATAAAGCATAATTAAATTCATGTTCCCACCTTCCTAGAGAGCTTGGATAACAGGTGAACTATCTTTCTTTGATGAGTACATGCCAAAGACATTCCTTACAGGTCTTGAGAAGGGCATTCTTGGGTTGTACAAGTAACTTAAAACTTGAAGAGGAACAAGCCTAGAATCTGGGAGAAAGCCTTTTGAAGTTTTTTTCAAGCTGAGGGAAATACTGAGCATATCTTATCTGTTTAGTTTCCATCCACTTCCCATCCCATCTCTAGTAAACAGGTACAGAGAGACAAAGACAAAGAGAGGAGCGGGAGAAGGGAGAAGGAAAGTGAGAGGGAGGTGGAAGAGATACACACACACATGCACACATGCACGCGCGCGCACACACACACATACACACACGCACGCACACACACATGCACTCACACACACACACACATGCACGCTCACACACACACACACACACATTTCTTTCCCCTGGGGAGAAAAGTTAAATTCAAAATCAGTAGAAATATTGATGTATACAGAACTGCATTCCCCCAAGGACAACAAAATAGGCCTAGAGTGAAAAGGTGCCTTGTTAGGAAGCAAAGTGTGAAAAGGGAAACAGGAAAAATGACTAAGACCAGAGGACCTTGGTATCCTAATAAAAGACTTTCATAAATTTCAGTATTCTGGATAGCAGGACTCTGTGAAAATTCTGTTAAACATTCTTTACTACGTGTAAGATTTGCTTCCCAATTCTAACATTTAATTACATTTTAGAGAAATCAGCCTTTTTTCCTAAAAATTCTGATAGAATATTTCTTAGAATTACACGTTTCTGTCAGTGAGATTAATATAAAATGATCATGATTACACCTAATATATTTTACATAATAAAAAATATTGCACACAAAATGATTAAATTGGAAAATAGAGGAGAATATTAATCTCAGAAAAGATTCTCACACCCTGTAATTAACAATATCACTGCCCAAGTAATGAAAGCACTTGAAAGAATCTGAGAAAGAAAAAAAGTGTAAGGAAAATTCATCATGATTTGATAGTGCCTCAGAAATAATCTAAAATTTAGACTCTGCAATGAAAATAACTTTGAGATTATAACTTGTCACTAACATGAGCTACAACATATTAAAATCTTAGAGATGATAACTGACATCAGCAAAATCTATAACCTCTTCTCAAATAAATTAATATCACTATTTTAAAACATATCCAGAGGTTAATGTGATTAGCTAACATTTGTAAAAAATCTTCATTATCAAATCTTGTGCAAATAGCTGTGAGAAAGTAGTGATTTTAGACTTTTCAACATGCCATCACTTTTCAGCATCACTTTCTCAATTTTTGTTTTTATTTATTTTTGAAAGAACCAGTCACAAGTATGATTCAAGGCCATCAGCCATCATTAAAAAGAAATTATGAAGTTTCTGGGAATAAATAAACCACAAACTAATAAGAAATAGCTTTTGCTTAAGATCAAGAGATATCAGAATTAAGTGAGAGGGATTGCATTTAGGTACCCCTTCCCATGCCAATTCTGGGATGAAAAATGAAACAGGTAGCTAGTGTCAGCTCAGCACACTACTCTGCCTACTTTATTCTTTGGTTACACTTTTTCAGTGGCCATTTTCTGTCACGTATTAGCATAATTCAAACATTTTCCTACTCCATGCCAATGCTCACCTTTCCATCCACATGCCATTCCATACTTTCTTGCTTCTCATCCTTTATTTCTTTCTTCCAGGTACTTCACCTGTAATTTTGGCCATCGGCAAATGTCTACAAATGTGTATATATTCTTCCCTCTCCATTTCTTCTACAAAATGAATGACTGGGTTCTCCATTTACGCTTTCACTTACTGGGAAGATTTTCTTACTCTACAGACTGATTATTGATTATTATTACTTCCTGGTAATATCTATTTTCAGTTTGCATTCATAGAGTGAGCTTACATACCCATAATCAAGCTTTGTTTGTTGCTAGATTTTTTTGTTCTTGTTTTTGTTTTCTTTATTTCTTCAGCTGGTCAGAGGGAGTTCACCTTGGAGGTGAGTACTGGTACAAACATTCTGACTGACATGAGGGTCTGGTCACCTGCATGTGCAGCTTGCCTGCGTGGTCTGTTGTTACTTAGAATTGTTCTGAAATGGACCACCTGTAACTTATACTGATGACAAGCCTACTGATTTCATGACAATGTAACTAACTGTGCCATAACCTGACTCATTATGGAGCATTTGAGACACAGGCTCACTAGTTGTCCCTTGACCAAGTGCTCCATCTGTACCAGGGCCAACTCTCATGAGAGGAGTTCATCTTCAAATACAAAATCATCCTCCACTGCAGAAGGCATAACATTGTTCCATTAATCTCTTTGTCACTTGTGATAAGTTATCTACTGCAGTTTGTTATAAACTCACATTTCATCTTTTCCCACTGTTAACAACTGTAACATAGAGCCAAAGAGTTATATGGCCATGGTAGAGCTGCTTTTTCCACAGCCTAGATTAGCTGCAGAACTCCCTGATTGTTTTTCTTGTTGCTGGAACATAGTGAAAGCTAACATCCCTTATCATTGGATTTAAGAACCAGGCATTGTTTTCATATGATACAATCAAAACTATAAAAAAAGTCTGCAAGGTGTTGTTTTGCTTTTCTGATAAGGGTTAGATGATGCATCAATATTATTTTAGTACTTCTCAAATAGGCATTAAAACATCAATAAAATAAAGCAACATGAAAATCTGATTAACATCCAGATGATCCAAATCAATATTGAATATATTGTTCATGCATGAAGAAAGTTTGTTTAGTTATCAAAGGAAACTTATGAGTGAAAATTGTCTATTCTTCATAACTGCAATGCTTTTTCTCCTGTTTTCTTTTTTTTTTTTTTTTGGGTCCGGTCATGGGGCCTGAACTCTGGGCCTGGGCGCTGTCCCTCAGCTCTTCAGCTCAAGGCTAGCGCTCTACCACTTGAGCCACAGTGCCACTTCCGGCTTTTTTCTTTTTACTTATGTGGTGCTGAGGAATCGAACCCAGGGCCTCATGCATGCAAGGCAAGTGCTCTACCACTGAGCCACCTTCCCAGCCCTCTCCTGTTTTCTGATCATTATTTTAATACTGTGCATTTGCAAGTAAGTATTACTACTAACAGTGAAACCCTAATCTTAGAGGTATTCTTTTGGCTACTGTTTGGAATTTGTAGATAATTTTTGCAGTGTTTCTGTATAATCTTATTTTGCCTTTATCAGGCCCATGATGCTTCTAGTTAGATTATGCTAAAATTTAATCATTTTAACCTAGAAGGCAGAATAGGGAGAAGCAGCATCTCTTGAGATGGACATCTATAGGATTGAGATGCCACAATAACTTCTTCCTGTGTGGGAAAAGTACTAGTTCTCCCAAGGAAAAAGAACCTCATCTCCCCACAGACCTGAGGCTGAGACGTTTGAAGAGTTACAATTCTCAGGGACGGTCCAAGAAAAATTTTCAGTGGGAAGTAAAAGACAATATATGGCAGAGAATCCAGAGCTCAGTCTGAGCCCTACTTTAATAATGGTGAATATATTGAGTCTTTCACAGTATTCCAATTTGCTGATTGGTACCCACAGAAGTTAGGCTCCTATAATCCTGCTGGCTGGGTCTAGTCTCTTGGCTGTGTTCAGTCATTACCTGGCAAGCATTATGGCATGCACATCCCAGTGCTCATAAGAGAGTGTCATGCCACAATAAGCTTTCATGAAAAACTGGGTGGGCTACTTCCATGGTTACTAAAAACAGGCCATTTGCAAGAACCAATATAAGACAGAAATGTGTGTTAGAGAAATTCAATGAAAACCAAAAGTTAACACTATATGGCAAAGCCAGGAACAAGCGGCTCATACCTGTAGTTAAAGTTGCTCAGGAGGCTGAGGTATGAAAGACTGAGGGTTGAAGGCAGTCCAGATTAAAATAAAAAATGCACAAGACTCCATCTCCAATCAACAATGTACTAGAGACATGGCTCAAGTGGTACAGTGCCAGCCAAACAAGGCCCTGAGTTCAAACCCTGGAATAGCATAGAAAAACAAAAGAAAACAAAGAAATAAAAATAAACCAAGGTCAAGTTTGGAATTACACATCTGTATACGTCCTATTCCATCCGATTTTATAGAGTATCAAAGAGGAGTTCTTTGTCTTAAGTACAATTTGGTTTTCCTCAAAGACTCTGTTTCTCATATAAAATAGGATGTTGTATATTTAAAGTTTCCATTTTAAACATACGAAGAGAGTAGTAAAAAAAATGCTAAAATAAATAGAAAAATGTTGGTCCAGTGCCTTATTAGTTGGTAGGTGAACAGGAAGAGATTTTTTTTCACTAAATTATTTTGTATAGCTCAGTGTTCTTTGATGTGAGAAAAAATACTTCATTTTGTACAAACATTCTTTGGGTTCTTGAATTTTAATATTGGCCCTTAATGATGCTGTAGCCTACTTTAGTAGTTTTTTAAATTCCTTCTTTGTAGTCTTCAAAGGAATTCACAGAGCTGCGGTCTTTGCAATTGTGCAATGCTTTCATAAAGTAGGATATAAAAGTATGTCCTCTCCCAAGAAAGAAATACATTCTGAGACCTAGATACATTGAGATAAGTAATGGAGACATCAATTAATCTGTTTTGGTTGAGGCCTTAATTGAACCATGTCTAGCCCATTGCCCTTTCTGCTGACATTTCTCTTCTATGTACTCTCTTGATCCTTTTCATGTTCCTGTTGTGTCTTCATCATCATCCCTACCATCAACGTCATAACAAAAATCAGGAATAGAGTATTACTTTGCTCTCAGAATGTTAACCATTACTTAGTGGAGCCTCATGTTTGTTTCCATATGTAATAAGAATTGAAAGCCCAAACTAAAACAGAGAACATCAAAACATGTTCTCACAAGTTTTGTGACCAAATGTTGGGGTCTTGAGGCAGAAGGTGAGGACGTCATGATACTTAGCCTGATTTTCATGACCTTGAAAGCCATTGTGCCACTTAGAAGCTGTTATAAAATTAGGGGAAAGCCAAGTAGTCCTGGTGATGTTGGTAGACTAGTTCCTTGACTCTTCACTTTGTTCCCCATCACCACTAAAAATCATTGACGGAAGTTGTATTTTCATGCACAATACACAGATTTTAAGATACCCAAGGAGCCAAGTTGACTATTATTCAGTTGTATTTTATTTATTGAGGCTTAGAACTCAATATTTGAAATTTTATTAACTTGTAGGTGCTGTCTCACCTTCATGTTAACTTGACATTAAACAAAAAAATTGTTTTTGAAAAAAACGTTCTGACAGACTCAATAAATCAGCTTACATTGAAAAAGGAAGATACATTTGCAATCAATTCAAAGAAAAATGCCCTTCAGTTTTTTAAAATATGCTATCAATACTCAGCAGATATTCTAAAATATTATATTCAATAATCTCTTAAGAAAACCAGTTTCTTGTTTCCCAATACTGCCTCTTTAAAATAAAGGGTTAAGAAAAATCATAATTCTATTTTATTACCTTGAACTACCAACTGCCTGAATCCTGTCCATTGTAAAAAGAAAGGTGCTAAGATTGACATAGTCTTAAAATTGTAGAGCCATATTTTATATCTACTGCCAAAGCTCCCTCAGCTCCAGCATTTATGAATTCATAAATTCACAATTCACAGCACACTTTGCTGGAGCCCCATGAGGATCTTTCATGGACACTGCATGACTTGACCAAGCACTCTAAGAAATGTTTAACCATCATGATCCTTGCTAATGGAGAAGATGCACCAAGGATGTGCTAAGCACTCACTCAGAAATAAGAGCCTATCTAATGGGATCTACTTATGTTTTACTTCTTAAAAGACCAGCACAATTATGTTTATTGCAGGATTATTTACCATAGCTAAGATATGGAAACAACCCAGATGGCCCTCAGTAGATGAATGGATCAAGAAAATGTGGTACATATACACTATGGAATTCTATGCCTCCATCAGAAAGAATGACATTGCCCCATTTGTTAGGAAATGGAAAGACTTGGGAAAAATTATATTAAGTGAAGTAAGCCAGGCCCAAAGAAACATAGGTCCATGGTTTCCCTTATTTGCAATAACTAGTATATGTCTGAGTCAAGCAAAAAAGGTCAGATAGTTGATGTTAGGGAAATGAACCCTAAGATATGTATTCAAATGTTTTTTTTTTTTCATGTGATTGTTTCTAACATATTTATAAGAAGTTTTCTTTGTTGCTTTGTATGTCCCTCCCCCATGGTATAACCCCTGCTTTCACTGTATTTGATGTTGGTATAATTTGTGGAGGGGAAGGGAAAAAAACATAGTGTTTAAATAGGGATACAGGTGGACCCATTGCAACAATGAGATGTACAAGTATGTCGAAAACGAACTTTACATCTTTGGTGGGGGGGGAGTGTTGGGGGAGACGAGGGGGGGGAGGATGGGATGGGAAGGGGAAACAAAGGAGGAACTACAATGCTTGATAAAAACTGTAGTCATTATCTTGCCCATGTAATTGTAACCCCTCTGTACAGTATTTTCACACACACACACAAAAAAAGACCAAGGAGGCTGTCAGATTTTTCTGACAGTTGTGGTCTATAGTTAACACCCTTCATTATTTCTTATCCATGATGGCAAATTCATATTTAAAGTGGTTTAGTTTTATTTATTGTAACTGCACAGGTATATATAGGTTGAAGGAGATATATATCACATTCAGATGAGCCCTTATCATTTTCCCCCACCCAATATTGTAGTGACTTTTCAACCAAGAAAGATCTTTTTTATGTAAAGAGTGAAGTAGTGTCATAGAATTAGGAGAAGAATTCCTGCTTAAAAAAATTGTATTTGATATCAACCTAAAGAAATGCTTTATGCTCCTGAAGATCAGCAATATCCGGACTATCACTCTATTATGGTATCTACAAAGAAATTCCCATGGAAAACTGAAGTTAGGCTCACTCACACTTTCTTTCTTTCTTTCTTTCTTTCTTTCTTTCTTTCTTTCTTTCTTTCTTTCTTTCTTTCTTTCCTTCTTTCTTTCTCTCTGTCTCTGTCTCTGTCTCTGTCTCTCTCTCTCTCTTTCTCTCTTTCTTTTCTTTTTCAGTCATTTCAGTCATGGGGCTTGAACTCTGGCCCTGAGCACTGTCCCTGAGCTCTTCAGCTCAAGGCAAGTGCTCTACCACTTGAACCATAGTGCCACTTCCCGTTTTCTGGTGGTTAATTGGAGATAAGAATTTCTTGGACTTTCCTGCCTGGTCTGGCTTTGAATTGTGATCCTAGCTCTCAGCCCCCTGAGTAGCTAGGATGACAGGTATGAGCCACTGGCACCTGATAATTTTACTGTTTCTTAATTGATGCATTGCCTCTACATCTTTTGTCCCACTCAATGAATAATCTCTGCCAATATAAAAAATGAAGTTTTAGAAAACATGGAGGTACTAAGATCGATTTCTTTGCCTTTCAAATTCCTATCATTCTATGTCCACAGAGACCCAGACCCAATAAGAGATGATCTGTATATATTTATGTATATATTTATGTATCTGTAAAGGTAGATGTAGACAGATTTACCTTAAAGATTTGGATTATACAACTATTAAGGCTGAGAGGTACATGATCTTCAGTTTTTAAACTCTCTCTATATATACATACACATATATAATTCTGCCTTATTCTTGTATAGATTGTACCATAATTTATCACTATGTCATAGTGTTTATATTAGCATTTTGGTTATAAGATCATCCAGATAAAACTGATCCTTGGAAGGGATAGAACAACATGCCCTTATGTCACTGGACCCTTAGAAATTTCACTGATGCAGAAGGTACCCAGATTTAGATTTATTACCTAGTCTATGACACACAAATGTCTTACTAATAAGTCTAGAGTTGTTGCTACTTTCTTCTCAATAGTTCCAGTCAATATAGTGTCACCAATGTAATAAAACAAGGTAATGTCTTGTGAAAGGGAAAAGCAATTAAGGTCCCTGACATCTAAATTATAATATGAACTTCATATGAGAATTGATGTAACTCTGACATGGGATAGTGAGGGTGCATTAATTTACTAGCTATACTAAAATTGCTCCTCATGGTCCTTATTGATAGTAGTGAGGAAAACAGATTTTTCAGATCATTAGTTGCCTATGAAGTATCAGGGGATCTGTTAATTTATTCAAGCAATGAAACCACATCTGGTACAGCAGCTGCAATATGAACCACTCCTTGGCTAAGCTTATGATAATGTTCTCATTCTCCAAGCTCTGTCTGTCTTCTACACAGACCAAATAGCCATGATCACTGAGAATATGATAAAAATCAGCACCCCTTCATCTCTCAAGTTCTTGATGGTGACAAACTATTAAAGAATACAGTATTGTTTTGTGTTTACTATTTTCCCAAGTAGGCGATGTTCTGATGGCTCTTCTCCACAGTCAGGGGATCCACATGGGAATTCTGCAAGCTGTTGAGTACCTCTATTCCAATTTGTATTTTGGAACTTAGAGAATAATCCTAGGATAAGTGCAGAGATCCATTGGGTCCACTGTGAAACAAATCTGAGAGGAAAATACTGTGCTCACTGGACCTCCCTAACAGGTCCGCCACAGTGATTTTTAGTTCTTCTGGAATAAATGACATTTTAGACTCAGTGTCCAGTGTTCCTTGAAAGGATTAACTATTCCTTTCCCCAATTCACAGCTAACCTAGTTGCAGATCATAGGTCAGTTTTCAAAAGACTGACAGAAAGATTAATACTAACCACTTTTGAAGTGTTCTAGGGCCCTTTCTCTTGGGGAGCAGCTTGCACCTTCATTCAGAGTTCTGTGCCTGTGAATTGGGTCAAATACGGGAAATCATAGCAGGAATACAAGATAGAAGGCAAAGATCACACTCAGTTCCCTTGAGACAGTTTTTATTCACAAGACAGCATTAATATTCTTAGAGAAATAAGGAGATATTACATTCTTAAATTAAAGCAGATCCTCTGAGAAAAGTAATATTCCAAGATCAGACACTGTACTGGCTGGGCAAATGGCAGGCTTTACCTGCTAAAAGGAAAGAGGACACGGATATTGTAATGGTCAGGAAAGTCAAAACAATTCATATCTCCCAACCCACCCAGACCTACACAGCTTGCTAGCATATCATTATGCATCCAGAAGTTATTAAAATAGGAAGCCTATTAATTTTCTTGCTCCCCCTTCTCCTTTGTCTCACCATTCTGTTGTTCCCCTTCTCTTCTCTAATTCAAATAAATGTATATACAATAACAGGGTACCAAAATACAGTGACAACAGGGGATAAACCATAGGGGGAAGAACTTACAAAAGAATCACATAGTACATTAAAAAAAAACAACAACAAAGCAAAACCTCATTCATTCTTCTTCTTGTATATAAGCAGAAATTGTCTAGGTCATGTGCACAATAGTCTATCCTGGAAGATAAAAACAAAGAGCGATGGTCCTGCTCTTTGGTATTTGTGGATTTTGGAAAAGGGATTGGGTCTTTAGGGTTAGGACCCTATGGGAGAGATTGCCAAAAGCTGCCTTTCTCTCCAGCACTGTGAGGGCTTAGTGAGTAGGTTCCATCTACTGTGTAATACTAGTAAACAACAGGCTCTCACCAGATACCAGATCTGCAGATGCATTATTCTTGGACTGGCTCATCTCCAAAACTGTGAGAAATGAATGTCTTCTAAAAAGTTATCATTGGGGGCTGGGAAGGTGGCTCAGTGGTAGAGTGCTTGCCTCACATGAATGAGGCCCTGGGTTTGATTCTTCAGCACCACCTAAGCAGAAAAAAGCCGGAAGTGGCGCTGTGGCTCAAGTGGTAGGGTGCTAGCCTTGAGCTAAAAAAAAAAAAAAGTTATCATTGGGTTTTCTTGTTAGAGCAAGCTGAATGGACTAAGTCATTCATCTTAATGTTTGGATGATTTTCCATTGTTTTTAACATGGGTCCCCACAGGGAAATTTGATTCAGCTCCTGCCTAGACTTTTGTTTAATACACTCCCTGTGTGCTATCTGCAATAGTCACACCAACCTTCCTATGTCTAAAACCATCCGTTTCCCTCCTGCCCTAAGGCGTCTGCCCAGCTTACTCTCTTTGCCTAATTAACACACATCCTTCAGATTGCATTTTTAGTGCCCTATTGTCATTATAATTTAAAGAAGTCTAAATAATAATTCATTTTTGGAGCCTGAGGTCACAAAATGCCTTTTTATTATGAATTAAGTTGTTGCCTAAGCTTCATACTAAACCTTAAATATATAACCATTTTTAGTTTAATTTTATTGTCAGAAGGATATAGAGGGTTACAGTTATATATGTAAGGTAATGAGTACATTTCTTGTTGAACGTTGTTACCCCCTCCCTCGTTTTTTCTTCCACTTATAACTAATTTATGTTATATGATTTTTTTCTTTTCTTTTCTTTTTTATCTTTTTTTGTCAGTCATTGGGCTTGAACTCTGGGCCTGGGAGCTGTCCCTGTGCTCTTGCTCAAAGCAAAAGCTCTACCCCTTGAGCCACAGTCCACTTCCAGTTTTCTGTTGATTAATTGGAGATAAGAGTCTCACGAAGTTTCCTGCCTCAGCTGGCTTTTAACCATGATCCTTAGATCTCAGCCTCCTGAGTAGCTAGGATTACAGGCGCGAGCCACCAGTGTCCAGCTATATTATGTGATTTTAATTCAGCATAGTGAGTTTATGTCTGCTGAGATACTAGAAATGTAAAAAATGTGATTTGTTTAAAACAATAGGCAACAATAGCCAATAGGTTTTAGATGATTGACAGTTTGTACCTAGACAATCACTTTACTGAATCACTTAACTTGATAACAATCAAGTTGTTGCTTTATTTCCTACAGAAAAATGGGACAGATAATTTTCTCACTGGGGAAGTCAGAGTCAACATGACACAAACTATTCATTATTTTTTCTATGACTCTCCACTGACTGTGACATTATCCCTCTTCTGTGTTCAGAACTTACATGTTTGTAAATAAAATAGGGAGGAATAAAGGCTGGTATAAAAATTGATTATAAAAACATATTTGGGAGGCCCGGAAAGTGGCTCAAGAGGTAGAATGCCTGCATAACAAGCAAGCGGCCCTGAGTTCAAACCACAGAACCACCACCAAAAAAAAGACAAACATAAAACAACAACAACAACAACAACAGTAACCACAACAACAAAACAGTATCTAGGCCAACACCAGTGGCTTACATATGTACTCCAAGTTACTCGGGAGGCTGCAATCTGAGGAGCATAGTTTGAAGCCAGCCCATGCAGGAAAGTCTGTAATACACTTAATTTCAATTAATAATTTACAAGCCACAAGTAGAGCTGTAACTCCACTAGCTTTGAGGAAAAAAGATCAAGAACAGTGCCTAGGCTCTGAGATGAAGCCTGAGGACCAGAACACACACACACACACATACACACACACACACACATACACACACACACACACACACACACACACACAATTTGGAGAGACAGGGGTGACACTGATTAAGATACATGTTACTCATTATCTGCCTGTGGAATTTTAGCCATTGGTTCAACTACTGAAATAATAAATAAATATAAATTTGAAAAAGCACATACATAAATATATAGAGATTTCTGTAGAGAATAATAAAGGAGTAATGACATTTTCAACATTAATGTCCAAAAGTATGGAGGAAAGATTTGAGTAAAGTTCAATAAAATTTGACTAGTGAATCTGTATCCCAAGTGTAAATGAAAAGCTATGAAATTTTAAAGTTGTCATATAAAGTCTGTTCTTCTGATTTAATCCACCTGTGATCCATTAGTTAATCTTTTCAAAGACAAATTTTTAACCAGAAAAGTATTATACATTATATTGTGTGAAGAACTATCATTGATGTAAAGTTCAAAGAGCTTCTGTTAGAAATTGTCATCCTCCTTGCCCCAGATTCCACTGAGATTCCCTGGGAATCATTAACATGGTGGAGAAAATGGAGGAGGCCATCATTGGTATGTGTGTTAACAAGCAATAACTGATTACCTGAGGGTGAGAATTAAATAGGGAATGGGAAAGTTTGTTCAGAAATGGTTAAGAGAAAAGTGCTGAGAAGCTTCCCAGCCATTAATTATTTTATACGAAATGGCTTTTAAAATTATTTTCAGATGTTCGATGCTACTAACTTGGTTAGAAAATCTAAGTCAATAGAATACATATAACCTGATGACACTGGATAAGAGAGAAATAGTTCAGTATGCCACAGACAGCTCCTAATAGTTTGCTTTTCAATAAAAGGCGAATTGGATAAAAACTTTATTTTTGAGTACTCACTTTGAACATTAAAATGGAAATCATGTAAATTTTTTGTAAAATTAGTGCTGAAATTTTAAAGAAATTATATCATCTTTTTTTTCCAAAGTATCCCTGTGTTTTATTTTTTTTAATTCTATGGTCAAGGGGATGTACAGAGGGGTTACAGTTACATAAGTAAGGTAGTGAGTACATTTCTTGTCAAACTTGTTAGCACCCTCCTCATTTTGCTCCCTCTTTCCCTCCTTCCACCCCCTCCTAGTTGTACAGATCACTTCTAACATAGTGTCTTTTTTAAATTTTTTTAATTTTTTTATTGTGAAAATACTGTACAGAGGGGTTACATTTACATGGGCAAGATAATGAGTATATTTCTTATCAAGCATTATAGCCTCCTCCTTTGTTTCCCCTTCCCATCCCTTCCCATCCTCCCCCCCCGCCCCCCCACCCAATTCTCCCTGATTACCCCCCCCAACCAAAGTTGTAAAGTTCATTTTTCGACATAACGACTTGTGTCTTGTATGCATTGGTTCCACTTTTGTCCTTTGTCTCACCATTTCTGTTCCTCTTCCCTTCCCTAATTCAGGTAAACACATATGCAATACCCAGGGTACCAAAATCAAATACAGCAACCACAGAGGATAAACCATAGTGAGGAAAAAAAACACACAAAAGAAAAGAAGAAATAATGGAGTACATTAAAAACAACAACATCAAAGAAAAACCTCTTCTGTTTGTGTCTTAGAGTTCATTTTGCTTAGCATCATCTTATACAGTCATATGTACATAGCTATTGAGTTATTCTGCTCATCTACTAAGATTGTCCTAGACGTATACTATTACAAAGAAGGGAAACCATGGGACCTATGTTTCTTTGGGTCCAGCTTATGTCACTTAATATGTATATCATCATTTGAGATACAGTAATATCACAATAGAAAAAGGAGGTAGGAAGACAAGATTCCAGGAGATGCAGTGGGAGTTCTTCTAACCTAAACACTTAGTCCTGTGGTAGTACCTTTCTTCACTGCTGTAAGTTTGGCTGTTCACTTAGCTCCCTGCAGCCCAGGACAACTAATCCAATTGACAGGTTCCTATCCCCGAAAGATCTGCACTTTTCAAATTAGAATTTCATTTCTACATTTATATTCCTGTTTAGGAATTTGTCTTTTTAATACATTCACTGTAGTTATTGTAAGAATTGCATTCATTTCCTCATTTTTTTATTGTGAAAATACTGTACAGAGGGGTTACAATTACATGGCCAAGATAATGAGTACATTTCTTATCAACCAATGTAGCCTTCTCCTTTGTTTCCCCTTCCAATCCCATCCTCCCACCGTCCCCCTCCCCGTCCTCCCCAACACCCCCCCCCCACCAAAGTTGTAAAGTTCATTTTTGACATATCGACTTGTACATCTTATTGTTGTAATGGGTCCACCTGTATCCCCATTTAAATGATATGTTTTTTTCCCTTCCCCTCCACAAATTATAACAACATCAAATACAGTGAAAGCAGGGGCTATACTGTGGGGGGGGGAACATACAAAGCAATAAAGAAATCATCTTATAAATGTATTAGAAACAATCTCATCAAAGAAAAAAAATATTTGAATACATATCTTAAGGTTCATTTCCCTAACATCAACTTATCTGACCTTTTCTGCTTGACTCAGATATATACTAGTTATTGCAAATAAGGGAAACCATGGGACCTATGTTTCTTTGGGCCTGGCTTACTTCACTTAATATAATTTTTTCCAAGTCTTTCCATTTCCTAACAAATGGGGCAATGTCATTCTTTATGATGGAGGCATGGAACTGTGTATATATACCACATTTTCTTGATCCATTCATCTACTGAGGGGCATCTGGGTTGTTTCCATATCTTAGCTATGGTAAATAATTCTGCAATAAACATAGTTGTGCTGGTAGCTTTAGTGTGGTCTTGTTTGTGAATCTTCAAAGGAACAACTGCCCAATAAATAAGTGGGCTAAAGACTTAAAGAGAAACTTCTCTGAAGAGGAAAGAAGGATGGCCAATAGACATGAAGAAATGCTCAATCTCCTAGCCATAAAAGAAATTCAAATCAAAAGAACATTGAGATACCATCTCACCCCAGTTAGAATGGCTATAATCAACAACTCTAATATCAACAGATACTGGAGGGGATGTGGACAGAAGGGAACCTTACTGCATTGTTGGAGGGAGTGTAAACTTGTTCAACCACTTTGGAGGTTCCTCAAGACTCCACATAGAGCTCCCCTATGGCCCAGCAATCCCACTTTAGGGCATTTACCCAAATGTTTACAAACATTTCCTCACTTCTCTGAGTAACTTATTCCATGATACCAAAGAAACAAATTGTCTTTGCTGTACATTCATTTTTCCACAAGGGGGTGGTATTACTCTTTTAAAGATAAATTTTCCAGCATATGCATTATGGTAAGGTTTACAAAATCAAACATGAACCAAAAGTACAGCATGCTTATATTTCCCAATTTAACTCTGTATGGCTTTTAAGAACCAGAAAATTTCTATTGTGAATAAATCTTTCTGAATCCACTATGAACCATAAAGAATAACACTTTATGAGATTGATGATATAAAAAAGCAATAATCACAGTGAAGATAAAGAATTTGCTTGGTGCCAGATACGTGTTCAATGTTATGCATACTTTGGCTCAAAGCTCAATATATGTCACTAATTGGGACCATCATTACTGCCTTTTCTATAGACTGAAACTCCTGGTTTTAAGTTAGAAGTGTTAGAATAGATTTACTTACCCTGTGAGATTGCATCCTGTAACAGATTTTATCTTTGAATTAGAACGGTGCTTTTAAATCAGAATGGCAATAATCCTTAAAGGGTATACTTTAGAAAGGCCTGAATTTTCAGACTTTTTCTTGAAGATTCCAACTTAGGTCTAGGACAAGAGCCTAGTGAATATTTTGAACGAATGCTTCTTTGGATTCTTACCATCAAACAAACGTAAACCATAGATTTCTGTTCTCCTAAGCCAGATATAGTAGCTCATTCCTCTCATCCCAGATACACAATAGAGTGAGAATGGGAGGTCATGGTTCCAGACCAGCCTGGCATAATGTTCAGGGGAGCACACCTCAACAGAAAGAACAAAACAAACAACAAACTAGTCATGGATGCACAAACCTTTCAGCCCAGATATGGTGGAAAACATAAATATGAGGATCAAAGTCCAGGTTAAAAATTTTAAAAACAGCAACAAAAAGTACTATTTAAAATATAACTAAAGTAAGCTGGGCATTGGTGGCTCATGCCTGTAATCCTAGCTATTCAGGAGGCTGAGATCAGAGGATCGCAGTTCAAAGCCAGCCCAGGCAGGAAACTCTGTAACACTTTTATCTCCAATAAACCACTCAAAAAACTGGAAGTGAAGCTGTGGCTCAAGTGGTAGAACATTTGCCTTGAGCTGAAGAGCTGAGGGATAATGCCCAAACCCAGAGTTCAAACCCTATAACCTACTAAAAATAAGTAAATAAAAAGAAAAAACTAAAGCAGAAAGGGATAGAGGCATCAATCAAGAGGTAGAGTTCCAGCCTAGAAAGCAGAAGGTGTGAATTCAAACCACAATATGGGGTTGGTGGTGGCAGGGGAGAGAAGAAAAATTATCACTCTCCATTGGTCTAATTAATCTACTTACTGCTATTGTTTAAATCCACACTTTGACAGAGCTGTATCTTTTAGTTCAGGAATTTAAAAACAACATCACAAAACTGAAAATATGTGTTTAGGCTCTTCAAGTTTATGAAACATTCAAATCCCAAAAGCTGGCCAAAACATTTTATACTCATCTGTGGAATTTTCATGTGAAACACCATTGTACGATTTAAAAAATGCTACCAGCACAACTATGTTCATCGCAGAATTATTCACCATAGCTAAGATATGGAACCAACCCAGATGCCCCTCAGTAGATGAATGGATCAAGAAAATGTGATACATATATACAATGGAATTCTACGCTTCCATCAGAATGAACAACACCCACCCATTTGTTAGGAAATGGAAAGACTTGGAAAAAATCATATAAAGTGAAGTTACCCAGTCCCAAAGAAATGGAGGTCCCATGGTTTCCCTTATTTGCAATAATTAGTATACACGTAGGATAATCTTATCTAATTAACTGAAAAGCTCAAAAACCATGTACAAATGACCATATAAACTGATGCTAAGTGAAATGAACCCCAAGATATGGACACAAGAGCTCTTTTTTGCTGTTGTTTTAAATGCACCATGTGATTTTATTTTTTGTTGTTGCTGTTTCCTTTGTGTGTTCTTTCCCCTGTGGCATATCCCTTGTTGTCACCGTACTCAATTTTGGTACCCTGCATCTTGTATATACATATGTCTAATCTGGAGAGAGGAAGGAGAATAACAAAATGCTGAAATAAGGACACAGGATGACCCATTGCAACAGTGATACCCACAGGACAGTATACTGGAAACAAACTTTACAACTTCAGGCAGCCAGGGGGGACAGGGTAGGCTAAGAGGGGGGGAGAGGGGGAGGGAAGGGATAGTGGGACAACAACAAGGAAGGGAAGGGGTAACAATGATGGACAAGTAATGTACTCACTGCCTTACTCATGTAACTGAAACCCCTCCGTACAACATCTTAACATTTTTTAAAATACAAAAAAAATGCTATCTTTTAAGTTCTAAAAGGAGTGGTTGATGGGAAAGCATTGCTGATAAGTACACTTACTAAATGCATTCACTCAAAAATACATTTTTAAATATATATATATATATATATATACACACACAAGGAAATTTTAGTGATTTTTTAGGATGGTTAATTCATGCCATTCCTAAGGAAATGGAAAAACTTGGAAAAATTATATTACGTGAAGTAATCCAGATCCAGAGAAACAAAGTTTGCATATTTCTCACATTTGTGGTAGCTAGAATGTTCCTGTAAACATATAAATAGTCACATTGCCAACAGTTACAAATGAATTAACTGAAGTAAAATTGCTTTGAATCAATTTTAGAAAGCTAAGTCAAAGCCCCACAATATAAGTACCAGGAAATGGGAACTTTCAAGGGGGAAGGGGGAAAAGGAGAGGGTGGAAGAATAAAAGGGGAGGACGGGAGAATTCAGTCAAGAATTCATCATACATATTACAAAATTAAGAAAAATAAGGGAAGGGATGGGCCAAAGAGAGTAAAAATGTTGAAGGGGTGACACAGATCAAGATGCATTGTATATATAAACTGCTGTGTTAAATGGCAAAAAATAAATCAATATATAGCATTCAAAATTAAGAAAAATGACAGGAAAGGTGGGCTGCAAGAGATGAGTAAGAATGTTGAAAAGAGGACACACTATTCAAAGCTGCTTTGTTAAATGACAACTCCTTTGTACAACGACTTACAGATAAAACTATATATATATATATATAGTTATACCAAGAATTACCACGAGGTGGCTCCAAGTCACTGAATTTCTGACTGGGGGAAAAAATTGCCCAAATTAGGAAATTCTGAAATGGGGGAGAAAATAATATAATAGGAGTGATGTTTCCTTTTGTGGTTGCCTCTGACTTTTGTTTTAGAACCTGGTAATCCATTTTTTGAAAGTCTATTCCAATTGGATCAAAGAATTTCCAATTTCTTTGTAACTCTAAATGAGATCAATTTATTGCAGAATAATATATTTAATATTACAAGTGTCATTTACCTTTGACTGTTACCATTATTATGGTGCACAATAAATATCAAAATATTTCACATATCCATTTGTTTCTATTTATGGATATAATGTTTGAAAAAATGGATCAACTATATCATTGGTGATTCTGCATTTAAATCAGAGAAATCATTTCTCTAACCTTATCTTCTGCTCTGCTGTTCTTTTTTTGCTCACTCTGCTCTGTCATAGTGGTTTTCTGGTGATTTTTCTAAATCCCAAAGTCATTACCCATGAGCCTTTGCTTTGCTATTCCTTCTGACTGAAAAACTCCACTAGATTTGTCGTAGGAAATACCACCTCTTCCTGTCTGTGACATTCTGATACAGTAACATCTCCCCACCCATCATCTTTCCATCTGCATTTTCTCATTCCTGGAACTTGAACTCTGAGACTGGGCGCTGTTCTGAGCTCCTTTTTGTTCAAGGGTAGCACTCTACCACTGAGCCACAGCATCACTTCTGGCTTTTTCTGAGAAGTTTATTGGAGCCTCACTGACTTTCCTGTCAGGGCTAGCTTCAATCTGCAATCCTCAGATCTCAGCCTCCTGAGTAGCTAGGATTACAGGTGTGAGCCACCACACAAAGCTTTGGATTGCATATTTTATTATTTTTTTTGTTTTTAATTTGGTGCTGGTATTAAACTGAGGGCCTGAGTGCTCTCCTGAGTTTTGGCTCAAGGCTAGCAGTCTATCACTTGAACCACAGCTTCACTTCTAGCTCTTTGATGGTTAATCTGTGATAAGAGTTTGATAGACTTTCTTTTTCAGTCTGGCTTCAAACTGTGATCCTCAAATCAGAGCCTCCTAGGTAGTATGAGCCACCAGCATCTTGCCTCTTCAATTTTGCACAGTAATTGTCACCTTCTCACACAAGACATTGTGTAGTCATTTCTACCTATTATCTGGCACCACTGAAGATGGAAGAGTCATGAATTATTTCCTTCCATGTTAGTAGACCACAGACACATGAAAATGACAATTATATAACTTGCACTCAGTTTGATATGTTGAATATTGTGTGTGTGTGTGTGTGTGTGTCTGTCTGTCTGTCTGTCTGTCTGTCTGTCTTTCTGTCTGTCCTAGGGCTTGAATTTAGGTCCCTGAGCTTTTTGTTCAAGACTAGCATTTTACCACTTAAACTATAGATTCACTTCTGGCTGGTTTGTTGTTGTTTGTTAGTTTTCTTTTTTTTATGGTTAATTGGAGATAAGTCTCGTGGACTTTCCTGCCCAAGCTGGTTTCGCACCATAATCTTCAGAACTCACCCTTCTGAGTAGCTAGGATTCCAGGTATGAGCCACTGGCTCCTAACTTGTAATTGACTACTATATTAGCTAAGTAGGTAATACATATTGCATAACAAGTAACGACATTTTAAAACTATATACTCACTTACTTTACCATTTCTGTGCATCAAATTATAGACTCGGGAGGTAATAGTGGAAGAGATGGAAAGAGATGAAAATCTGGAAAATGTCTTGAGGTCAACTAGGGAAAAAAGTTGTGAGACGCCCCCCCTCAACAGAAAACAAGCTAGGCATCCTGGAGACATGGTTCAAGTGCTAGTGTCTGCTTAGAAATAGCTAGGCACCGTAGTGCATGTCTCACACTCAAGCTACAGTGGAAAATGAAACTAGAAAGGTTGTGGTCCAGGTTGGCCAGAGCTAAAATGTAGACCCTACTTTTAAAATGACCAGAGCAAAAAGGGCTAGAGGGACAGATCAACTGGCAAAGCATTTGCTTATCAAGCACAAAGCCTTAAGTTTTCCAATACTCAATCCTCCTACCTCTGCTCCAAAATAAAAGAGTTGTCTTGACTTCAGAGTTTACATAAAGCTGCAGTAAAGGTGACAACATACTCACTGTGGCTGTCGTCTCATCATTAAGTTTGGAACGAGGAAGGATTCAGTTCCCGGCTCACAGGATTGTCAACAGGATGCAGTTCTTTATGGAATTCCAGTCTTACTGGAATCCTCATCTCCTTGGCACCCATGAGCTCCCAGTTCCTTGCGCTACAAGCATCATCTCAGCATTGCAACTTCCTACTTCAAAATCAGAGCAGGTCAGTGAAAGGTCTGCTGGAAAATGGGTGTTAATCATCTATTGTAATATGATCCTAGAGGCAAAATCTGGTCATCTTTGCTCATCTTTGCTGGTGGAAAGCAAGTCAGACACACATTCAAGTAAAGGGGATTCAAGTAAAAGGGATTCATGGTAGGTATGACATTAGGAGGTGGGAATAATTTGGAATTTTAAAAATATAACTTGCTGAGTTCTTTCCTAGAATGAGGGAAGAATATAGTGTGGTAAAGCCATAGTCCACAAAGCAGCAGCACTTACTCATGCTAACAAGACTGACTGAGAAATTTGGTCATTTTTCATCTTGATGGTATTTATGTTTTTTTTCCTGTGTGTACACATGATTGTAGAATGCTTCTGTCTGCATGTTTATCCATTACAGTTACAGATTTTGTGCCATCTTTGGCCTTGTCTGACGTTGGGTCCTGTACAATTGACTGTGTTCAACCGAAGAACATTTAAGATCCCAGGACCACAGCTTGCCCGACGAAAATCGAATTGATAATTCAAGGACAGTTTTCACTGTCAGTTACTGTTTTCTTTTCCATATAAATAAATTCAAGAACATAGTAGAGGAACAATTAATCTGGGAATGCAAATGAGAAATAAAAAATAAACTATATCATAAATAGCTTTCTCTACAGAGATTAATTTTTTTAATTAATTTTTTAAATGATTTTGAAATACTTTCTCAGGATTCTATGATATATAATTTAAAGAACTGTAGTCATAATTTTACAAAAGTTATCATCATTAGTGAAAGTCATTTTGGATATATACCTTTAAAGTTATTTTTATTTGGTTTTCTTAAGTCATAGATTTAAAAGATAAAAGTATTTAGACCTGAAGGCTTCCACTAATTCACTAATGAATGACTCAAGTACATATTACTGTAATAGTAGACTCAATGGCATTTTTAACATCTCAAAATAAATATTTGCAAAATTTGCATATGGATTTACAGACAAATTAAAGATATAGTTACTTGGATATAATTAATTTTTTGGAAATTATAGCCACATCAGTAATCTCTTGGAATCTAAGTCTCTCCACCTGATACAGGGTTTAGAATATAACAAAATCACCAGAAATGTTCAGTGAGTGAATTCAATATTGAAGAAATGGAAGTAAGGATATGAGCTTCTTCACAAAATTACAATAGCTCTGGTGTGATATGAAATGCACTGGAAAACTAAGATTTCAAAGTTTGGAGTCCTAGGACATTACTAATGAAACATGACAGCTTGAAATCCATTTATAGGACTAGATGTTCAGATGTTATGATTACCACATGCTTGGAACAAAATATTCTCACCTGAAATAAAACTGAAAAATGCTGTAACTGCTTTAAACTTTATTATAATGTTCAATCACTTTTATGGATGTAAAAATATTATGTATAACTGTAATGTAAAGGAGATGGGTAACATAACATTACCCATTACCTATTTAGCCAACAGTTTTATTACTGTAATATTCAGACATTAAAATTTCAATAGAAAAAGTAATAAATATGGGTTATTCTTAGAAAAAATAGTGCCATATTTTAACATTTATGGATATCAATGTTTATATCACAATTTCAAAATGTATATTTGTAGAACAAAGGAGGCCAACACACAGTCAAGTAACAAAAAACCCTTACATTTTCTTTCTGAAGATAAATATAAAATTCTGGTAAAAAGCTGGGCGCTGGTGGCTTACTCCTAGCTACTCAGGAGGCTGAGATCTGAGGATGGTGGTTCAAAGCCAGAGCAGGCAGGAACGTACATGAGACACTTATCTCCGATTAACCACCAGAAAACTGGAAATGGAGCCAGAAGGGATAGAGCACTAGCTTTGAGCTGAAGAGCTGAGGGACAGTGCCCAGGCCCAGAGTTCAAGTTCCATGACTGACCATAACGAAAAGCATACCCTCATTTTGATTATGCAGAGACAGACAAACAGAAATGGAACAGAAAAATTGAAGAACTCAAATATATCATATGAAAGAGCCTCAGGAAAATGAATTTTAATCGAGATTGTTTGGTATTTTTTGTTAAATATATAAAGTTTTATTGTATCATACTCAATTTTTTTGTTTTTATTGTAAAGGTGATATACAGAGGGGTTACAGTTGCATAAGTCAGATAAAGAGTACATTTCTTTTTTAAGTGTCACCCCATCTGTAGTTTTCTCCCAGTTTCGCCCCCCCAAAAAAACCCTCCCAAGTTGTATAGTTCATTTTCAACATAGTGTATAATGAGTTTCATTGTGGAATTAGTTCACTCTTTCTTTACCATTTCTGTGTTTCCCTTCTGTGCTTACCCTCCCCAAATCAGATAAACTACACAAAAGACAAAAAGTACAGATGCAAAAAAGATTGGGTGGGGGGGAAGGGAGGATGGGAAGGGATGGGAAGGGTAAACAAAGGAGGAGGCTACAATGCTTGATAAGAAATGTACTCACTATCTTGCCCATGTAATCGTAACCCCTCTGTACAGTATTTTCACAATAAAAAAAACAGCAACAAAAGGTTTAAAAAAAACAGAAAAAAACACAAAAAAGTAAATTACAAAACTTCTTCTATTTATTGGAGTTCATTTTGATAAGCATCATTTTATATGATCATCAGGAAAATGAATTTTTAAAATTGAGATCATTTAGTATTGGTATTTTTAAAATTAATAAACATACACATGACCATAATCACACACTCATAAAAGCTATTGACCTATGGGGACATAACCAAATAAGAAACAAAGGGATAACCCTCTCCTCAAAATATAGAGGAGGAAATAAAATCTTATCTTTTTCTTCTACCTTTCTAAATTCTCAGCTGGATTCTTCTAATATGACATATTAATAAGAAAAGAGCATGTAACTTTATCTGATATGGGCTTTATGTGACATGTGAGGCTTCATACAGAATGAAGGGCTGACAAAATGGTTCCACATGAGTGCTTTTAATACAAAGTTTGATGAAAAGGGAAGCTGAGGAGAAATTTGATGGGACAGTTATGAGCTGAGATAGTCTACTGGGGAAGCAGCAAGGCCTCTTTGTTCCAGCTCCTCACCATATTCTTCCAGAGTTAGAGATAAGATGCTCCTTTTTTCCATCTAGGGAAAGGCTGCCTATAAATATGATGTTTTGATGAACTACTTCCCGGGAAAATCCCAGCATTCTTCCTACCTGTGCCCTGTCTCACATTATCTCAGCTTCATATATACACTGTACTGTACCAGGGTGTTGTTTTGGGAGGTGTTTTCTAAATGCCACCAGTTCTGAATATATAAATGTCATTTTCAAAAATTTCTTCTAATAAATAAAAATCAAATGTTGTGCTCATTGTTTTGACTTTTATTTGAAGATATTCTCATAGGGAAAGAGTGATTCATCACAATAAGACTTGTATGTTTGAATTAATATTTTTATAAAAAGTATTTGGACTGAAATGAAAGGACAAAGGGTGAACAAATGCACAAATGATCCTCACTTGACACTATTTTGAAAATAAACCATTCAACTTGTGTGTGGATATAGGAGGAAAAGAACTAGGAGAAACATACTCATCAACTGACTTATGTAATTGTAACCTCACCCTTATAACAACAATTAAAAAATAAAAATTTAAATAATAAGTATTTGGTAAATCAGTGTTGTGGTTAAATGACTCCACCACAATTTCTGTTGGGGGCTAGAGATGTAACTCAGTGGCCTAGTACTTGCCATGCATGCATGAAGCTAGGGGTTCACTTTCAAACACCACAAAACAGAAGCTGAAGTTCTCAAGAATGCGTTGATGCTGTGTGGATGAACACAGTCTCTGTCTCTTAGATGTTCCCTTTCTACCATGTGATGCCCATCATCACCCCCCAGGGATCTGAAGAATACCCATCAGTGGAAGATCTTCTCAACATATGACCCCATAAGATAACAGTGGGGTTCTTAGACTCCAGAGCCATCAGTTGAATAAGTCTTTATTTTATTATAAAGATGCTGTACAGAGAGGTTGTAGTTACATGAGTAAGGCAATGAGTGTATTTCTTGTCGAGCATTGTTACCCCTTCCCTTGTTGTTCTAACTTATCTATTCTACTAAACTCAGTTATGGAAAAGAATCAGAAAATGGGGAAATCTGATTTTATTCTTTAAAGTTATTGTTACAAGTTGTGACAACATAGAGTCTGAAGTCAACCCACAAGGGATCTTGGTTAAAGCTCACCAGTCTATTTTCCATGGTCTCCTGAAAAGTTTTTTTTTTTTAATTCTTCAATGGTTACTCTTGAGAAATTAAAAAGAATGGTATTGTACTTGGTAGAATTTAGTAACTAAGAAACTACTAACACTAGGACTAATTCAATTTCATATATGAATATATATATATATAATTCAAACTCTTCCAGTTACTCATAGTATTTTTGCTAGAAGTAAAAGTTGGGACTATAGGGAAAAAATTAACACCTCTCTGATGTATGCATATTCTTTTATGAGATTTCTACTCAGGGGATTATTATAGAAGAGGAGGCTGGTGTTCAAATCTGGAAAAAAAAACGAGTTCAAGAATAGAATTTGCATCATGAAAGTTGTATAAAATTATCATGTATATAAAATGTCTTATTACAGGGGCACTTAGAATATCAGCTAATGATGATAGTTTTTCTTCAAGACTTTGGGGTAATGGGGCTGGGAAGGTGGCTCAGTGGTAGAGCGCTTGCCTTGCATGAGTGAGGCCCTGGGTCCAATTCCTCAAAAAAAGAAAAAGAAAAAAGAAAAAAGCCGGAAGTGGCACTGTGGCTCAAGTGGTAGAGCGCTAGCCTTGAGCTGAAGAGCTGAGGGACAGCACCCAGGCCCAGAGTTCAGGCCCCACGACCGGACCCCCCCTCCCCCCAAAAAAGACTTTAGGATCATCTCTATTTGAATTGTAACATTATTTAGCAGTGAAACACTATAATAATAATAATTATTATTATAGTACTTTTATCTTCTTGATAGTGTCTGAAGTGATATTCTGTGATGTTTACTTACAAATCTGTGAGTTATAGCAAAATCAATCAGTCCAGTAAAAGTATAATATATGATGAATATATTTTGAATTGAAACTCACTTTCTAAAGTTCAAATTACATGTTTGTTTCATTAGCAAAAGGTCAAAGGAAAATTACAGTGTGAGCAAGGAGAATAATAGACAGCTAAATTTGAATTTCCATTAATTTTGCTAGTCTGAAAGAAGATTTAAGTTCAACTGAACAAATTAAGAACAATCTAAGAGTCAAATAACAAATATATATGAAGTGGCTTTTTAAACCTTCTATAGTTAAGTTTAAATACTTTAAAATTCATTTTGTGTGACTTTGAAAAGAGCAGTTTCTGAAAGTAATTCAGTCCATGTCCATTATGTTCTCATCCCAACATTGTTAAATACCATTTTCCTATAATGAACTATAAATGTTGCCTTCATCAACTCCTAGGCCAGGTGTGATGGTACATTCCTGTGATATCAGCTACTCCAAAGGCTCAACAAAGAGAATCACGTTTGGTGCTAGCCTGGAAAATAGCAATATGCTGTCTCAAAATTAAGTAAAAAATGCTGGGTATGTAGCTCCTCAACACAAGATAAAAGGAAGGAAAATACCTAGATTGAACACAATTATTTATCAAAATATATAAATAGAGACCTAGTTTGGAGTTAAGAGTCTCAGAAAAAGATCAATGTGAACATAATTATATATCCCATACAAAGATTGTGATGCTCTACTTAGCATAATGACCAACATTTAGCTCCACTTAGTAAATTTTCCATTATAAGTAATCAAATCCACTCACAGTCATGCATACACACACACACACACACACACACACACACTTATTTGCAATGTAAGTTTTGAAATTTAAATACACTAAGGCCCAATCCCAGCCTTAAAGTCAAGCAAGATATCTATGTAAAACATGATAAATTATGTAAATATGGAATGTGTGGGGAGATTCCATATAACATACACATTAGTACTAAGTAGTGTAGCAGTCATCTTCATTCCAACTCTGACTAGTTAAAGATATTTCCAAAACCCTAGTTGCCTATACTGCAAACATTGACCTTGGGCATTTTACTACAACTACACTAAAGATAACCAGTTAATCCAACAAATATTTATTACACACCTAAGTGGACTGACTTTGACTTAAATGCTAGAAATACAATTTTAAATAAAACAATAATATAATTCAACTCAGAAATTGCTATTTAGTCACTGAGGTGGCATACTGTAGAGAGTACCAAATTTACTTGATAATGCATCAGAAGACATTAAAGACTTCAGGTATAATTCTAAATGCATATAGAAGCTGAAAGTTCAGCAAAGATTTGCAAAGCACGGAAACAAACATAAACAGTGCTTAAGAAAATATAGGATTACAATCTTTTAAATGATTGTTTACCTTGAGGGGTGAAGAATTTGTAGCTGTTCAAGGTAATCCCTATTTATGCCATTCATTCATCACAAAGGCTCTTCTGCAGCTCTAAGCTAGTTAAATTCAGCAGGCACCACACATTCCTGTAGGATTCAATAGTCCCCACTATTGCTTTTATTGGACCCATTAATGTACCATTATTGCAGTCATTAATTATCCTCTAACTTCCTTTTATTTAGTTAAAAATGTTTGTGCAGGTGTTCAAATATTTTATAATCTGTACTAGAGCATTAGCCCATAAATTACTCTTATTCAAACTAAACTCCTGTTTATTGCAATAGGCTGTCAAATATATCAATGTTCTTAACTATTTACAAGTGGGAGCAGGAAATATAACATCTAAGACACCTAAGACATTGAGCCTTGATTTTCTGCCCAACTTGAAGATGAATTTAAGAACAATGTGATAGGACTTCTGGCTTCCTGCCAACCTGCGCACAATCATGTTATGGAGCAGCTCTATTTCTGTACGTAGATAGGAGTGTGAAATCACTGAGCAAGCGTGAAGAGTGCAATCTATGTTTTTGCATAGATGTTTAGTTGCATTTATACACCATTGAGATGAGACGCAACTTTTGGTTGCAGTTATGCTTGCTAATTCACTAAGTTCCCCTCTATAAATATTTATGGAAATCAATGAGGAAATTTCATATGCTCCCAAATGCACCCTAGTTGTCATTTATCAACTCAGCCAGTATCCTGCCTGCAGCATCTGTTGTAGAACCTCTCAAATTTCCTGTGGTTCTGGGACCTATTATTGTCAAGAGAGTTTCTTGTCCAGCCCTGTTTCACATCTACAATTGTCATTTAAAATAGCCCACTACCACTCTAATCCTATGATACGTTTATGTCTAGTCTCCCACTTTCTAATCTGTGCCTTTCAATCTTCTTTTTCCTTCCTCTATGAAGTGGCAGTTAGTTTCAACACATTTCTTCCAGGAAACTAAGCACTTCTTCATCTACATCTAACTTTTTTTTCTTTTCTGTAGCAGCAGAGTACCTCTTCTTCATCAAAGAGCAATTGGTCCATATATGTCAAGGATCTCACTTCTTTTTTTCACCTGGGAATAACTTTTCTTTCTTATGAAAGGAGTGGCTGGAACTCCTCAGAAAGTTATTTAGCTTTTTAAATCTAGATGCTTATAAGATATTCTTTGGTCTTCTCTTTCCCTTCTACTTTCTTTTGGCATGTTCCTAGTGAGAATGTCTTACACGTCTAGATTTGGATTGTTTCAGCTATGTGAATTGTTGGGTTGACGTCCATGATCAGTTCTGCAATCCTCGTTTTAAATATTTTTACCTCATTCCAATCTTCATTTCTGTGATTTTGATGTCTGATGCAACCTCACCATATTTTTATTTTGTCTGTTTCTTTTTTCTTATTCTTTATTATACCCTAAATTATATTCTGATGGGCAATGTAGTTCATCAGTTCCCTCTTCAACTGTGACTAGTATGCTATTACATTGATATAAGGATTTTTTTTTCAAAGTAGTGTGCTAGAGAAGAAAAAGGTGGAGAAACATTGGTTCAAGGCACATAAAATGGAGTCAGGAGAACAATGTTAAATCTAAAAACTGACACATCCTCATTTCCATTTTGGAGTTGCATTTCAGAAACACCTACGCAACTCACAAATTGTACTGTACCCCAACCTCTATCCTCAGTTAAGCCTAAATGTGGACTCAGCTGAGTCAAATGATCAATTTAAGACTAGCCTCACAAAGGCCACATCTTTTCTATATAGAATATTTTTGCCAGATTGTAATTTCACATTAACTCTTCCACAGTTGCTTCACAGTAATCTTTAAGTCACTATATACTTAAGTATTTATTCTTAGATTTGTGAAATCCAGTATGGATTTAGATAGGATTTAGGTATGGTGTCTAGTGATGTATCTAATATTACAACAGTTAATTCATATTAATACACCATGGAAAACAGCTAATTTTTTGCTTGATTTTTGACTTCATTAAAGGAATTTTTTAACTGCTGTTTTAGAGGTGATATACAGTAGTGTTACCTTTACATACGTTAGGTGATAAGTACATTTCTTTCCTTTTGCTCAGTATCAGCTCTTCCCTCATTCTCTCATTGACTCCCTCTCATCACTGCCCATGAGTTGCTTGGTTCACGTTCATCAATGTCCAGTGCAGCTGATGGGCCCCTGCTGTTGCCCTTTTTCTCCTGCTTTGCATTGATTCTGTGCCCTCCTTCCACCTTTCCTGAGATGTGCACGTGTACACAGCATACATGAGGTAAAGAATAAAGAGTTTTCAAAAAATGAATTAAGGAGAGGTCCTTTGTTTTCTTATCTTTGGAGTTATTTTCAGAGGTGCTTGGGTATTAAAATTTGGTACTTTTCCCCTAAGACTACCCTCTTTTGTTCTTACTATGCATGGGTAGCTTGAATCCTGTTTATTTTTGCATATCTGTTTCAAATCTGACATCCACATATCAGGGAGAAGATGCACTATGTGTCTCTGATCTTGGCTACCTCACTCAACATAATTTGTTCTAGTTCCATCCATTTCCCTGTGAATGCCAGGATTTTTATCCTTTCTAATGGCTGTGTAAAATTCCATTGTATATAAATAACATTAATTTGTGGTAGGGTATCTGGGTTTTTCCATATTTTGGCTATTTTGAACAGTGCAACATAGCTAATTTTTAATACTAAGGATGAAACCGTATTTTTCTAGGTAAAGAAACATCCAGTTTGACAAGAGAATTCCAATGTGATACTTTAAATTTTAACCATGTATAAACTAATATCCTACATTTTATAGATAATGCAATTCTGAAGTTCATTTTATATTTTAAAATCCAATTATTAGTTCTAACTACCCACGTGTCTGAATTTTTATTTCTGAAAAAAAATAGAACAGAGGATTATGAACATATAAAAGCACTGAAACTAGAAATACTGCCTACTGTTCTGAGGCAAATACCTTCTGGGAGTATACTGTAATGGTTCTTTCAATCATACAGTTAACAAGATCCAATTCTGTTAAACAATGGATATTCTTGACAAAATGCAATGACTGGTGAGAAGTAACAAGGTGTTTTAGCTAGCTTTTAACTTTAGATGATAGCTTCTAAAATGGACTCCTGGAGAGTAACTAGAGGGGACAAAGGGAAGAATGCTGTCTTTAGAAGGCAGGAAACTAATTGTGAGGATTCTCGATTTATAAAGATATACCAGGAATCTCTGCTTGATCTGTCTGTTCTCATTCGGATGCTGATCCCATCATTTTTCCATAAAGAAGATGAAGAGTTCAACACAAGATGTGGTAGGATACACCTTGCTTCTGATAAGAAGGGCAGAAAACTCCAGAACTCAATGCAGAAGCAAAGAAGAACATTCTTGCAACTTCCCCTAATAAGCTGTCTTTACCTTAATAAACTATTGTAAGAGCTATGTGTTCTTTGAGGCATTTCTTGAGTTACAGTTGTTGCCAGAGTCCTACACCAGAGACCTGACTCTGGGGGTCCCAACTAATGAGATATGGCCTCCAGCTATCTAAAGAGACCAATTAAAGAGTAAGAGAAATAGTGGAAAAGGATAAAAGGAGTATTTTTTTGTGTCCAAAATACTGGGAAGATTGAAGAAAACTGTCTTCTCTGTAGGCGTTGCTTAAAAGCTACTTACTTGAAAGCTAATTACAAAGTAACATAAAGTAAAGGAACAGCTTGGCACTTCTGTCTTGTCTTTGATCTATAGTCACTTTGCAATTGTCTTGGCATCTGGGAAGGATGGGTGGGTGTCGGGGGATTAACTGATAACAATTTTATAAGGATTGAAACTATCTCTCCCGCCCCCCCAAAAGAACAGTAGAGCTTCTTCAAGATAGAAGACTCACCAGTGATGATGGTGATAACAATTTAGGAACCCTTTTCAAAGTAAGGAGTGAGATTATGGTCAGCCTGGTCTCTTTAATCATGAATACCTTTTATCCCCTGTCTCCATTGCCCTGATTAAGCTTATAGCTCTTGCTTATACCCCTAAGATGGTTGAAGATGTGCTGAACGTTATTGTTTTTCCATGGCTGCCATGTAATAAATCTCTTTTGTCTGTCTTTCACTGGGTGTTTTTATTTGCTATATCTGAACAAGGGTGTGGACCTGCTGCATTTGGACCTAGAATCTAAAGCTTCAATTTCATCTACTGGTAATAGCTCAAGACTCACATAGGGGAAGGACAATGGGGATGAGTAAGATAAGAGATACACATATGCATAGCAGTCTCAGCCAGGCTGTGACATGGCAGTGAGTCCCGTTCTTCAGGACCTGCTAGTGACTGCTGGGGGAAAAGAATAATTTATTATTACACAATGTGTCCTTAAAATTCAGTTTATAGAACATTACATGGCTCTATAAGGAAAGATATTTCCACACACTTTATTCTGATCCAAATTGAAGAAACTTGACCTTCTCTAAGAAAAAGGAATAGTTGAAGAAGTTTATCATGTAAGCAACCATTTATTCTATACATATATCTTTGGGGGGTAGGGTCATGAGGAAGATTCAAATTTAGTATAGCAAGGCTCAGATTATAATTAAAGGAAGTGAGAATTCTCATCTCATGGAAGCTAAGAGATTTACAGTGGGTAAAATATTACATTATTTATTTTTATTTTTAGTGGGACTGGGGTTTGAATTTGGGGCCTTATGTTTAATTTGCTTGTTAGTTCAACTGGCATGACAACACTTGAATCGAAACTCCAAATAATAATTATTTCAGTCTGAAATATATTCACTATTTTCTGCATAATACTTGAAAAAATATAATGGTAACTGGATAGCATGCAAACCATAGGATCATTCTTCTCTTATATACTTGACCATAATCACTTCTAACTCTTAGCAGCAGAAATTTAGGCACCACGATTTGGGTAACATTTTCTCAAACATAAGAGAGAACCTGGAACTCAGAAGTTTTCATGGAAAGTTTAGATGGTACTTAATGTTATTATGATTTAAAAGTGAAAAGGTTTGTAAAAGAAAAACCAAGCAGGTAGATCCTTAAAAAGATGGGAATCTATGGGGAGCTGGTGGCTCTTGCCTGTAATCCTAAACTACTCAGGAGGCTGAGGTTTGAGGACTGTGGTTCAAAGCCAGCCTGGGCAGGAAAGTTGTGAGGCTCTTTTTTTTATTTTTTATTGTAAAAATACTGTACAGAGGGGTTACAATTACATGGGCAAGATAATGAGTACATTTCTTATCAAGCACTGTAGCCTCCTCCTTTGTTTCCCCTTCCCATCCCATCCTTCCCCCGCCCCCTCACCCAATCCTCCCCACCCCCCCAGTTGTGAGACTCTTATCTCCAATAAACCACCAAAAAAACTTGAGCGCTGTGATTCAAGTGGTAGAGTCTTAGCCTTGAGCTAGTGCTGAGGGTCAGCACCCAGGCCCAGAGTTCAAGCCCAACTATTGACCAAAAAAAATGGGGGGGGGGGAATGAATCTTACCTGTGTGCCACTGGATAATTTAAATTGTAATTCTTATCCACAAGGTTTCAGACATGGACTAAAATTTTGCACTCCTAATAATGTATTTAGTACAATGTTGTTCATGACTTTGGATCTTGGTTCACACTTTTGCTAGCAAAGACCCCATGGTAAGTCTACAATGTACATCCTGAACTCAGCCATGCCTCTCATCAATCAACAAGGAAGTGGCTCTTGGAAGGTCACCTGTGATCACCTATCAAATAACCAGGCTCTAACAGCATTTCTGAAAGGAAATGTTTTCTGAAGATCTTGGCAAATTCTCCTCACTGAGACCAAGATTTTTAGTACTAGCCGACACCAAGCAGATATGTCTAAAGGTTTCTTTCAGGTGTGTATTCAAATTTGAGCTTCTTTTCTACCCTTTAGCCTCAAAAAAGTTTTTATAAAGAAATATGATCATCGTTAAACTTTTAAATCTTGATGAGGGAAAGTGAAGAGTCCTAGTTTATTGTTAGGATTTTATCAATCTATTCAATAGAGTGTGGTATGGCTTTGCCTGTGTGGCTTCCTAATCTCCACAGAAGCTCGGGGCTACAGTGGGGACTAAATACTTAATGCGACAGGATGAAGAAGCTAAAGACATCTTGTTGCCCTGAAACAGTATGTGAATTCTTTCCTAATGGAAAATTCAAATAATTTTTGAATTCATTAAAGGACATCTCCAGCATGCCAATATTTAAACCCATTTATTTTCCAAAGTGACCAACCTGTTTTTCTGAAATAGTTCTTTAATTTTATTCTGTTTAACATACAGTTTTGAATGTTTTCAAACACATTTTTTATCATTCTGATATATTTTTAAGTTCTTTATATATTAGTGCATCCACTTAATAGTAATTTCTAATATTGGATATATTTTTAAGTTCTTTATATCTTAGTGCATCCACTTAATAGTAATTTCTAATGTAGGTTATTCAAAAGGTACAGCTGAAATCACAGCAAGTATCTTAAAAAAAAACATGCCATCAGCTCAGTTCATACTAGGTCCAAACCAAAAGCATATTTTTTTCCTTCACAAAACAAGAATTATCTTTCTAATTAAACTTCCCTCCACTTGTGCTATAGCAGAGCTTTCATTATGTCATTGAGTCACATAATGTTTGCTTGAGTCACTTAATAAAAAAAATTGCGAAAACCACATGAAACAGTAAGTCATTTAAATAAAATGTGAAATTTTTTGTTTCCCAGTTCAGTCCCCCAGTTATCAATACGTGTGCTCTTATGATTTTAAGCTCTTGGTTTTCATTTATAATTTGAGTGTTTTCCTATGTATAAAAACATATCTAAAACATTTATATTAAAGGGATATTTAATATTTAGATTGAGTAGTTATGATTTTCTTTCTATAACCATAGCAATTGTTTCTTTCATGTATATGTGGTTTTTCTTTACCCTTCTACCCTTCTTTACCTTATAAATTGTGGTTTCTTTAAAAACTTTATTTCACTTCTTTTTTTGGGGGGGTCCGGTCGTGGGGCCTGAACTCTGGGTCTGGGCGCTGTCCCTCAGCTCTTCAGCTCAAGACTAGCGCTCTACCACTTGAGCCACAGCACCACTTCTGGCTTTTTTCTTTTTGCTTATGTGGTGCTGAGGAATCGAACCCAGGGCCTCATGCATGCAAGG